>NW_027478167.1:8181818-8484848 GCF_051020975.1 Osmia lignaria lignaria | reverse complement strand
ACCTTTCTTGTAGAGAATTAAGTTTCCTACTTTTTATGTTCTATGATATTTTTTGATCAGAGGCGTAGTTTTCGAGATATATCGAGATATTTAAAAGTTGCGAAGCCGCACCAACATAATAGAGATATAGAAACACCGTGGCCCCTTTCTTTGAGATAACTCTGCATTAGTGCGAGCCGCAAATGCCACTTCCAGCTTAGCTGTGCAGAAGAAGAACAACAAGAAGAAGAAATATCTCGAAATATGTCCGTCAGGCCCCTTCCCTTGAGATAAATCTACAAATATCTCGGAAACGAAGCGAGCTATGGCAAAATGTTAAGAGACCTTTTTTGTAGAGAATTAAGTTTCCTACTTTTTATGTTCTATGATATTTTTTGATCAGATGCGTAGGTCTCGAGATATATCAAGATATTTAAAAGTTCCGAAGCCGCACCAACATAATAGAGATACAGAAACACCGTGGCCCCTTTCTTTGAGATAACTCTGCACTATTGCGAGCTGGAAATGCCACTTCCAGTTTAGCTGTGCAGAAGAAGAACAACAAGAAGAAGAAATATCTCGAAATATGTCCGTCAGGCCCCTTCCCTTGAGATAAATCTGCAAATATCTCGGAAACAAAGCGAGCTATGGCAAAATGTTAAGAGACCTTTTTTGTAGAGAATTAAGTTTCCTACGTTTTATGTTCTATGATATTTTTTGATCAGATGCGTAGTTCTCGAGATATATCAAGATATTTAAAAGTTCCGAAGCCGCACCAACATAATAGAGATACAGAAACACCGTGGCCCCTTTCTTTGAGATAACTCTGCACTAGTGCGAGCCGCAAATGCCACTTCCAGCTTAGCTGTGCAGAAGAAGAACAACAAGAAGAAGAAATATCTCGAAATATGTCCGTCAGGCCCCTTCCCTTGAGATATATCTGCAAATATCTCGGAAACGAAGCGAGCTATGGTAAAATGTTGAGAGACCTTTCTTGTAGACAATTAAGTTTCCTACTTTTTATGTTCTATGATATTTTTTGATCAGAAGCGTAGTTTTCGAGATATATCGAGATATTTAAAAGTTGCGAAGCCGCACCAACATAATAGAGATACAGAAACACCGTGGCCCCTTTCTTTGAGATAACTCTGCATTAGTGCGAGCGGCAAATGCCACTTCCAGCTTAGCTGTGCAGAAGAAGAACAACAAGAAGAAGAAATATCTCGAAATATGTCCGTCAGGCCCCTTCCCTTGAGATAAATCTACAAATATCTCGGAAACGAAGCGAGCTATGGCAAAATGTTAAGAGACCTTTTTTGTAGAGAATTAAGTTTCCTACTTTTTATGTTCTATGATATTTTTTGATCAGATGCGTAGGTCTCGAGATATATCAAGATATTTAAAAGTTCCGAAGCCGCACCAACATAATAGAGATACAGAAACACCGTGGCCCCTTTCTTTGAGATAACTCTGCACTATTGCGAGCTGGAAATGCCACTTCCAGTTTAGCTGTGCAGAAGAAGAACAACAAGAAGAAGAAATATCTCGAAATATGTCCGTCAGGCCCCTTCCCTTGAGATAAATCTGCAAATATCTCGGAAACAAAGCGAGCTATGGCAAAATGTTAAGAGACCTTTTTTGTAGAGAATTAAGTTTCCTACGTTTTATGTTCTATGATATTTTTTGATCAGATGCGTAGTTCTCGAGATATATCAAGATATTTAAAAGTTCCGAAGCCGCACCAACATAATAGAGATACAGAAACACCGTGGCCCCTTTCTTTGAGATAACTCTGCACTAGTGCGAGCTGCAAATGCCACTTCCAGCTTAGCTGTGCAGAAGAAGAACAACAAGAAGAAGAAACATCTCGCATTATGTCCGTCAGGCCCCTTCCCTTGAGATAAATCTGCAAATATCTCGGAAACGAAGCGAGCTATGGCAAAATGTTAAGAGACCTTTTTTGTAGAGAATTAAGTTTCCTACTTTTTATGTTCTATGATATTTTTTGATCAGATGCGTAGTTCTCGAGATATATCAAGATATTTAAAAGTTCCGAAGCCGCACCAACATAATAGAGATACAGAAACACCGTGGCCCCTTTCTTTGAGATAACTCTGCACTAGTGCGAGCCGCAAATGCCACTTCCAGCTTAGCTGTGCAGAAGAAGAACAACAAGAAGAAGAAATATCTCGAAATATGTCCGTCAGGCCCCTTCCCTTGAGATATATCTGCAAATATCTCGGAAACGAAGCGAGCTATGGTAAAATGTTGAGAGACCTTTCTTGTAGAGAATTAAGTTTCCTACTTTTTATGTTCTATGATATTTTTTGATCAGAAGCGTAGTTTTCGAGATATATCGAGATATTTAAAAGTTGCGAAGCCGCACCAACATAATAGAGATATAGAAACACCGTGGCCCCTTTCTTTGAGATAACTCTGCATTAGTGCGAGCCGCAAATGCCACTTCCAGCTTAGCTGTGCAGAAGAAGAACAACAAGAAGAAGAAATATCTCGAAATATGTCCGTCAGGCCCCTTCCCTTGAGATAAATCTACAAATATCTCGGAAACGAAGCGAGCTATGGCAAAATGTTAAGAGACCTTTTTTGTAGAGAATTAAGTTTCCTACTTTTTATGTTCTATGATATTTTTTGATCAGATGCGTAGGTCTCGAGATATATCAAGATATTTAAAAGTTCCGAAGCCGCACCAACATAATAGAGATACAGAAACACCGTGGCCCCTTTCTTTGAGATAACTCTGCACTATTGCGAGCTGGAAATGCCACTTCCAGTTTAGCTGTGCAGAAGAAGAACAACAAGAAGAAGAAATATCTCGAAATATGTCCGTCAGGCCCCTTCCCTTGAGATAAATCTGCAAATATCTCGGAAACAAAGCGAGCTATGGCAAAATGTTAAGAGACCTTTTTTGTAGAGAATTAAGTTTCCTACGTTTTATGTTCTATGATATTTTTTGATCAGATGCGTAGTTCTCGAGATATATCAAGATATTTAAAAGTTCCGAAGCCGCACCAACATAATAGAGATACAGAAACACCGTGGCCCCTTTCTTTGAGATAACTCTGCATTAGTGCGAGCCGCAAATGCCACTTCCAGCTTAGCTGTGCAGAAGAAGAACAACAAGAAGAAGAAATATCTCGAAATATGTCCGTCAGGCCCCTTCCCTTGAGATAAATCTGCAAATATCTCGGAAACGAAGCGAGCTATGGCAAAATGTTAAGAGACCTTTTTTGTAGAGAATTAAGTTTCCTACTTTTTATGTTCTATGATATTTTTTGATCAGATGCGTAGTTCTCGAGATATATCAAGATATTTAAAAGTTCCGAAGCCGCACCAACATAATAGAGATACAGAAACACCGTGGCCCCTTTCTTTGAGATAACTCTGCACTATTGCGAGCTGCAAATGCCACTTCCAGCCTAGCTGTGCAGAAGAAGAACAACAAGAAGAAGAAATATCTCGAAATATGTCCGTCAGGCCCCTTCCCTTGAGATAAATCTGCAAATATCTCGGAAACGAAGCGAGCTATGGTAAAATGTTGAGAGACCTTTTTTGTAGAGAATTATGTTTCCTACAATTTATGTTCTATGATATTTTTTGATCAGAAGCGTAGTTTACGAGATATATCGAGATATTTAAAAGTTGCGAAGCCGCACCAACATAATAGAGATACAGAAACACCGTGGCCCCTTTCTTTGAGATAACTCTGCACTAGTGCGAGCCGCAAATGCCACTTCCAGCTTAGCTGTGCAGAAGAAGAACAACAAGAAGAAGAAATATCTCGGAATATGTCCGTCAGGCCCCTTCCCTTGAGATATATCTGCAAATATCTCGGAAACGAAGCGAGCTATGGTAAAATGTTGAGAGACCTTTTTTGTAGAGAATTAAGTTTCCTACTTTTTATGTTCTATGATATTTTTTGATCAGAAGCGTAGTTTTCGAGATATATCGAGATATTTAAAAGTTGCGAAGCCGCACCAACATAATAGAGATACAGAAACACCGTGGCCCCTTTCTTTGAGATAACTCTGCACTATTGCGAGCTGCAAATGCCACTTCCAGCCTAGCTGTGCAGAAGAAGAACAACAAGAAGAAGAAATATCTCGAAATATGTCCGTCAGGCCCCTTCCCTTGAGATAAATCTGCAAATATCTCGGAAACGAAGCGAGCTATGGTAAAATGTTGAGAGACCTTTTTTGTAGAGAATTATGTTTCCTACAATTTATGTTCTATGATATTTTTTGATCAGAAGCGTAGTTTACGAGATATATCGAGATATTTAAAAGTTGCGAAGCCGCACCAACATAATAGAGATACAGAAACACCGTGGCCCCTTTCTTTGAGATAACTCTGCACTAGTGCGAGCCGCAAATGCCACTTCCAGCTTAGCTGTGCAGAAGAAGAACAACAAGAAGAAGAAATATCTCGGAATATGTCCGTCAGGCCCCTTCCCTTGAGATATATCTGCAAATATCTCGGAAACGAAGCGAGCTATGGTAAAATGTTGAGAGACCTTTTTTGTAGAGAATTAAGTTTCCTACTTTTTATGTTCTATGATATTTTTTGATCAGAAGCGTAGTTTTCGAGATATATCGAGATATTTAAAAGTTGCGAAGCCGCACCAACATAATAGAGATACAGAAACACCGTGGCCCCTTTCTTTGAGATAACTCTGCACTATTGCGAGCTGCAAATGCCACTTCCAGCCTAGCTGTGCAGAAGAAGAACAACAAGAAGAAGAAATATCTCGAAATATGTCCGTCAGGCCCCTTCCCTTGAGATAAATCTGCAAATATCTCGGAAACGAAGCGAGCTATGGTAAAATGTTGAGAGACCTTTTTTGTAGAGAATTATGTTTCCTACAATTTATGTTCTATGATATTTTTTGATCAGAAGCGTAGTTTACGAGATATATCGAGATATTTAAAAGTTGCGAAGCCGCACCAACATAATAGAGATACAGAAACACCGTGGCCCCTTTCTTTGAGATAACTCTGCACTAGTGCGAGCCGCAAATGCCACTTCCAGCTTAGCTGTGCAGAAGAAGAACAACAAGAAGAAGAAATATCTCGGAATATGTCCGTCAGGCCCCTTCCCTTGAGATATATCTGCAAATATCTCGGAAACGAAGCGAGCTATGGTAAAATGTTGAGAGACCTTTTTTGTAGAGAATTAAGTTTCCTACTTTTTATGTTCTATGATATTTTTTGATCAGATGCGTAGTTCTCGAGATATATCAAGATATTTAAAAGTTCCGAAGCCGCACCAACATAATAGAGATACAGAAACACCGTGGCCCCTTTCTTTGAGATAACTCTGCATTAGTGCGAGCCGCAAATGCCACTTCCAGCTTAGCTGTGCAGAAGAAGAACAACAAGAAGAAGAAATATCTCGAAATATGTCCGTCAGGCCCCTTCCCTTGAGATAAATCTGCAAATATCTCGGAAACGAAGCGAGCTATGGCAAAATGTTAACAGACCTTTTTTGTAGAGAATTA
This sequence comes from Osmia lignaria lignaria, assembly GCF_051020975.1. Taxonomy (NCBI): domain Eukaryota; kingdom Metazoa; phylum Arthropoda; class Insecta; order Hymenoptera; family Megachilidae; genus Osmia; species Osmia lignaria. The sequence goes on along the minus strand of NW_027478167.1, from coordinate 8,479,354 downwards.
AGTTTCCTACTTTTTATGTTCTATGATATTTTTTGATCAGATGCGTAGTTCTCGAGATATATCAAGATATTTAAAAGTTCCGAAGCCGCACCAACATAATAGAGATACAGAAACACCGTGGCCCCTTTCTTTGAGATAACTCTGCACTATTGCGAGCTGCAAATGCCACTTCCAGCCTAGCTGTGCAGAAGAAGAACAACAAGAAGAAGAAATATCTCGAAATATGTCCGTCAGGCCCCTTCCCTTGAGATAAATCTGCAAATATCTCGGAAACGAAGCGAGCTATGGTAAAATGTTGAGAGACCTTTTTTGTAGAGAATTATGTTTCCTACAATTTATGTTCTATGATATTTTTTGATCAGAAGCGTAGTTTACGAGATATATCGAGATATTTAAAAGTTGCGAAGCCGCACCAACATAATAGAGATACAGAAACACCGTGGCCCCTTTCTTTGAGATAACTCTGCACTAGTGCGAGCCGCAAATGCCACTTCCAGCTTAGCTGTGCAGAAGAAGAACAACAAGAAGAAGAAATATCTCGGAATATGTCCGTCAGGCCCCTTCCCTTGAGATATATCTGCAAATATCTCGGAAACGAAGCGAGCTATGGTAAAATGTTGAGAGACCTTTTTTGTAGAGAATTAAGTTTCCTACTTTTTATGTTCTATGATATTTTTTGATCAGAAGCGTAGTTTTCGAGATATATCGAGATATTTAAAAGTTGCGAAGCCGCACCAACATAATAGAGATACAGAAACACCGTGGCCCCTTTCTTTGAGATAACTCTGCACTATTGCGAGCTGCAAATGCCACTTCCAGCCTAGCTGTGCAGAAGAAGAACAACAAGAAGAAGAAATATCTCGAAATATGTCCGTCAGGCCCCTTCCCTTGAGATAAATCTGCAAATATCTCGGAAACGAAGCGAGCTATGGTAAAATGTTGAGAGACCTTTTTTGTAGAGAATTATGTTTCCTACAATTTATGTTCTATGATATTTTTTGATCAGAAGCGTAGTTTACGAGATATATCGAGATATTTAAAAGTTGCGAAGCCGCACCAACATAATAGAGATACAGAAACACCGTGGCCCCTTTCTTTGAGATAACTCTGCACTATTGCGAGCTGCAAATGCCACTTCCAGCCTAGCTGTGCAGAAGAAGAACAACAAGAAGAAGAAATATCTCGAAATATGTCCGTCAGGCCCCTTCCCTTGAGATAAATCTGCAAATATCTCGGAAACGAAGCGAGCTATGGTAAAATGTTGAGAGACCTTTTTTGTAGAGAATTATGTTTCCTACTTTTTATGTTCTATGATATTTTTTGATCAGAAGCGTAGTTTTCGAGATATATCGAGATATTTAAAAGTTGCGAAGCCGCACCAACATAATAGAGATACAGAAACACCGTGGCCCCTTTCTTTGAGATAACTCTGCACTATTGCGAGCTGCAAATGCCACTTCCAGCCTAGCTGTGCAGAAGAAGAACAACAAGAAGAAGAAATATCTCGAAATATGTCCGTCAGGCCCCTTCCCTTGAGATAAATCTGCAAATATCTCGGAAACGAAGCGAGCTATGGTAAAATGTTGAGAGACCTTTTTTGTAGAGAATTATGTTTCCTACAATTTATGTTCTATGATATTTTTTGATCAGAAGCGTAGTTTACGAGATATATCGAGATATTTAAAAGTTGCGAAGCCGCACCAACATAATAGAGATACAGAAACACCGTGGCCCCTTTCTTTGAGATAACTCTGCACTAGTGCGAGCCGCAAATGCCACTTCCAGCTTAGCTGTGCAGAAGAAGAACAACAAGAAGAAGAAATATCTCGGAATATGTCCGTCAGGCCCCTTCCCTTGAGATATATCTGCAAATATCTCGGAAACGAAGCGAGCTATGGTAAAATGTTGAGAGACCTTTTTTGTAGAGAATTAAGTTTCCTACTTTTTATGTTCTATGATATTTTTTGATCAGAAGCGTAGTTTTCGAGATATATCGAGATATTTAAAAGTTGCGAAGCCGCACCAACATAATAGAGATACAGAAACACCGTGGCCCCTTTCTTTGAGATAACTCTGCACTATTGCGAGCTGCAAATGCCACTTCCAGCCTAGCTGTGCAGAAGAAGAACAACAAGAAGAAGAAATATCTCGAAATATGTCCGTCAGGCCCCTTCCCTTGAGATAAATCTGCAAATATCTCGGAAACGAAGCGAGCTATGGTAAAATGTTGAGAGACCTTTTTTGTAGAGAATTATGTTTCCTACAATTTATGTTCTATGATATTTTTTGATCAGAAGCGTAGTTTACGAGATATATCGAGATATTTAAAAGTTGCGAAGCCGCACCAACATAATAGAGATACAGAAACACCGTGGCCCCTTTCTTTGAGATAACTCTGCACTATTGCGAGCTGCAAATGCCACTTCCAGCCTAGCTGTGCAGAAGAAGAACAACAAGAAGAAGAAATATCTCGAAATATGTCCGTCAGGCCCCTTCCCTTGAGATAAATCTGCAAATATCTCGGAAACGAAGCGAGCTATGGTAAAATGTTGAGAGACCTTTTTTGTAGAGAATTATGTTTCCTACTTTTTATGTTCTATGATATTTTTTGATCAGAAGCGTAGTTTTCGAGATATATCGAGATATTTAAAAGTTGCGAAGCCGCACCAACATAATAGAGATACAGAAACACCGTGGCCCCTTTCTTTGAGATAACTCTGCACTATTGCGAGCTGCAAATGCCACTTCCAGCCTAGCTGTGCAGAAGAAGAACAACAAGAAGAAGAAATATCTCGAAATATGTCCGTCAGGCCCCTTCCCTTGAGATAAATCTGCAAATATCTCGGAAACGAAGCGAGCTATGGTAAAATGTTGAGAGACCTTTTTTGTAGAGAATTATGTTTCCTACAATTTATGTTCTATGATATTTTTTGATCAGAAGCGTAGTTTACGAGATATATCGAGATATTTAAAAGTTGCGAAGCCGCACCAACATAATAGAGATACAGAAACACCGTGGCCCCTTTCTTTGAGATAACTCTGCACTAGTGCGAGCCGCAAATGCCACTTCCAGCTTAGCTGTGCAGAAGAAGAACAACAAGAAGAAGAAATATCTCGGAATATGTCCGTCAGGCCCCTTCCCTTGAGATAAATCTACAAATATCTCGGAAACGAAGCGAGCTATGGCAAAATGTTAAGAGACCTTTTTTGTAGAGAATTAAGTTTCCTACTTTTTATGTTCTATGATATTTTTTGATCAGATGCGTAGGTCTCGAGATATATCAAGATATTTAAAAGTTCCGAAGCCGCACCAACATAATAGAGATACAGAAACACCGTGGCCCCTTTCTTTGAGATAACTCTGCACTATTGCGAGCTGGAAATGCCACTTCCAGTTTAGCTGTGCAGAAGAAGAACAACAAGAAGAAGAAATATCTCGAAATATGTCCGTCAGGCCCCTTCCCTTGAGATAAATCTGCAAATATCTCGGAAACAAAGCGAGCTATGGCCAAATGTTAAGAGACCTTTTTTGTAGAGAATTAAGTTTCCTACGTTTTATGTTCTATGATATTTTTTGATCAGATGCGTAGTTCTCGAGATATATCAAGATATTTAAAAGTTCCGAAGCCGCACCAACATAATAGAGATACAGAAACACCGTGGCCCCTTTCTTTGAGATAACTCTGCATTAGTGCGAGCCGCAAATGCCACTTCCAGCTTAGCTGTGCAGAAGAAGAACAACAAGAAGAAGAAATATCTCGAAATATGTCCGTCAGGCCCCTTCCCTTGAGATAAATCTGCAAATATCTCGGAAACGAAGCGAGCTATGGCAAAATGTTAAGAGACCTTTTTTGTAGAGAATTAAGTTTCCTACTTTTTATGTTCTATGATATTTTTTGATCAGATGCGTAGTTCTCGAGATATATCAAGATATTTAAAAGTTCCGAAGCCGCACCAACATAATAGAGATACAGAAACACCGTGGCCCCTTTCTTTGAGATAACTCTGCACTATTGCGAGCTGCAAATGCCACTTCCAGCCTAGCTGTGCAGAAGAAGAACAACAAGAAGAAGAAATATCTCGAAATATGTCCGTGAGGCCCCTTCCCTTGAGATAAATCTGCAAATATCTCGGAAACGAAGCGAGCTATGGTAAAATGTTGAGAGACCTTTTTTGTAGAGAATTATGTTTCCTACAATTTATGTTCTATGATATTTTTTGATCAGAAGCGTAGTTTACGAGATATATCGAGATATTTAAAAGTTGCGAAGCCGCACCAACATAATAGAGATACAGAAACACCGTGGCCCCTTTCTTTGAGATAACTCTGCACTAGTGCGAGCCGCAAATGCCACTTCCAGCTTAGCTGTGCAGAAGAAGAACAACAAGAAGAAGAAATATCTCGGAATATGTCCGTCAGGCCCCTTCCCTTGAGATATATCTGCAAATATCTCGGAAACGAAGCGAGCTATGGTAAAATGTTGAGAGACCTTTTTTGTAGAGAATTAAGTTTCCTACTTTTTATGTTCTATGATATTTTTTGATCAGAAGCGTAGTTTTCGAGATATATCGAGATATTTAAAAGTTGCGAAGCCGCACCAACATAATAGAGATACAGAAACACCGTGGCCCCTTTCTTTGAGATAACTCTGCACTATTGCGAGCTGCAAATGCCACTTCCAGCCTAGCTGTGCAGAAGAAGAACAACAAGAAGAAGAAATATCTCGAAATATGTCCGTCAGGCCCCTTCCCTTGAGATAAATCTGCAAATATCTCGGAAACGAAGCGAGCTATGGTAAAATGTTGAGAGACCTTTTTTGTAGAGAATTATGTTTCCTACAATTTATGTTCTATGATATTTTTTGATCAGAAGCGTAGTTTACGAGATATATCGAGATATTTAAAAGTTGCGAAGCCGCACCAACATAATAGAGATACAGAAACACCGTGGCCCCTTTCTTTGAGATAACTCTGCATTAGTGCGAGCCGCAAATGCCACTTCCAGCTTAGCTGTGCAGAAGAAGAACAACAAGAAGAAGAAATATCTCGAAATATGTCCGTCAGGCCCCTTCCCTTGAGATAAATCTGCAAATATCTCGGAAACGAAGCGAGCTATGGCAAAATGTTAAGAGACCTTTTTTGTAGAGAATTAAGTTTCCTACTTTTTATGTTCTATGATATTTTTTGATCAGATGCGTAGTTCTCGAGATATATCAAGATATTTAAAAGTTCCGAAGCCGCACCAACATAATAGAGATACAGAAACACCGTGGCCCCTTTCTTTGAGATAACTCTGCACTATTGCGAGCTGCAAATGCCACTTCCAGCCTAGCTGTGCAGAAGAAGAACAACAAGAAGAAGAAATATCTCGAAATATGTCCGTCAGGCCCCTTCCCTTGAGATAAATCTGCAAATATCTCGGAAACGAAGCGAGCTATGGTAAAATGTTGAGAGACCTTTTTTGTAGAGAATTATGTTTCCTACAATTTATGTTCTATGATATTTTTTGATCAGAAGCGTAGTTTACGAGATATATCGAGATATTTAAAAGTTGCGAAGCCGCACCAACATAATAGAGATACAGAAACACCGTGGCCCCTTTCTTTGAGATAACTCTGCACTAGTGCGAGCCGCAAATGCCACTTCCAGCTTAGCTGTGCAGAAGAAGAACAACAAGAAGAAGAAATATCTCGGAATATGTCCGTCAGGCCCCTTCCCTTGAGATATATCTGCAAATATCTCGGAAACGAAGCGAGCTATGGTAAAATGTTGAGAGACCTTTTTTGTAGAGAATTAAGTTTCCTACTTTTTATGTTCTATGATATTTTTTGATCAGAAGCGTAGTTTTCGAGATATATCGAGATATTTAAAAGTTGCGAAGCCGCACCAACATAATAGAGATACAGAAACACCGTGGCCCCTTTCTTTGAGATAACTCTGCACTATTGCGAGCTGCAAATGCCACTTCCAGCCTAGCTGTGCAGAAGAAGAACAACAAGAAGAAGAAATATCTCGAAATATGTCCGTCAGGCCCCTTCCCTTGAGATAAATCTGCAAATATCTCGGAAACGAAGCGAGCTATGGTAAAATGTTGAGAGACCTTTTTTGTAGAGAATTATGTTTCCTACAATTTATGTTCTATGATATTTTTTGATCAGAAGCGTAGTTTACGAGATATATCGAGATATTTAAAAGTTGCGAAGCCGCACCAACATAATAGAGATACAGAAACACCGTGGCCCCTTTCTTTGAGATAACTCTGCACTATTGCGAGCTGCAAATGCCACTTCCAGCCTAGCTGTGCAGAAGAAGAACAACAAGAAGAAGAAATATCTCGAAATATGTCCGTCAGGCCCCTTCCCTTGAGATAAATCTGCAAATATCTCGGAAACGAAGCGAGCTATGGTAAAATGTTGAGAGACCTTTTTTGTAGAGAATTATGTTTCCTACTTTTTATGTTCTATGATATTTTTTGATCAGAAGCGTAGTTTTCGAGATATATCGAGATATTTAAAAGTTGCGAAGCCGCACCAACATAATAGAGATACAGAAACACCGTGGCCCCTTTCTTTGAGATAACTCTGCACTATTGCGAGCTGCAAATGCCACTTCCAGCCTAGCTGTGCAGAAGAAGAACAACAAGAAGAAGAAATATCTCGAAATATGTCCGTCAGGCCCCTTCCCTTGAGATAAATCTGCAAATATCTCGGAAACGAAGCGAGCTATGGTAAAATGTTGAGAGACCTTTTTTGTAGAGAATTATGTTTCCTACAATTTATGTTCTATGATATTTTTTGATCAGAAGCGTAGTTTACGAGATATATCGAGATATTTAAAAGTTGCGAAGCCGCACCAACATAATAGAGATACAGAAACACCGTGGCCCCTTTCTTTGAGATAACTCTGCACTAGTGCGAGCCGCAAATGCCACTTCCAGCTTAGCTGTGCAGAAGAAGAACAACAAGAAGAAGAAATATCTCGGAATATGTCCGTCAGGCCCCTTCCCTTGAGATATATCTGCAAATATCTCGGAAACGAAGCGAGCTATGGTAAAATGTTGAGAGACCTTTTTTGTAGAGAATTAAGTTTCCTACTTTTTATGTTCTATGATATTTTTTGATCAGAAGCGTAGTTTTCGAGATATATCGAGATATTTAAAAGTTGCGAAGCCGCACCAACATAATAGAGATACAGAAACACCGTGGCCCCTTTCTTTGAGATAACTCTGCACTATTGCGAGCTGCAAATGCCACTTCCAGCCTAGCTGTGCAGAAGAAGAACAACAAGAAGAAGAAATATCTCGAAATATGTCCGTCAGGCCCCTTCCCTTGAGATAAATCTGCAAATATCTCGGAAACGAAGCGAGCTATGGTAAAATGTTGAGAGACCTTTTTTGTAGAGAATTATGTTTCCTACAATTTATGTTCTATGATATTTTTTGATCAGAAGCGTAGTTTACGAGATATATCGAGATATTTAAAAGTTGCGAAGCCGCACCAACATAATAGAGATACAGAAACACCGTGGCCCCTTTCTTTGAGATAACTCTGCACTATTGCGAGCTGCAAATGCCACTTCCAGCCTAGCTGTGCAGAAGAAGAACAACAAGAAGAAGAAATATCTCGAAATATGTCCGTCAGGCCCCTTCCCTTGAGATAAATCTGCAAATATCTCGGAAACGAAGCGAGCTATGGTAAAATGTTGAGAGACCTTTTTTGTAGAGAATTATGTTTCCTACTTTTTATGTTCTATGATATTTTTTGATCAGAAGCGTAGTTTTCGAGATATATCGAGATATTTAAAAGTTGCGAAGCCGCACCAACATAATAGAGATACAGAAACACCGTGGCCCCTTTCTTTGAGATAACTCTGCACTATTGCGAGCTGCAAATGCCACTTCCAGCCTAGCTGTGCAGAAGAAGAACAACAAGAAGAAGAAATATCTCGAAATATGTCCGTCAGGCCCCTTCCCTTGAGATAAATCTGCAAATATCTCGGAAACGAAGCGAGCTATGGTAAAATGTTGAGAGACCTTTTTTGTAGAGAATTATGTTTCCTACAATTTATGTTCTATGATATTTTTTGATCAGAAGCGTAGTTTACGAGATATATCGAGATATTTAAAAGTTGCGAAGCCGCACCAACATAATAGAGATACAGAAACACCGTGGCCCCTTTCTTTGAGATAACTCTGCACTAGTGCGAGCCGCAAATGCCACTTCCAGCTTAGCTGTGCAGAAGAAGAACAACAAGAAGAAGAAATATCTCGGAATATGTCCGTCAGGCCCCTTCCCTTGAGATATATCTGCAAATATCTCGGAAACGAAGCGAGCTATGGTAAAATGTTGAGAGACCTTTTTTGTAGAGAATTAAGTTTCCTACTTTTTATGTTCTATGATATTTTTTGATCAGATGCGTAGTTCTCGAGATATATCAAGATATTTAAAAGTTCCGAAGCCGCACCAACATAATAGAGATACAGAAACACCGTGGCCCCGTTCTTTGAGATAACTCTGCACTACTGCGAGCTGCAAATGCAACTTCCAGCTTAGCTGTGCAGAAGAAGAACAACAAGAAGAAGAAACATCTCGCATTATGTCCGTCAGGCCCCTTCCCTTGAGATAAATCTGCAAATATCTCGGAAACGAAGCGAGCTATGGCAAAATGTTAAGAGACCTTTTTTGTAGAGAATTAAGTTTCCTACTTTTTATGTTCTATGATATTTTTTGATCAGATGCGTAGTTCTCGAGATATATCAAGATATTTAAAAGTTCCGAAGCCGCACCAACATAATAGAGATACAGAAACACCGTGGCCCCTTTCTTTGAGATAACTCTGCATTAGTGCGAGCCGCAAATGCCACTTCCAGCTTAGCTGTGCAGAAGAAGAACAACAAGAAGAAGAAATATCTCGAAATATGTCCGTCAGGCCCCTTCCCTTGAGATAAATCTGCAAATATCTCGGAAACGAAGCGAGCTATGGCAAAATGTTAAGAGACCTTTTTTGTAGAGAATTAAGTTTCCTACTTTTTATGTTCTATGATATTTTTTGATCAGATGCGTAGTTCTCGAGATATATCAAGATATTTAAAAGTTCCGAAGCCGCACCAACATAATAGAGATACAGAAACACCGTGGCCCCTTTCTTTGAGATAACTCTGCACTAGTGCGAGCCGCAAATGCCACTTCCAGCTTAGCTGTGCAGAAGAAGAACAACAAGAAGAAGAAATATCTCGAAATATGTCCGTCAGGCCCCTTCCCTTGAGATATATCTGCAAATATCTCGGAAACGAAGCGAGCTATTGTAAAATGTTGAGAGACCTTTCTTGTAGAGAATTAAGTTTCCTACTTTTTATGTTCTATGATATTTTTTGATCAGAAGCGTAGTTTTCGAGATATATCGAGATATTTAAAAGTTGCGAAGCCGCACCAACATAATAGAGATATAGAAACACCGTGGCCCCTTTCTTTGAGATAACTCTGCATTAGTGCGAGCCGCAAATGCCACTTCCAGCTTAGCTGTGCAGAAGAAGAACAACAAGAAGAAGAAATATCTCGAAATATGTCCGTCAGGCCCCTTCCCTTGAGATAAATCTACAAATATCTCGGAAACGAAGCGAGCTATGGCAAAATGTTAAGAGACCTTTTTTGTAGAGAATTAAGTTTCCTACTTTTTATGTTCTATGATATTTTTTGATCAGATGCGTAGGTCTCGAGATATATCAAGATATTTAAAAGTTCCGAAGCCGCACCAACATAATAGAGATACAGAAACACCGTGGCCCCTTTCTTTGAGATAACTCTGCACTATTGCGAGCTGGAAATGCCACTTCCAGTTTAGCTGTGCAGAAGAAGAACAACAAGAAGAAGAAATATCTCGAAATATGTCCGTCGGGCCCCTTCCCTTGAGATAAATCTGCGTATATCTCGGAAACAAAGCGAGCTATGGCAAAATGTTAAGAGACCTTTTTTGTAGAGAATTAAGTTTCCTACGTTTTATGTTCTATGATATTTTTTGATCAGATGCGTAGTTCTCGAGATATATCAAGATATTTAAAAGTTCCGAAGCCGCACCAACATAATAGAGATACAGAAACACCGTGGCCCCTTTCTTTGAGATAACTCTGCACTAGTGCGAGCTGCAAATGCCACTTCCAGCTTAGCTGTGCAGAAGAAGAACAACAAGAAGAAGAAACATCTCGCATTATGTCCGTCAGGCCCCTTCCCTTGAGATAAATCTGCAAATATCTCGGAAACGAAGCGAGCTATGGCAAAATGTTAAGAGACCTTTTTTGTAGAGAATTAAGTTTCCTACTTTTTATGTTCTATGATGTTTTTTGATCAGATGCGTAGTTCTCGAGATATATCAAGATATTTAAAAGTTCCGAAGCCGCACCAACATAATAGAGATACAGAAACACCGTGGCCCCTTTCTTTGAGATAACTCTGCATTAGTGCGAGCCGCAAATGCCACTTCCAGCTTAGCTGTGCAGAAGAAGAACAACAAGAAGAAGAAATATCTCGAAATATGTCCGTCAGGCCCCTTCCCTTGAGATAAATCTGCAAATATCTCGGAAACGAAGCGAGCTATGGGAAAATGTTAAGAGACCTTTTTTGTAGAGAATTAAGTTTCCTACTTTTTATGTTCTATGATATTTTTTGATCAGATGCGTAGTTCTCGAGATATATCAAGATATTTAAAAGTTCCGAAGCCGCACCAACATAATAGAGATACAGAAACACCGTGGCCCCTTTCTTTGAGATAACTCTGCACTATTGCGAGCTGCAAATGCCACTTCCAGCCTAGCTGTGCAGAAGAAGAACAACAAGAAGAAGAAATATCTCGAAATATGTCCGTCAGGCCCCTTCCCTTGAGATAAATCTGCAAATATCTCGGAAACGAAGCGAGCTATGGTAAAATGTTGAGAGACCTTTTTTGTAGAGAATTATGTTTCCTACAATTTATGTTCTATGATATTTTTTGATCAGAAGCGTAGTTTACGAGATATATCGAGATATTTAAAAGTTGCGAAGCCGCACCAACATAATAGAGATACAGAAACACCGTGGCCCCTTTCTTTGAGATAACTCTGCACTAGTGCGAGCCGCAAATGCCACTTCCAGCTTAGCTGTGCAGAAGAAGAACAACAAGAAGAAGAAATATCTCGGAATATGTCCGTCAGGCCCCTTCCCTTGAGATAAATCTGCAAATATCTCGGAAATGAAGCGAGCTATGGCAAAATGTTAAGAGACCTTTTCTGTAGAGAATTAAGTTTCCTACTTTTTATGTTCTATGATATTTTTTGATCAGATGCGTAGTTCTCGAGATATATCAAGATATTTAAAAGTTCCGAAGCCGCACCAACATAATAGAGATACAGAAACACCGTGGCCCCTTTCTTTGAGATAACTCTGCACTATTGCGAGCTGCAAATGCCACTTCCAGCCTAGCTGTGCAGAAGAAGAACAACAAGAAGAAGAAATATCTCGAAATATGTCCGTCAGGCCCCTTCCCTTGAGATATATCTGCAAATATCTCGGAAACGAAGCGAGCTATGGTAAAATGTTGAGAGACCTATCTTGTAGAGAATTAAGTTTCCTACTTTTTATGTTCTATGATATTTTTTGATCAGAAGCGTAGTTTTCGAGATATATCGAGATATTTAAAAGTTGCGAAGCCGCACCAACATAATAGAGATATAGAAACACCGTGGCCCCTTTCTTTGAGATAACTCTGCATTAGTGCGAGCCGCAAATGCCACTTCCAGCTTAGCTGTGCAGAAGAAGAACAACAAGAAGAAGAAATATCTCGAAATATGTCCGTCAGGCTCCTTCCCTTGAGATAAATCTACAAATATCTCGGAAACGAAGCGAGCTATGGCAAAATGTTAAGAGACCTTTTTTGTAGAGAATTAAGTTTCCTACTTTTTATGTTCTATGATATTTTTTGATCAGATGCGTAGGTCTCGAGATATATCAAGATATTTAAAAGTTCCGAAGCCGCACCAACATAATAGAGATACAGAAACACCGTGGCCCCTTTCTTTGAGATAACTCTGCACTATTGCGAGCTGGAAATGCCACTTCCAGTTTAGCTGTGCAGAAGAAGAACATCAAGAAGAAGAAATATCTCGAAATATGTCCGTCAGGCCCCTTCCCTTGAGATAAATCTGCAAATATCTCGGAAACAAAGCGAGCTATGGCAAAATGTTAAGAGACCTTTTTTGTAGAGAATTAAGTTTCCTACGTTTTATGTTCTATGATATTTTTTGATCAGATGCGTAGTTCTCGAGATATATCAAGATATTTAAAAGTTCCGAAGCCGCACCAACATAATAGAGATACAGAAACACCGTGGCCCCTTTCTTTGAGATAACTCTGCATTAGTGCGAGCCGCAAATGCCACTTCCAGCTTAGCTGTGCAGAAGAAGAACAACAATAAGAAGAAATATCTCGAAATATGTCCGTCAGGCCCCTTCCCTTGAGATAAATCTGCAAATATCTCGGAAATGAAGCGAGCTATGGCAAAATGTTAAGAGACCTTTTCTGTAGAGAATTAAGTTTCCTACTTTTTATGTTCTATGATATTTTTTGATCAGATGCGTAGTTCTCGAGATATATCAAGATATTTAAAAGTTCCGAAGCCGCACCAACATAATAGAGATACAGAAACACCGTGGCTCCTTTCTTTGAGATAACTCTGCACTATTGCGAGCTGCAAATGCCACTTCCAGCCTAGCTGTGCAGAAGAAGAACAACAAGAAGAAGAAATATCTCGAAATATGTCCGTCAGGCCCCTTCCCTTGAGATAAATCTGCAAATATCTCGGAAACGAAGCGAGCTATGGCAAAATGTTAAGAGACCTTTTTTGTAGAGAATTAAGTTTCCTACTTTTTATGTTCTATGATATTTTTTGATCAGATGCGTAGTTCTCGAGATATATCAAGATATTTAAAAGTTCCGAAGCCGCGCCAACATAATAGAGATACAGAAACACCGTGGCCCCTTTCTTTGAGATAACTCTGCATTAGTGCGAGCCGCAAATGCCACTTCCAGCTTAGCTGTGCAGAAGAAGAACAACAAGAAGAAGAAATATCTCGAAATATGTCCGTCAGGCCCCTTCCCTTGAGATAAATCTGCAAATATCTCGGAAACGAAGCGAGCTATGGCAAAATGTTAAGAGACCTTTTTTGTAGAGAATTAAGTTTCCTACTTTTTATGTTCTATGATATTTTTTGATCAGATGCGTAGTTCTCGAGATATATCAAGATATTTAAAAGTTCCGAAGCCGCACCAACATAATAGAGATACAGAAACACCGTGGCCCCTTTCTTTGAGATAACTCTGCACTATTGCGAGCTGCAAATGCCACTTCCAGCCTAGCTGTGCAGAAGAAGAACAACAAGAAGAAGAAATATCTCGAAATATGTCCGTCAGGCCCCTTCCCTTGAGATAAATCTGCAAATATCTCGGAAACGAAGCGAGCTATGGTAAAATGTTGAGAGACCTTTTGTGTAGAGAATTATGTTTCCTACAATTTATGTTCTATGATATTTTTTGATCAGAAGCGTAGTTTTCGAGATATATCGAGATATTTAAAAGTTGCGAAGCCGCACCAACATAATAGAGATACAGAAACACCGTGGCCCCTTTCTTTGAGATAACTCTGCACTAGTGCGAGCCGCAAATGCCACTTCCAGCTTAGCTGTGCAGAAGAAGAACAACAAGAAGAAGAAATATCTCGGAATATGTCCGTCAGGCCCCTTCCCTTGAGATATATCTGCAAATATCTCGGAAACGAAGCGAGCTATGGTAAAATGTTGAGAGACCTTTTTTGTAGAGAATTAAGTTTCCTACTTTTTATGTTCTATGATATTTTTTGATCAGAAGCGTAGTTTTCGAGATATATCGAGATATTTAAAAGTTGCGAAGCCGCACCAACATAATAGAGATACAGAAACACCGTGGCCCCTTTCTTTGAGATAACTCTGCATTAGTGCGAGCCGCAAATGCCACTTCCAGCTTAGCTGTGCAGAAGAAGAACAACAATAAGAAGAAATATCTCGAAATATGTCCGTCAGGCCCCTTCCCTTGAGATAAATCTGCAAATATCTCGGAAATGAAGCGAGCTATGGCAAAATGTTAAGAGACCTTTTCTGTAGAGAATTAAGTTTCCTACTTTTTATGTTCTATGATATTTTTTGATCAGATGCGTAGTTCTCGAGATATATCAAGATATTTAAAAGTTCCGAAGCCGCACCAACATAATAGAAATACAGAAACACCGTGGCCCCTTTCTTTGAGATAACTCTGCACTATTGCGAGCTGCAAATGCCACTTCCAGCCTAGCTGTGCAGAAGAAGAACAACAAGAAGAAGAAATATCTCGAAATATGTCCGTCAGGCCCCTTCCCTTGAGATAAATCTGCAAATATCTCGGAAACGAAGCGAGCTATGGTAAAATGTTGAGAGACCTTTTTTGTAGAGAATTATGTTTCCTACAATTTATGTTCTATGATATTTTTTGATCAGAAGCGTAGTTTACGAGATATATCGAGATATTTAAAAGTTGCGAAGCCGCACCAACATAATAGAGATACAGAAACACCGTGGCCCCTTTCTTTGAGATAACTCTGCACTAGTGCGAGCCGCAAATGCCACTTCCAGCTTAGCTGTGCAGAAGAAGAACAACAAGAAGAAGAAACATCTCGGAATATGTCCGTCAGGCCCCTTCCCTTGAGATATATCTGCAAATATCTCGGAAACGAAGCGAGCTATGGTAAAATGTTGAGAGACCTTTTTTGTAGAGAATTAAGTTTCCTACTTTTTACGTTCTATAATATTTTTTGATCAGAAGCGTAGTTTTCGAGATATATCGAGATATTTAAAAGTTGCGAAGCCGCACCAACATAATAGAGATACAGAAACACCGTGGCCCCTTTCTTTGAGATAACTCTGCATTAGTGCGAGCCGCAAATGCCACTTCCAGCTTAGCTGTGCAGAAGAAGAACAACAAGAAGAAGAAATATCTCGAAATATGTCCGTCAGGCCCCTTCCCTTGAGATAAATCTGCAAATATCTCGGAAACGAAGCGAGCTATGGGAAAATGTTAAGAGACCTTTTTTGTAGAGAATTAAGTTTCCTACTTTTTATGTTCTATGATATTTTTTGATCAGATGCGTAGTTCTCGAGATATATCAAGATATTTAAAAGTTCCGAAGCCGCACCAACATAATAGAGATACAGAAACACCGTGGCCCCGTTCTTTGAGATAACTCTGCACTACTGCGAGCTGCAAATGCCACTTCCAGCTTAGCTGTGCAGAAGAAGAACAACAAGAAGAAGAAACATCTCGCATTATGTCCGTCAGGCCCCTTCCCTTGAGATAAATCTGCAAATATCTCGGAAACAAAGCGAGCTATGGCAAAATGTTAAGAGACCTTTTTTGTAGAGAATTAAGTTTCCTACTTTTTATGTTCTATGATATTTTTTGATCAGATGCGTAGTTCTCGAGATATATCAAGATATTTAAAAGTTCCGAAGCCGCACCAACATAATAGAGATACAGAAACACCGTGGCCCCTTTCTTTGAGATAACTCTGCATTAGTGCGAGCCGCAAATGCCACTTCCAGCTTAGCTGTGCAGAAGAAGAACAACAAGAAGAAGAAATATCTCGAAATATGTCCGTCAGGCCCCTTCCCTTGAGATAAATCTGCAAATATCTCGGAAACGAAGCGAGCTATGGTAAAATGTTGAGAGACCTTTTGTGTAGAGAATTATGTTTCCTACAATTTATGTTCTATGATATTTTTTGATCAGAAGCGTAGTTTTCGAGATATATCGAGATATTTAAAAGTTGCGAAGCCGCACCAACATAATAGAGATACAGAAACACCGTGGCCCCTTTCTTTGAGATAACTCTGCACTAGTGCGAGCCGCAAATGCCACTTCCAGCTTAGCTGTGCAGAAGAAGAACAACAAGAAGAAGAAATATCTCGGAATATGTCCGTCAGGCCCCTTCCCTTGAGATAAATCTGCAAATATCTCGGAAATGAAGCGAGCTATGTCAAAATGTTAAGAGACCTTTTCTGTAGAGAATTAAGTTTCCTACTTTTTATGTTCTATAATATTTTTTGATCAGATGCGTAGTTCTCGAGATATATCAAGATATTTAAAAGTTCCGAAGCCGCACCAACATAATAGAGATACAGAAACACCGTGGCCCCGTTCTTTGAGATAACTCTGCACTACTGCGAGCTGCAAATGCCACTTCCAGCTTAGCTGTGCAGAAGAAGAACAACAAGAAGAAGAAACATCTCGCATTATGTCCGTCAGGCCCCTTCCCTTGAGATAAATCTGCAAATATCTCGGAAACAAAGCGAGCTATGGCAAAATGTTAAGAGACCTTTTTTGTAGAGAATTAAGTTTCCTACTTTTTATGTTCTATGATATTTTTTGATCAGATGCGTAGTTCTCGAGATATATCAAGATATTTAAAAGTTCCGAAGCCGCACCAACGTAATAGAGATACAGAAACACCGTGGCCCCTTTCTTTGAGATAACTCTGCATTAGTGCGAGCCGCAAATGCCACTTCCAGCTTAGCTGTGCAGAAGAAGAACAACAAGAAGAAGAAATATCTCGAAATATGTCCGTCAGGCCCCTTCCCTTGAGATAAATCTGCAAATATCTCGGAAACGAAGCGAGCTATGGCAAAATGTTGAGAGACCTTTTTTGTAGAGAATTAAGTTTCCTACTTTTTATGTTCTATGATATTTTTTGATCAGATGCGTAGTTCTCGAGATATATCAAGATATTTAAAAGTTCCGAAGCCGCACCAACATAATAGAGATACAGAAACACCGTGGCCCCTTTCTTTGAGATAACTCTGCACTATTGCGAGCTGCAAATGCCACTTCCAGCCTAGCTGTGCAGAAGAAGAACAACAAGAAGAAGAAATATCTCGAAATATGTCCGTCAGGCCCCTTCCCTTGAGATAAATCTGCAAATATCTCGGAAACGAAGCGAGCTATGGTAAAATGTTGAGAGACCTTTTCTGTAGAGAATTATGTTTCCTACAATTTATGTTCTATGATATTTTTTGATCAGAAGCGTAGTTTTCGAGATATATCGAGATATTTAAAAGTTGCGAAGCCGCACCAACATAATAGAGATACAGAAACACCGTGGCCCCTTTCTTTGAGATAACTCTGCACTAGTGCGAGCCGCAAATGCCACTTCCAGCTTAGCTGTGCAGAAGAAGAACAACAAGAAGAAGAAATATCTCGGAATATGTCCGTCAGGCCCCTTCCCTTGAGATATATCTGCAAATATCTCGGAAACGAAGCGAGCTATGGTAAAATGTTGAGAGACCTTTTTTGTAGAGAATTAAGTTTCCTACTTTTTATGTTCTATGATATTTTTTGATCAGAAGCGTAGTTTTCGAGATATATCGAGATATTTAAAAGTTGCGAAGCCGCACCAACATAATAGAGATACAGAAACACCGTGGCCCCTTTCTTTGAGATAACTCTGCATTAGTGCGAGCCGCAAATGCCACTTCCAGCTTAGCTGTGCAGAAGAAGAACAACAATAAGAAGAAATATCTCGAAATATGTCCGTCAGGCCCCTTCCCTTGAGATAAATCTGCAAATATCTCGGAAATGAAGCGAGCTATGGCAAAATGTTAAGAGACCTTTTCTGTAGAGAATTAAGTTTCCTACTTTTTATGTTCTATGATATTTTTTGATCAGATGCGTAGTTCTCGAGATATATCAAGATATTTAAAAGTTCCGAAGCCGCACCAACATAATAGAGATACAGAAACACCGTGGCCCCTTTCTTTGAGATAACTCTGCACTACTGCGAGCTGCAAATGCCACTTTCAGCTTAGCTGTGCAGAAGAAGAACAACAAGAAGAAGAAATATCTCGAAATATGTCCGTCAGGCCCCTTCCCTTGAGATGTATCTGCAAATATCTCGGAAACGAAGCGAGCTATGGCAAAATGTTAAGAGACCTTTTTTGTAGAGAATTATGTTTCCTACAATTTATGTTCTATGATATTTTTTGATCAGAAGCGTAGTTTTCGAGATATATCGAGATATTTAAAAGTTCCGAAGCCGCACCAACATAATAGGGATTCAGAAACACCGTGGCCCCTTTCTTTGAGATAGCTCTGCTCTAGTGCGAGCCGCAAATGCCACTTCCAGCTTAGCTGTGCAGAAGAAGATCAACAAGAAGAAGAAATATCTCGAAATATGTCCGTCAGGCCCCTTCCCTTGAGATAAATCTGCAAATATCTCGGAAACGAAGCGAGCTATGGCAAAATGTTAAGAGACCTTTTTTGTAGAGAATTAAGTTTCCTACTTTTCATATTCTATGATATTTTTTGATCAGATGCGTAGTTCTCGAGATATATCAAGATATTTAAAAGTTCCGAAGCCGCACCAACATAATAGAGATACAGAAACACCGTGGCCCCTTTCTTTGAGATAACTCTGCACTACTGCGAGCTGCAAATGCCACTTTCAGCTTAGCTGTGCAGAAGAAGAACAACAAGAAGAAGAAATATCTCGAAATATGTCCGTCAGGCCCCTTCCCTTGAGATAAATCTGCAAATATCTCGGAAACGAAGCGAGCTATGGCAAAATGATAAGAGACGTTTTTTGTAGAGAATTATGTTTCCTACAATTTATGTTCTATGATATTTTTTGATCAGAAGCGTAGTTTTCGAGATATATCGAGATATTTAAAAGTTCCGAAGCCGCACCAACATAATAGAGATTCAGAAACACCGTGGCCCCTTTCTTTGAGATAACTCTGCACTAGTGCGAGCCGCAAATGCCACTTCCAGCTTAGCTGTGCAGAAGAAGAACAACAAGAAGAAGAAATATCTCGAAATATGTCCGTCAGGCCCCTTACCTTGAGATAAATCTGCAAATATCTCGGAAACGAAGCGAGCTATGGCAAAATGTTAAGAGACCTTTTTTGCAGAGAATTATGTTTCCTATAATTTATGTTCTATGATATTTTTTGATCAGAAGCGTAGTTTTCGAGATATATCGAGATATTTAAAAGTTCCGAAGCCGTACCAACATAATAGAGATACAGAAACACCGTGGCCCCTTTCTTTGAGATAACTCTGTACTATTGCGAGCTGCAAATGCCACTTCCAGATTAGCCGTGCAGAAGAACAACAACAAGAAGAAGAAATATCTCGAAATATGTCCGTCAGGCCCCTTCCCTTGAGATAAATCTGCACATATCTCGGAAACGAAGCGAGCTATGGCAAAATGTTAAGAGACCTTTTTTGTAGAGAATTAAGTTTCCTACTTTTTATGTTCTATGATATTTTTTGATCAGATGCGTAGTTCTCGAGATGTATCAAGATATTTAAAAGTTCCGAAGCCGCACCAACATAATAGAGATACAGAAACACCGTGGCCCCTTTCTTTGAGATAACTCTGCACTAGTGCGAGCCGCAAATGCCACTTCCAACTTAGCTGTGCAGAAGAAGAACAACAAGAAGAAGAAATATCTCGAAACATGTCCGTCAGGCCCCTTCCCTTGAGATAAATCTGCAAATATCTCGGAAACGAAGCGAGCTATGGCAAAATGTTAAGAGACCTTTTTTGTAGAGAATTAAGTTTCCTACTTTTTATGTTCTATGATATTTTTTGATCAGATGCGTAGTTCTCGAGATATATCAAGATATTTAAAAGTTCCGAAGCCGCACCAACATAATAGAGATACAGAAACACCGTGGCCCCTTTCTTTGAGATAACTCTGCACTATTACGAGCTGCAAATGCCACTTCCTGCTTAGCTGTGCAGAAGAAGAACAACAAGAAGAAGAAATATCTCGAAATATGTCCGTCAGGCCCCTTCCCTTGAGATAAATCTGCACATATCTCGGAAACGAAGCGAGCTATGGCAAAATGTTAAGAGACCTTTTTTGTAGAGAATTAAGTTTCCTACTTTTTATGTTCTATGATATTTTTTGATCAGATGCGTAGTTCTCGAGATGTATCAAGATATTTAAAAGTTGCGAAGCCGCACCAACATAATAGAGATACAGAAACACCGTGGCCCCTTTCTTTGAGATAACTCTGCACTATTGCGAGCTGCAAATGCCACTTCCAGCTTAGCTGTGCAGAAGAAGAACAACAAGAAGAAGAAATATCTCGAAATATGTCCGTCAGGCCCCTTCCCTTGAGATAAATCTGCAAATATCTCGGAAACGAAGCGAGCTATCGCAAAATGTTAAGAGACCTTTTTTGTAGAGAATTAAGTTTGCTACTTTTTATGTTCTATGATATTTTTTGGTCAGACGCGTAGTTCTCGAGATATATCAAGATATTTGAAAGTTCCGAAGCCGCACCAACATAATAGAGATACAGAAACAACGTGGCCCCTTTTTTTGAGATAACTCTGCACTATTGCGAGCTGCAAATGCCACTTCCAGCTTAGCTGTGCAGAAGAAGAACAACAAGAAGAAGAAATATCTCGAAATATGTCCGTCAGGCCCCTTCCCTTGAGATAAATCTGCAAATATCTCGGAAACGAAGCGAGCTATGGCAAAATGTTAAGAGACCTTTTTTGTAGAGAATTATGTTTCCTACAATTTATGTTCTATGATATTTTTTGATCAGAAGCGTAGTTTTCGAGATATATCGAGATATTTAAAAGTTCCGAAGCCGCACCAACATAATAGAGATACAGAAACACCGTGGCCCCTTTCTTTGAGATAACTCTGTACTATTGCGAGCTGCAAATGCCACTTCCAGCTTAGCTGTGCAGAAGAAGAACAACAAGAAGCAGAAATATCTCGAAATATGTCCGTCAGGCCCTTTCCCTTGAGATAAATCTGCACATATCTCGGAAACGAAGCGAGCTATGGCAAGATGTTAAGAGACCTTTTTTGTAGAGAATTAAGTTTCCTACTTTCTGTGTTCTATGATATTTTTTGATCAGATGCGTAGTTCTCGAGATATATCAAGATATTTAAAAGTTCCGAAGCCGCACCAACATAATAGAGATACAGAAACACCGTGGCCCCTTTCTTTGAGATAACTCTGCACTATTGCGAGCTGCAAATGCCACTTCCAGCCTAGCTGTGCAGAAGAAGAACAACAAGAAGAAGAAATATCTCGAAATATGTCCGTCAGGCCCCTTCCCTTGAGATAAATCTGCAAATATCTCGGAAACGAAGCGAGCTATGGTAAAATGTTGAGAGACCTTTTGTGTAGAGAATTATGTTTCCTACAATTTATGTTCTATGATATTTTTTGATCAGAAGCGTAGTTTTCGAGATATATCGAGATATTTAAAAGTTGCGAAGCCGCACCAACATAATAGAGATACAGAAACACCGTGGCCCCTTTCTTTGAGATAACTCTGCACTAGTGCGAGCCGCAAATGCCACTTCCAGCTTAGCTGTGCAGAAGAAGAACAACAAGAAGAAGAAATATCTCGGAATATGTCCGTCAGGCCCCTTCCCTTGAGATATATCTGCAAATATCTCGGAAACGAAGCGAGCTATGGTAAAATGTTGAGAGACATTTTTTGTAGAGAATTAAGTTTCCTACTTTTCATGTTCGATGATATTTTTTGATCAGATGCGTAGTTCTCGAGATATATCAAGATATTTAAAAGTTCCGAAGCCGCACCAACATAATAGAGATACAGAAACACCGTGGCCCCTTTCTTTGAGATAACTCTGCACTACTGCGAGCTGCAAATGCCACTTTCAGCTTAGCTGTGCAGAAGAAGAACAACAAGAAGAAGAAATATCTCGAAATATGTCCGTCAGGCCCCTTCCCTTGAGATGTATCTGCAAATATCTCGGAAACGAAGCGAGCTATGGCAAAATGTTAAGAGACCTTTTTTGTAGAGAATTATGTTTCCTACAATTTATGTTCTATGATATTTTTTGATCAGAAGCGTAGTTTTCGAGATATATCGAGATATTTAAAAGTTCCGAAGCCGCACCAACATAATAGGGATTCAGAAACACCGTGGCCCCTTTCTTTGAGATAGCTCTGCTCTAGTGCGAGCCGCAAATGCCACTTCCAGCTTAGCTGTGCAGAAGAAGAACAACAAGAAGAAGAAATATCTCGAAATATGTCCGTCAGGCCCCTTCCCTTGAGATAAATCTGCAAATATCTCGGAAACGAAGCGAGCTATGGCAAAATGTTAAGAGACCTTTCTTGTAGAGAATTAAGTTTCCTACTTTTCATATTCTATGATATTTTTTGATCAGATGCGTAGTTCTCGAGATATATCAAGATATTTAAAAGTTCCGAAGCCGCACCAACATAATAGAGATACAGAAACACCGTGGCCCCTTTCTTTGAGATAACTCTGCACTACTGCGAGCTGCAAATGCCACTTTCAGCTTAGCTGTGCAGAAGAAGAACAACAAGAAGAAGAAATATCTCGAAATATGTCCGTCAGGCCCCTTCCCTTGAGATAAATCTGCAAATATCTCGGAAACGAAGCGAGCTATCGCAAAATGATAAGCGACGTTTTTTGTAGAGAATTATGTTTCCTACAATTTATGTTCTATGATATTTTTTGATCAGAAGCGTAGTTTTCGAGATATATCGAGATATTTAAAAGTTCCGAAGCCGCACCAACATAATAGAGATTCAGAAACACCGTGGCCCCTTTCTTTGAGATAACTCTGCACTAGTGCGAGCCGCAAATGCCACTTCCAGCTTAGCTGTGCAGAAGAAGAACAACAAGAAGAAGAAATATCTCGAAATATGTCCGTCAGGCCCCTTACCTTGAGATAAATCTGCAAATATCTCGGAAACGAAGCGAGCTATGGCAAAATGTTAAGAGACATTTTTTGCAGAGAATTATGTTTCCTATAATTTATGTTCTATGATATTTTTTGATCAGAAGCGTAGTTTTCGAGATATATCGAGATATTTAAAAGTTCCGAAGCCGTACCAACATAATAGAGATACAGAAACACCGTGGCCCCTTTCTTTGAGATAACTCTGTACTATTGCGAGCTGCAAATGCCACTTCCAGCTTAGCTGTGCAGAAGAAGAACAACAAGAAGAACAAATATCTCGAAATATGTCCGTCAGGCCCCTTCCCTTGAGATAAATCTGCACATATCTCGGAAACGAAGCGAGCTATGGCAAAATGTTAAGAGACCTTTTTTGTAGAGAATTAAGTTTCCTACTTTTTATGTTCTATGATATTTTTTGATCAGATGCGTAGTTCTCGAGATCTATCAAGATATTTAAAAGTTCCGAAGCCGCACCAACATAATAGAGATACAGAAACACCGTGGCCCCTTTCTTTGAGATAACTCTGCACTAGTGCGAGCCGCAAATGCCACTTCCAACTTAGCTGTGCAGAAGAAGAACAACAAGAAGAAGAAATATCTCGAAACATGTCCGTCAGGCCCCTTCCCTTGAGATAAATCTGCAAATATCTCGGAAACGAAGCGAGCTATGGCAAAATGTTAAGAGACCTTTTTTGTAGAGAATTAAGTTTCCTACTTTTTATGTTCTATGATATTTTTTGATCAGATGCGTAGTTCTCGAGATATATCAAGATATTTAAAAGTTCCGAAGCCGCACCAACATAATAGAGATACAGAAACACCGTGGCCCCTTTCTTTGAGATAACGCTGCACTATTACGAGCTGCAAATGCCACTTCCTGCTTAGCTGTGCAGAAGAAGAACAACAAGAAGAAGTAATATCTCGAAATATGTCCGTCAGGCCCCTTCCCTTGAGATAAATCTGCACATATCTCGGAAACGAAGCGAGCTATGGCAAAATGTTAAGAGACCTTTTTTGTAGAGAATTAAGTTTCCTACTTTTTATGTTCTATGATATTTTTTGATCAGATGCGTAGTTCTCGAGATGTATCAAGATATTTAAAAGTTGCGAAGCCGCACCAACATAATAGAGATACAGAAACACCGTGGCCCCTTTCTTTGAGATAACTCTGCACTATTGCGAGCTGCAAATGCCACTTCCAGCTTAGCTGTGCAGAAGAAGAACAACAAGAAGAAGAAATATCTCGAAATATGTCCGTCAGGCCCCTTCCCTTGAGATAAATCTGCAAATATCTCGGAAACGAAGCGAGCTATGGCAAAATGTTAAGAGACCTTTTTTGTAGAGAATTATGTTTCCTACAATTTATGTTCTATGATATTTTTTGATCAGAAGCGTAGTTTTCGAGATATATCGAGATATTTAAAAGTTCCGAAGCCGCACCAACATAATAGAGATACAGAAACACCGTGGCCCCTTTCTTTGAGATAACTCTGTACTATTGCGAGCTGCAAATGCCACTTCCAGCTTAGCTGTGCAGAAGAAGAACAACAAGAAGAAGAAATATCTCGAAATATGTCCGTCAGGCCCTTTCCCTTGAGATATATCTGCACATATCTCGGAAACGAAGCGAGCTATGGCAAAATGTTAAGAGACCTTTTTTGTAGAGAATTAAGTTTCCTACTTTCTGTGTTCTATGATATTTTTTGATCAGATGCGTAGTTCTCGAGATATATCAAGATATTGAAAAGTTCCGAAGCCGCACCAACATAATAGAGATACAGAAACACCGTGGCCCCTTTCTTTGAGATAACTCTGCACTATTGCGAGCTGGAAATGCCACTTCCAGTTTAGCTGTGCAGAAGAAGAACAACAAGAAGAAGAAATATCTCGAAATATGTCCGTCAGGCCCCATCCCTTGAGATATATCTACAAATATCTCGGAAACCAAACGAGCTATGGCAAAATCTTAAGAGACCTTTTTTGTAGAGAATTATGTTTCCTACAATTTATGTTCTATGATATTTTTTGATCAGATGCGTAGTTTTCGAGATATATCGAGATATTTAAAAGGTCCGAAGCCGCACCAACATAATAGAGATACAGAAACACCGTGGCCCCTTTCTTTGAGATAACTCTGCACTATTGCGAGCTGGAAATGCCACTTCCAGTTTAGCTGTGCAGAAGAAGAACAACAAGAAAAAGAAATATCTCGAAATATGTCCGTCAGGCCCCTTCCCTTGAGATAAATCTGCAAATATCTCGGAAACGAAGCGAGCTATGGCAAAATGTTAAGAGACCTTTTTTGTAGAGAATTAAGTTTCCTACTTTTTATGTTCTATGATATTTTTTTGATCAGATGCGTAGTTCTCGAGATATATCAAGATATTTAAAAGTTCCGAAGCCGCACCAACATAATAGAGATACAGAAACACCGTGGCCCCTTTCTTTGAGATAACTCTGCACTACTGCGAGCTGCAAATGCCACTTTCAGCTTAGCTGTGCAGAAGAAGAACAACAAGAAGAAGAAATATCTCGAAATATGTCCGTCAGGCCCCTTCCCTTGAGATAAATCTGCAAATATCTCGGAAACGAAGCGAGCTATGGCAAAATGATAAGAGACGTTTTTTGTAGAGAATTATGTTTCCTACAATTTATGTTCTATGATATTTTTTGATCAGAAGCGTAGTTTTCGAGATATATCGAGATATTTAAAAGTTCCGAAGCCGCACCAACATAATAGAGATTCAGAAACACCGTGGCCCCTTTCTTTGAGATAACTCTGCACTAGTGCGAGCCGCAAATGCCACTTCCAGCTTAGCTGTGCAGAAGAAGAACAACAAGAAGAAGAAATATCTCGAAATATGTCCGTCAGGCCCCTTACCTTGAGATAAATCTGCAAATATCTCGGAAACGAAGCGAGCTATGGCAAAATGTTAAGAGACCTTTTTTGCAGAGAATTATGTTTCCTATAATTTATGTTCTATGATATTTTTTGATCAGAAGCGTAGTTTTCGAGATATATCGAGATATTTAAAAGTTCCGAAGCCGTACCAACATAATAGAGATACAGAAACACCGTGGCCCCTTTCTTTGAGATAACTCTGTACTATTGCGAGCTGCAAATGCCACTTCCAGCTTAGCTGTGCAGAAGAAGAACAACAAGAAGAAGAAATATCTCGAAATATGTCCGTCAGGCCCCTTCCCTTGAGATAAATCTGCACATATCTCGGAAACGAAGCGAGCTATGGCAAAATGTTAAGAGACCTTTTTTGTAGAGAATTAAGTTTCCTACTTTTTATGTTCTATGATATTTTTTGATCAGATGCGTAGTTCTCGAGATGTATCAAGATATTTAAAAGTTCCGAAGCCGCACCAACATAATAGAGATACAGAAACACCGTGGCCCCTTTCTTTGAGATAACTCTGCACTAGTGCGAGCCGCAAATGCCACTTCCAACTTAGCTGTGCAGAAGAAGAACAACAAGAAGAAGAAATATCTCGAAACATGTCCGTCAGGCCCCTTCCCTTGAGATAAATCTGCAAATATCTCGGAAACGAAGCGAGCTATGGCAAAATGTTAAGAGACCTTTTTTGTAGAGAATTAAGTTTCCTACTTTTTATGTTCTATGATATTTTTTGGTCAGATGCGTAGTTCTCGAGATATATCAAGATATTTAAAAGTTCCGAAGCGGCACCAACATAATAGAGATACAGAAACACCGTGGCCCCTTTCTTTGAGATAACTCTGCACTATTACGAGCTGCAAATGCCACTTCCTGCTTAGCTGTGCAGAAGAAGAACAACAAGAAGAGGAAATATCTCGAAATATGTCCGTCAGGCCCCTTCCCTTGAGATAAATCTGCACATATCTCGGAAACGAAGCGAGCTATGGCAAAATGTTAAGAGACCTTTTTTGTAGCGAATTAAGTTTCCTACTTTTTATGTTCTATGATATTTTTTGATCAGATGCGTAGTTCTCGAGATGTATCAAGATATTTAAAAGTTCCGAAGCAGCACCAACATAATAGAGATACAGAAACACCGTGGCCCCTTTCTTTGAGATAACTCTGCACTATTGCGAGCTGCAAATGCCACTTCCAGCTTAGCTGTGCAGAAGAAGAACAACAAGAAGAAGAAATATCTCGAAATATGTCCGTCAGGCCCCTTCCCTTGAGATAAATCTGCAAATATCTCGGAAACGAAGCGAGCTATGGCAAAATGTTAAGAGACCTTTTTTGTAGAGAATTATGTTTCCTACAATTTATGTTCTATGATATTTTTTGATCAGAAGCGTAGTTTTCGAGATATATCGAGATATTTAAAAGTTCCGAAGCCGCACCAACATAATAGAGATACAGAAACACCGTGGCCCCTTTCTTTGAGATAACTCTGTACTAATGCGAGCTGCAAATGCCACTTCCAGCTTAGCTGTGCAGAAGAAGAACAACAAGAAGAAGAAATATCTCGAAATATGTCCGTCAGGCCCTTTCCCTTGAGATATATCTGCACATATCTCGGAAACGAAGCGAGCTATGGCAAAATGTTAAGAGACCTTTTTTGTAGAGAATTAAGGTTCCTACTTTCTGTGTTCTATGATATTTTTTGATCAGATGCGTAGTTCTCGAGATATATCAAGATATTGAAAAGTTCCGAAGCCGCACCAACATAATAGAGATACAGAAACACCGTGGCCCCTTTCTTTGAGATAACTCTGCACTATTGCGAGCTGGAAATGCCACTTCCAGTTTAGCTGTGCAGAAGAAGAACAACAAGAAGAAGAAATATCTCGAAATATGTCCGTCAGGCCCCATCCCTTGAGATATATCTACAAATATCTCGGAAACCAAACGAGCTATGGCAAAATCTTAAGAGACCTTTTTTGTAGAGAATTATGTTTCCTACAATTTATGTTCTATGATATTTTTTGATCAGATGCGTAGTTTTCGAGATATATCGAGATATTTAAAAGGTCCGAAGCCGCACCAACATAATAGAGATACAGAAACACCGTGGCCCCTTTCTTTGAGATAACTCTGCACTATTGCGAGCTGGAAATGCCACTTCCAGTTTAGCTGTGCAGAAGAAGAACAACAAGAAAAAGAAATATCTCGAAATATGTCCGTCAGGCCCCTTCCCTTGAGATAAATCTGCAAATATCTCGGAAACGAAGCGAGCTATGGCAAAATGTTAAGAGACCTTTTTTGTAGAGAATTAAGTTTCCTACTTTTTATGTTCTATGATATTTTTTGATCAGATGCGTAGTTCTCGAGATATATCAAGATATTTAAAAGTTCCGAAGCCGCACCAACATAATAGAGATACAGAAACACCGTGGCCCCTTTCTTTGAGATAACTCTGCACTATGGCGAGCTGCAAATGCCACTTCCAGTTTAGCTGTGCAGAAGAAGAACAACAAGAAGAAGAAATATCTCGAAATATGTCCGTCAGGCCCCTTCCCTTGAGATATATCTGCAAATATCTCGGAAACCAAACGAGCTATGGCAAAATCTTAAGAGACCTTTTTTGTAGAGAATTATGTTTCCTACAATTTATGTTCTATGATATTTTTTGATCAGAAGCGTAGTTTTCGAGATATATCGAGATATTTAAAAGTTCCGAAGCCGCACCAACATAATAGAGATACAGAAACACCGTGGCCCCTTTCTTTGAGATAACTCTGCACTATTGCGAGCTGCAAATGCCACTTCCAGCTTAGCTGTGCAGAAGAAGAACAACAAGAAGAAGAAATATCTCGAAATATGTCCGTCAGGCCCCTTCCCTTGAGATAAATCTGCAAATATCTCGGAAACGAAGCGAGCTATGGCAAAATGTTAAGAGACCTTTTTTGTAGAGAATTAAGTTTCCTCCTTTTTATGTTCTATGATATTTTTTGATCAGATGCGTAGTTCTCGAGATATATCAAGATATTTAAATGATCCGAAGCCGCACCAACATAATAGAGATACAGAAACACCGTGGCCCCTTTCTTTGAGATAACTCTGCACTATTGCGAGCTGGAAATGCCACTTCCAGCTTAGCTGTGCAGAAGAAGAACAACAAGAAGAAGAAATATCTCGAAATATGTCCGTCAGGCCCTTTCCCTTGAGATAAATCTGCACATATCTCGGAAACGAAGCGAGCTATGGCAAAATGTTAAGACCTTTTTTGTAGAGAATTAAGTTTCCTACTTTTTGTGTTCTATGATATTTTTTGATCAGATGCGTAGTTCTCGAGATATATCAAGATATTTAAAAGTTCCGAAGCCGCACCAACATAATAGAGATACAGAAACACCGTGGCCCCTTTCTTTGAGATAACTCTGCACTATTGCGAGCTGGAAATGCCACTTCCAGTTTAGCTGTGCAGAAGAAGAACAACAAGAAGAAGAAATATCTCGAAATATGTCCGTCAGGACCCATCCCTTGAGATATATCTACAAATATCTCGGAAACCAAACGAGCTATGGCAAAATCTTAAGAGACCTTTTTTGTAGAGAATTATGTTTCCTACAATTTATGTTCTATGATATTTTTTGATCAGATGCGTAGTTTTCGAGATATATCGAGATATTTAAAAGGTCCGAAGCCGCACCAACATAATAGAGATACAGAAACACCGTGGCCCCTTTCTTTGAGATAACTCTGCACTATTGCGAGCTGGAAATGCCACTTCCAGTTTAGCTGTGCAGAAGAAGAACAACAAGAAAAAGAAATATCTCGAAATATGTCCGTCAGGCCCCTTCCCTTGAGATAAATCTGCAAATATCTCGGAAACGAAGCGAGCTATGGCAAAATGTTAAGAGACCTTTTTTGTAGAGAATTAAGTTTCCTACTTTTTATGTTCTATGATATTTTTTGATCAGATGCGTAGTTCTCGAGATATATCAAGATAATTAAAAGTTCCGAAGACGCACCAACATAATAGAGATACAGAAACACCGTGGCCCCTTTCTTTGAGATAACTCTGCACTATGGCGAGCTGCAAATGCCACTTCCAGTTTAGCTGTGCAGAAGAAGAACAACAAGAAGAAGAAATATCTCGAAATATGTCCGTCAGGCCCCTTCCCTTGAGATATATCTGCAAATATCTCGGAAACCAAACGAGCTATGGCAAAATCTTAAGAGACCTTTTTTGTAGAGAATTATGTTTCCTACAATTTATGTTCTATGATATTTTTTGATCAGAAGCGTAGTTTTCGAGATATATCGAGATATTTAAAAGTTCCGAAGCCGCACCAACATAATAGAGATACAGAAACACCGTGGCCCCTTTCTTTGAGATAACTCTGCACTATTGCGAGCTGCAAATGCCACTTCCAGCTTAGCTGTGCAGAAGAAGAACAACAAGAAGAAGAAATATCTCGAAATATGTCCGTCAGGCCCCTTCCCTTGAGATAAATCTGCAAATATCTCGGAAACGAAGCGAGCTATGGCAAAATGTTAAGAGACCTTTTTTGTAGAGAATTAAGTTTCCTCCTTTTTATGTTCTATGATATTTTTTGATCAGATGCGTAGTTCTCGAGATATATCAAGATATTTAAATGATCCGAAGCCGCACCAACATAATAGAGATACAGAAACACCGTGGCCCCTTTCTTTGAGATAACTCTGCACTAGTGCGAGCCGCAAATGCCACTTCCAGCTTAGCTGTGCAGAAGAAGAACAACAAGAAGAAGAAATATCTCGAAATATGTCCGTCAGGCCCCTTCCCTTGAGATATATCTGCAAATATCTCGGAAACGAAGCGAGCTATGGCAAAATGTTAAGAGACCTTTTTTGTAGAGAATTATGTTTCCTACAATTTACGTTCTATGATATTTTTTGATCAGAAGCGTAGTTTTCGAGATATATCGAGATATTTAAAAGTTCCGAAGCCGCACCAACATAATAGAGATACAGAAACACCGTGGCCTCCTTCTTTGAGATAACTCTGCACTATTGCGAGCTGCAAATGCCACTTCCAGCTTAGCTGTGCAGAAGAAGAACAACAAGAAGAAGAAATATCTCGAAATATGTCCGTCAGGCCCCTTACCTTGAGATAAATCTGCAAATATCTCGGAAACGAAGCGAGCTATGGCAAAATGTTAAGAGACCTTTTTTGTAGAGAATTATGTTTCCTACAAGTTATGTTGTATGATATTTTTTGATCAGAAGCGTAGTTTTCGAGATATATCGAGATATTTAAAAGTTCCGAAGCCGCACCAACATAATAGAGGTACAGAAACACCGTGGCCTCCTTCTTTGAGATAACTCTGCACTATTGCGAGCTGCAAATGCCACTTCCAGCTTAGCTGTGCAGAAGAAGAACAACAAGAAGAAGAAATATCTCAAAATATGTCCGTCAGGCCCCTTCCCTTGAGATAAATCTGCATATATCTCGGAAACGAAGCGAGCTATGGCACAATGTTAAGAGACCTTTTTTGTAGAGAATTAAGTTTCCTACTTTTTATGTTCTATGATATTTTTTGATCAGATGCGTAGTTCTCGAGATATATCAAGATATTTAAAAGTTCCGAAGCCGCACCAACATAATAGAGATACAGAAACACCGTGGCCCCTTTCTTTGAGATAACTCTGCACTATTGGGAGCTGCCAATGCCACTTCCAGCTTAGCTGTGCAGAAGAAGAACAACAAGAAGAAGAAATATCTCGAAATATGTCCGTCAGGCCCGTTCCTTTGAGATGAATCTGCAAATATCTCGGAAACGAAGCGAGCTATGGCAAAATGTTAAGAGACGTTTTTTGTAGAGAATTATGTTTCCTACAAGTTCTGTTCTATGATATTTTTTGATCAGATGCGTAGTTCTCGAGATATATCAAGATATTTAAAAGTTCCGAAGCCGCACCAACATAATAGAGATACAGAAACACCGTGGCCCCTTTCTTTCAGATAACTCTGCACTATTGCGAGCTGGAAATGCCACTTCCAGTTTAGCTGTGCAGAAGAAGAACAACAAGAAGAAGAAATATCTCAAAATATGTCCGTCAGGCCCCTTCCCTTGAGATAAATCTGCATATCTCTCGGAAACGAAGCGAGCTATGGCACAATGTTAAGAGACCTTTTTTGTAGAGAATTAAGTTTCCTACTTTTTATGTTCTATGATATTTTTTGATCAGATGCGTAGTTCTCGAGATATATCAAGATATTTAAAAGTTCCGAAGCCGCACCAACATAATAGAGATACAGAAACACCGTGGCCTCCTTCTTTGAGATAACTCTGCGCTATTGCGAGCTGCAAATGCCACTTCCAGCTTAGCTGTGCAGAAGAAGAACAACAAGAAGAAGAAATATCTCAAAATATGTCCGTCAGGCCCCTTCCCTTGAGATAAATCTGCATATATCTCGGAAACGAAGCGAGCTATGGCACAATGTTAAGAGACCTTTTTTGTAGAGAATTAAGTTTCCTACTTTTTATCTTCTATGATATTTTTTGATCAGATGCGTAGTTCTCGAGATATATCAAGATATTTAAAAGTTCCGAAGCCGCACCAACATAATAGAGATACAGAAACACCGTGGCCCCTTTCTTTGAGATAACTCTGCACTATTGCGCGCTGCAAATGCCACTTCCAGCTTAGCTGTGCAGAAGAAGAACAACAAGAAGAAGAAATATCTTGAAATATGTCCGTCAGGCCCCTTCCCTTGAGATAAATCTGCAAATATCTCGGAAACGAAGCGAGCTATGGCAAAATGTTAAGAGACATTTTTTGTAGAGAATTAAGTTTCCTACTTTTTATGTTCTATGATATTTTTTGATCAGATGCGTAGTTCTCGAGATATATCAAGATATTTAAAAGTTCCGAAGCCGCACCAACATAATAGAGATACAGAAACACCGTGGCCCCTTTCTTTCAGATAACTCTGCAGTATTGCGAGCTGGATATGCCACTTCCAGTTTAGCTGTGCAGAAGAAGAACAACAAGAAGAAGAAATATCTCAAAATATGTCCGTCAGGCCCCTTCCCTTGAGATAAATCTGCATATATCTCGGAAACGAAGCGAGCTATGGCACAATGATAAGAGACCTTTTTTGTAGAGAATTAAGTTTCCTACTTTTTATGTTCTATGATATTTTTTGATCAGATGCGTAGTTCTCGAGATATATCAAGATATTTAAAAGTTCCGAAGCCGCACCAACATAATAGAGATACAGAAACACCGTGGCCTCCTTCTTTGAGATAACTCTGCACTATTGCGAGCTGCAAATGCCACTTCCAGCTTAGCTGTGCAGAAGAAGAACAACAAGAAGAAGAAATATCTCGAAATATGTCCGTCAGGCCCCTTACCTTGAGATAAATCTGCAAATATCTCGGAAACGAAGCGAGCTATGGCAAAATGTTAAGAGACCTTTTTTGTAGAGAATTATGTTTCCTACAAGTTATGTTGTATGATATTTTTTGATCAGAAGCGTAGTTTTCGAGATATATCGAGATATTTAAAAGTTCCGAAGCCGCACCAACATAATAGAGGTACAGAAACACCGTGGCCTCCTTCTTTGAGATAACTCTGCACTATTGCGAGCTGCAAATGCCACTTCCAGCTTAGCTGTGCAGAAGAAGAACAACAAGAAGAAGAAATATCTCAAAATATGTCCGTCAGGCCCCTTCCCTTGAGATAAATCTGCATATATCTCGGAAACGAAGCGAGCTATGGCACAATGTTAAGAGACCTTTTTTGTAGAGAATTAAGTTTCCTACTTTTTATGTTCTATGATATTTTTTGATCAGATGCGTAGTTCTCGAGATATATCAAGATATTTAAAAGTTCCGAAGCCGCACCAACATAATAGAGATACAGAAACACCGTGGCCCCTTTCTTTGAGATAACTCTGCACTATTGGGAGCTGCAAATGCCACTTCCAGCTTAGCTGTGCAGAAGAAGAACAACAAGAAGAAGAAATATCTCGAAATATGTCCGTCAGGCCCGTTCCTTTGAGATGAATCTGCAAATATCTCGGAAACGAAGCGAGCTATGGCAAAATGTTAAGAGACGTTTTTTGTAGAGAATTATGTTTCCTACAAGTTATGTTCTATGATATTTTTTGATCAGATGCGTAGTTCTCGAGATATATCAAGATATTTAAAAGTTCCGAAGCCGCACCAACATAATAGAGATACAGAAACACCGTGGCCCCTTTCTTTGAGATAACTCTGCACTATTGGGAGCTGCAAATGCCACTTCCAGCTTAGCTGTGCAGAAGAAGAACAACAAGAAGAAGAAATATCTCAAAATATGTCCGTCAGGCCCCTTCCCTTGAGATAAATCTGCATATATCTCGGAAACGAAGCGAGCTATGGCACAATGATAAGAGACCTTTTTTGTAGAGAATTAAGTTTCCTACTTTTTATGTTCTATGATATTTTTTGATCAGATGCGTAGTTCTCGAGATATATCAAGATATTTAAAAGTTCCGAAGCCGCACCAACATAATAGAGATACAGAAACACCGTGGCCCCTTTCTTTCAGATAACTCTGCAGTATTGCGAGCTGGAAATGCCACTTCCAGTTTAGCTGTGCAGAAGAAGAACAACAAGAAGAAGAAATATCTCGAAATATGTCCGTCAGGCCCCTTCCCTTGAGATATATCTGCAAATATCTCGGAAACGAAGCGAGCTATGGCAAAATGTTAAGAGACCTTTTTTGTAGAGAATTATGTTTCCTACAAGTTATGTTGTATGATATTTTTTGATCAGAAGCGTAGTTTTCGAGATATATCGAGATATTTAAAAGTTCCGAAGCCGCACCAACATAATAGAGGTACAGAAACACCGTGGCCTCCTTCTTTGAGATAACTCTGCACTATTGCGAGCTGCAAATGCCACTTCCAGCTTAGCTGTGCAGAAGAAGAACAACAAGAAGAAGAAATATCTCAAAATATGTCCGTCAGGCCCCTTCCCTTGAGATAAATCTGCATATATCTCGGAAACGAAGCGAGCTATGGCACAATGTTAAGAGACCTTTTTTGTAGAGAATTAAGTTTCCTACTTTTTATGTTCTATGATATTTTTTGATCAGATGCGTAGTTCTCGAGATATATCAAGATATTTAAAAGTTCCGAAGCCGCACCAACATAATAGAGATACAGAAACACCGTGGCCCCTTTCTTTGAGATAACTCTGCACTATTGCGAGCTGCAAATGCCACTTCCAGCTTAGCTGTGCAGAAGAAGAACAACAAGAAGAAGAAATATCTCGAAATATGTCCGTCAGGCCCGTTCCTTTGAGATGAATCTGCAAATATCTCGGAAACGAAGCGAGCTATGGCAAAATGTTAAGAGACGTTTTTTGTAGAGAATTATGTTTCCTACAAGTTATGTTCTATGATATTTTTTGATCAGAAGCGTAGTTTTCGAGATATATCGAGATATTTAAAAGTTCCGAAGCCGCACCAACATAATAGAGGTACAGAAACACCGTGGCCTCCTTCTTTGAGATAACTCTGCACTATTGCGAGCTGCAAATGCCACTTCCAGCTTAGCTGTGCAGAAGAAGAACAACAAGAAGAAGAAATATCTCGAAATATGTCCGTCAGGCCCCTTCCCTTGAGATATATCTGCAAATATCTCGGAAACGAAGCGAGCTATGGCAAAATGTTAAGAGACCTTTTTTGTGGAGAATTATGTTTCCTACAAGTTATGTTCTATGATACTTTTTGATCAGATGCGTAGTTCTCGAGATATATCGAGATATTTAAAAGTTCCGAAGCCGCACCAACATAATAGAGATACAGAAACACCGTGGCCCCTTTCTTTCAGATAACTCTGCAGTATTGCGAGCTGGAAATGCCACTTCCAGTTTAGCTGTGCAGAAGAAGAACAACAAGAAGAAGGAATATCTCGAAATATGTCCGTCAGGCCCCTTCCCTTGAGATATATATGCAAATATCTCGGAAACGAAGCGAGCTATGGCAAAATGTTAGGAGACCTTTTTTGTAGAGAATTCTGTTTCCTACAAGTTACGTTCTATGATATTTTTTGATCAGAAGCGTAGTTTTCGAGATATATCGAGATATTTAAAAGTTCCGAAGCCGCACCAACATAATAGAGGTACAGAAACACCGTGGCCTCCTTCTTTGAGATAACTCTGCACTATTGCGAGCTGCAAATGCCACTTCCAGCTTAGCTGTGCAGAAGAAGAACAACAAGAAGAAGAAATATCTCAAAATATGTCCGTCAGGCCCCTTCCCTTGAGATAAATCTGCATATATCTCGGAAACGAAGCGAGCTATGGCACAATATAAAGAGACCTTTTTTGTAGAGAATTAAGTTTCCTACTTTTTATGTTCTATGATATTTTTTGATCAGATGCGTAGTTCTCGAGATATATCAAGATATTTAAAAGTTCCGAAGCCGCACCAACATAATAGAGATACAGAAACACCGTGGCCCCTTTCTTTCAGATAACTCTGCAGTATTGCGAGCTGGAAATGCCACTTCCAGTTTAGCTGTGCAGAAGAAGAACAACAAGAAGAAGAAATATCTCAAAATATGTCCGTCAGGCCCCTTCCCTTGAGATAAATCTGCATATATCTCGGAAACGAAGCGAGCTATGGCACAATGATAAGAGACCTTTTTTGTAGAGAATTAAGTTTCCTACTTTTTATGTTCTATGATATTTTTTGATCAGATGCGTAGTTCTCGAGATATATCAAGATATTTAAAAGTTCCGAAGCCGCACCAACATAATAGAGGTACAGAAACACCGTGGCCTCCTTCTTTGAGATAACTCTGCACTATTGCGAGCTGCAAATGCCACTTCCAGCTTAGCTGTGCAGAAGAAGAACAACAAGAAGAAGAAATATCTCGAAATATGTCCGTCAGGCCCCTTACCTTGAGATAAATCTGCAAATATCTCGGAAACGAAGCGAGCTATGGCAAAATGTTAAGAGACATTTTTTGTAGAGAATTAAGTTTCCTACTTTTTATGTTCTATGATATTTTTTGATCAGATGCGTAGTTCTCGAGATATATCAAGATATTTAAAAGTTCCGAAGCCGCACCAACATAATAGAGATACAGGAACACCGTGGCCCCTTTCTTTCAGATAACTCTGCAGTATTGCGAGCTGGAAATGCCACTTCCAGTTTAGCTGTGCAGAAGAAGAACAACAAGAAGAAGAAATATCTCAAAATATGTCCGTCAGGCCCCTTCCCTTGAGATAAATCTGCATATATCTCGGAAACGAAGCGAGCTATGGCACAATGATGAGACCTTTTTTGTAGAGAATTAAGTTTCCTACTTTTTATGTTCTATGATATTTTTTGATCAGATGCGTAGTTCTCGAGATATATCAAGATATTTAAAAGTTCCGAAGCCGCACCAACATAATAGAGGTACAGAAACACCGTGGCCTCCTTCTTTGAGATAACTCTGCACTATTGCGAGCTGCAAATGCCACTTCCAGCTTAGCTGTGCAGAAGAAGAACAACAAGAAGAAGAAATATCTCGAAATATGTCCGTCAGGCCCCTTACCTTGAGATAAATCTGCAAATATCTCGGAAACGAAGCGAGCTATGGCAAAATGTTAAGAGACATTTTTTGTAGAGAATTAAGTTTCCTACTTTTTATGTTCTATGATATTTTTTGATCAGATGCGTAGTTCTCGAGATATATCAAGATATTTAAAAGTTCCGAAGCCGCACCAACATAATAGAGATACAGAAACACCGTGGCCCCTTTCTTTCAGATAACTCTGCAGTATTGCGAGCTGGAAATGCCACTTCCAGTTTAGCTGTGCAGAAGAAGAACAACAAGAAGAAGAAATATCTCAAAATATGTCCGTCAGGCCCCTTCCCTTGAGATAAATCTGCATATATCTCGGAAACGAAGCGAGCTATGGCACAATGATAAGAGACCTTTTTTGTAGAGAATTAAGTTTCCTACTTTTTATGTTCTATGATATTTTTTGATCAGATGCGTAGTTCTCGAGATATATCAAGATATTTAAAAGTTCCGAAGCCGCACCAACATAATAGAGGTACAGAAACACCGTGGCCTCCTTCTTTGAGATAACTCTGCACTATTGCGAGCTGCAAATGCCACTTCCAGCTTAGCTGTGCAGAAGAAGAACAACAAGAAGAAGAAATATCTCAAAATATGTCCGTCAGGCCCCTTCCCTTGAGATAAATCTGCATATATCTCGGAAACGAAGCGAGCTATGGCACAATGTTAAGAGACCTTTCTTGTAGAGAATTAAGTTTCCTACTTTTTATGTTCTATGATATTTTTTGATCAGATGCGTAGTTCTCGAGATATATCAAGATATTTAAAAGTTCCGAAGCCGCACCAACATAATAGAGATACAGAAACACCGTGGCCCCTTTCTTTGAGATAACTCTGCACTATTGGGAGCTGCAAATGCCACTTCCAGCTTAGCTGTGCAGAAGAAGAACAACAAGAAGAAGAAATATCTCGAAATATGTCCGTCAGGCCCGTTCCTTTGAGATGAATCTGCAAATATCTCGGAAACGAAGCGAGCTATGGCAAAATGTTAAGAGACGTTTTTTGTAGAGAATTATGTTTCCTACAAGTTATGTTCTATGATATTTTTTGATCAGAAGCGTAGTTTTCGAGATATATCGAGATATTTAAAAGTTCCGAAGCCGCACCAACATAATAGAGGTACAGAAACACCGTGGCCTCCTTCTTTGAGATAACTCTGCACTATTGCGAGCTGCAAATGCCACTTCCAGCTTAGCTGTGCAGAAGAAGAACAACAAGAAGAAGAAATATCTCGAAATATGTCCGTCAGGCCCCTTCCCTTGAGATATATCTGCAAATATCTCGGAAACGAAGCGAGCTATGGCAAAATGTTAAGAGACCTTTTTTGTAGAGAATTATGTTTCCTACAAGTTATGTTCTATGATACTTTTTGATCAGATGCGTAGTTCTCGAGATATATCGAGATATTTAAAAGTTCCGAAGCCGCACCAACATAATAGAGATTCAGAAACACCGTGGCCCCTTTCTTTGAGATAACTCTGCACTAGTGCGAGCCGCAAATGCCACTTCCAGTTTAGCTGTGCCGAAGAAGAACAACAAGAAGAAGAAATATCTCGAAATATGTCCGTCAGGCCCCTTCCCTTGAGATATATCTGCAAATATCTCGGAAACGAAGCGAGCTATGGCAAAATGTTAAGAGACGTTTTTGTAGAGAATTATGTTTCGTACAAGTTATGTTCTATGATATTTTTTGATCAGAAGCGTAGTTTTCGAGATATATCGAGATAGTTAAAAGTTCCGAAGCCGCACCAACGTAATAGAGGTACAGAAACACCGTGGCCTCCTTCTTTGAGATAACTCTGCACTATTGCGAGCTGCAAATGCCACTTCCAGCTTAGCTGTGCAGAAGAAGAACAACAAGAAGAAGAAATATCTCGAAATATGTCCGTCAGGCCCCCTCCCTTGAGATAAATCTGCAAATATCTCGGAAATGAAGCGAGCTATGGCAAAATGTTAAGAGACTTTATTTGTAGAGAATTAAGTTTCCTACTTTTTATGTTCTATGATATTTTTTGATCAGATGCGTAGTTCTCGAGATATATCAAGATATTTAAAAGTTCCGAAGCCGCACCAACATAATAGAGATACAGAAACACCGTGGCCCCTTTCTTTGAGATAACTCCGCACTATTGCGAGCTGTAAATGCCACTTCCAGCTTAGCTGTGCGGAAGAAGAACAACAAGAAGAAGAAATATCGCGATATATGTCCGTCAGGCCCGTTCGTTTGAGCTGAATCTGCAAATATCTCGGAAACGAAGCGAGCTATGGCAAAATGTTAAGAGACGTTTGTTGTAGAGAATTATGTTTCCTACAAGTTATGTTCTATGATATTTTTTGATCAGAAGCGTAGTTTTCGAGATATATCGAGATATTTAAAAGTTCCGAAGCCGCACCAACACAATAGAGATACAGAAACACCGTGGCCCCTTTCTTTGAGATAACTCTGCACTATTGCGAGCTGCAAATGCCACTTCCAGCTTAGCTGTGCAGAAGAAGAACAACAAGAAGAAGAAATATCTCGAAATATGTCCGTCAGGCCCCTTCCCTTGAGATAAATCTGCAAATATCTCGGAAACGAAGCGAGCTATGGCAAAATGTTAAGAGACCTTTTTTGTAGCGAATTAAGTTTCCTACAATTTATGTTCTATGATATTTTTTGATCAGAAGCGTAGTTTTCGAGATATATCGAGATATTTAAAAGTTCCGAAGCCGCACCAACATAATAGAGATACAGAAACACCGTGTCCCCTTTCTTTGAGATAACTCTGCACTATTGCGAGCTGCAAATGCCACTTCCAGCTTAGCTGTGCAGAAGAAGAACAACAAGAAGAAGAAATATCTCGAAATATGTCCGTCAGGCCCGTTCCTTTGAGATGAATCTGCAAATATCTCGGAAACGAAGCGAGCTATGGCAAAATATTAAGAGACGTTTTTTGTAGAGAATTATGTTTCCTACAAGTTATGTTCTATGATATTTTTTGATCAGAAGCGTAGTTCTCGAGATATATCGAGATATTTAAAAGTTCCGAAGCCGCACCAACATAATAGAGGTACAGAAACACCGTGGCCTCCTTCTTTGAGATAACTCTGCACTATTGCGAGCTGCAAATGCCACTTCCAGCTTAGCTGTGCAGAAGAAGAACAACAAGAAGAAGAAATATCTCGAAATATGTCCGTCAGGCCCCTTCCCTTGAGATAAATCTGCATATATCTCGGAAACGAAGCGAGCTATGGCACAATCTTAAGAGACCTTTTTTGTAGAGAATTAAGTTTCCTACTTTTTATGTTCTATGATATTTTTTGATCAGATGCGTAGTTCTCGAGATATATCAAGATATTTAAAAGTTCCGAAGCCGCACCAACATAATAGAGATACAGAAACACCGTGGCCCCTTTCTTTGATATAACTCTGCACTATTGCGAGCTGCAAATGCCACTTCCAGCTTAGCTGTGCAGAAGAAGAACAACAAGAAGAAGAAATGTCTCGAAATATGTCCGTCAGGCCCCTTCCCTTGAGATAAATCTGCAAATATCTCGGAAACGAAGCGAGCTATGGCAAAATGTTAAGAGACTTTATTTGTAGAGAATTAAGTTTCCTACTTTTTATGTTCTATGATATTTTTTGATCAGATGCGTAGTTCTCGAGATATATCAAGATATTTAAAAGTTCCGAAGCCGCACCAACATAATAGAGATACAGAAACACCGTGGCCCCTTTCTTTCAGATAAGTCTGCACTATTGCGAGCTGGAAATGCCACTTCCAGTTTAGCTGTGCAGAAGAAGAACAACAAGAAGAAGAAATATCTCGAAATATGTCCGTCAGGCCCCTTCCCTTGAGATATATCTGCAAATATCTCGGAAACGAAGCGAGCTATGGCAAAATGTTAAGAGACCTTTTTTGTAGAGAATTATGTTTCCTACAAGTTATGTTCTATGATATTTTTTGATCAGAAGCGTAGCTTTCGAGATATATCGAGATATTTAAAAGTTCCGAAGCCGCACCAACATAATAGAGGTACAGAAACACCGTGGCCTCCTTCTTTGAGATAACTCTGCACTATTGCGAGCTGCAAATGCCACTTCCAGCTTAGCTGTGCAGAAGAAGAACAACAAGAAGAAGAAATATCTCGAAATATGTCCGTCAGGCCCCTTCCCTTGAGATAAATCTGCATATATCTCGGAAACGAAGCGAGCTATGGCAAAATGTTAAGAGACGTTTTTTGTAGAGAATTATGTTTCCTACTTTTTATGTTCTATGATATTTTTTGATCAGATGCGTAGTTCTCGAGATATATCAAGATATTTAAAAGTTCCGAAGCCGGACCAACATAATAGAGATACAGAAACACCGTGGCCCCTTTCTTTGAGATAACTCTGCACTATTGCGAGCTGGAAATGCCACTTCCAGTTTAGCTGTGCAGAAGAAGAACAACAAGAAGAAGAAATATCTCGAAATATGTCCGTCAGGCCCCTTCCCTTGAGATAAATCTGCAAATATCTCGGAAACGAAGCGAGCTATGGCAAAATGTTAAGAGACCTTTTTTGTAGCGAATTAAGTTTCCTACAATTTATGTTCTATGATATTTTTTGATCAGAAGCGTAGTTTTCGAGATATATCGAGATATTTAAAAGTTCCGAAGCCGCACCAACATAATAGAGATACAGAAACACCGTGGCCCCTTTCTTTGAGATAACTCTGCACTATTGCGAGCTGCAAATGCCACTTCCAGCTTAGCTGTGCAGAAGAAGAACAACAAGAAGAAGAAATATCTCGAAATATGTCCGTCAGGCCCGTTCCTTTGAGATGAATCTGCAAATATCTCGGAAACGAAGCGAGCTATGGCAAAATATTAAGAGACGTTTTTTGTAGAGAATTATGTTTCCTACAAGTTATGTTCTATGATATTTTTTGATCAGAAGCGTAGTTCTCGAGATATATCGAGATATTTAAAAGTTCCGAAGCCGCACCAACATAATAGAGGTACAGAAACACCGTGGCCTCCTTCTTTGAGATAACTCTGCACTATTGCGAGCTGCAAATGCCACTTCCAGCTTAGCTGTGCAGAAGAAGAACAACAAGAAGAAGAAATATCTCGAAATATGTCCGTCAGGCCCCTTCCCTTGAGATAAATCTGCATATATCTCGGAAACGAAGCGAGCTATGGCACAATCTTAAGAGACCTTTTTTGTAGAGAATTAAGTTTCCTACTTTTTATGTTCTATGATATTTTTTGATCAGATGCGTAGTTCTCGAGATATATCAAGATATTTAAAAGTTCCGAAGCCGCACCAACATAATAGAGATACAGAAACACCGTGGCCCCTTTCTTTGAGATAACTCTGCACTATTGCGAGCTGTAAATGCCACTTCCAGCTTAGCTGTGCAGAAGAAGAACAACAAGAAGAAGAAATATCTCGAAATATGTCCGTCAGGCCCCTTCCCTTGAGATACATCTGCAAATATCTCGGAAACGAAGCGAGCTATGGCAAAATGTTAAGAGACCTTTTTTGTAGGGAATTAAGTTTCCTACTTTTTATGTTCTATGATATTTTTTGATCAGATGCGTAGTTCTCGAGATATATCAAGATATTTAAAAGTTCCGAAGCCGCACCAACATAATAGAGATACAGAAACACCGTGGCCCCTTTCTTTGAGATAACTCTGCACTATTGCGAGCTGGAAATGCCACTTCCAGTTTAGCTGTGCAGAAGGAGAACAACAAGAAGAAGAAATATCTCGAAATATGTCCGTCAGGCCCCTTCCCTTGAGATATATCTGCATATATCTCGGAAACGAAGCGAGCTATGGCAAAATGTTAAGAGACCTTTTTTGTAGAGAATTAAGTTTCCTACTTTTTATGTTGTATGATATTTTTTATCAGATGCGTAGTTCCCGAGATATATCAAGATATTTAAAAGTTCCGAAGCCGCACCAACATAATAGAGATACAGAAACACCGTGGCCCCTTTCTTTGAGATAACTCTGCGCTATTGCGAGCTGGAAACGCCACTTCCAGCTTAGCTGTGCAGAAGAAGAACAACAAGAAGAAGAAATATCTCGAAATATGTCCGTCAGGCCCCTTCCCTTGAGATAAATCTGCAAATATCTCGGAAACGAAGCGAGCTATGGCAAAATGTTAAGAGACCTTTTTTGTAGAGAATTATGTTTCCTACAATTTATGTTGTATGATATTTTTCGATCCGAAGCGTAGTGTTCGAGATATATCGAGATGTTTAAAAGTTCCGAAGCCGCACCAACATAATAGAGATACAGAAACACCGTGGCCCCTTCCCTTGAGATAAATCTGCAAATATCTCGGAAACGAAGCGAGCTATGG
Organism: Osmia lignaria lignaria; assembly: GCF_051020975.1. NCBI lineage: Eukaryota > Metazoa > Arthropoda > Insecta > Hymenoptera > Megachilidae > Osmia > Osmia lignaria. The sequence goes on along the minus strand of NW_027478167.1, from coordinate 8,435,715 downwards.
CAAAATGTTAAGAGACCTTTTTTGTAGAGAATTATGTTTCCTAAAATTTAGGTTCTATGATATTTTTTGATCAGAAGCGTAGTTTTCGAGATATATCGAGATATTTAAAAGTTCCGAAGGCGCACCAACATAATAGAGATACAGAAACACCGTGGCCCCTTTCTTTGAGATAACTCTGCTATATAGCGACCTGCAAATGCCACTTCCAGCTTAGCTGTGCAGAAGAAGAACAACAAGAAGAAGAAATATCTCGAAATATGTCCGTCAGGCCCCTTCCCTTGAGATAAATCTGCAAATATCTCGGAAACGAAGCGAGCTATGGCAAAATGTTAAGAGACCTCTTTTGTAGAGAATTAAGTCTCCTACTTTTTATGTTCTATGATATTTTTTGATCAGATGCGTAGTTCTCGAGATATATCGAGATATTTAAAAGTTCCGAAGCCGCACCAACATAATAGAGATACAGAAACACCGTGGCCCCTTTCTTTGAGATAACTCTGCACTATTGCGAGCTGCAAATGCCACTTGCAGCTTAGCTGTGCAGAAGAAGAACAACAAGAAGAAGAAATATCTCGAAATATGTCCGTCAGGCCCCTTCCCTTGAGATAAATCTGCAAATATCTCGGAAACGAAGCGAGCTATGGCAAAATGTTAAGAGACCTTTTTTGTAGAGAATTAAGTTTCCTACTTTTTATGTTCTATGATATTTTTTGATCAGATGCGTAGTTCTCGAGATATATCGAGATATTTGAAAGTTCCGAAGCCGCACCAACATAATAGAGATACAGAAACACCGTGGCCCCTTTCTTTGAGATAACTCTGCACTATTGCGAGCTGCAAATGCCACTTGCAGCTTAGCTGTGCAGAAGAAGAACAACAAGAAGAAGAAATATCTCGAAATATGTCCGTCAGGCCCCTTCCCTTGAGATAAATCTGCAAATATCTCGGAAACGAAGCGAGCTATGGCAAAATGTTAAGAGACCTTTTTTGTAGCGAATTATGTTTCCTACAATTTACGTTCTCTGATATTTTTTGATCAGAAGCGTAGTTTTCGAGATATATCGAGATATTTAAAAGTTCCGAAGCCGCACCAACATAATAGAGATACAGAAACACCGTGGCCCCTTTCTTTGAGATAACTCTGCGCTATTGCGAGCTGGAAACGCCACTTCCAGTTTAGCTGTGCAGAAGAAGAACAACAAGAAGAAGAAATATCTCGAAATATGTCCGTCAGGCCCCTTCCCTTGAGATAAATCTGCCAATATCTCCGAAACGAAGCGGAGTATGGCAAAATGTTAAGATACCTTTTTTGTAGAGAATTAAGTTTCCTACTTTTTATGTTCTATGTTATTTTTTGATCAGATGCGTAGTTCTCGAGATATATCAAGATATTTAAAAGTTCCGAAGCCGCACCAACATAATAGAGATACAGAAACACCGTGGCCCCTTTCTTTGAGATAACTCTGCGCTATTGCGAGCTGGAAACGCCACTTCCAGTTTAGCTGTGCAGAAGAAGAACAACAAGAAGAAGAAATATCTCGAAATATGTCCGTCAGGCCCCTTCCCTTGAGATAAATCTGCAAATATCTCGGAAACGAAGCGAGCTATGGCAAAATGTTAAGAGACCTTTTTTGTAGAGAATTATGTTTCCTAAAATTTACGTTCTATGATATTTTTTGATCAGAAGCGTAGCTTTCGAGATATATCGAGATATTTAAAAGTTCCGAAGGCGCACCAACATAATAGAGATACAGAAACACCGTGGCCCCTTTCTTTGAGATAACTCTGCACTATTGCGACCTGCAAATGCCACTTCCAGCTTAGCTGTGCAGAAGAAGAACAACTAGAAGAAGAAATATCTCGAAATATGTCCGTCAGGCCCCTTCCCTTGAGATAAATCTGCAAATATCTCGGAAACGAAGCGAGCTATGGCAAAATGTTAAGAGACCTTTTTTGTAGAGAATTATGTTTCCTACTTTTTATGTTCTATGATATTTTTTGATCAGATGCGTAGTTCTCGAGATATATCAAGATATTTAAAAGTTCCGAAGCCGCACCAACATAATAGAGATACAGAAACACCGTGTCCCCTTTCTTTGCGATAACTCTGCACTATTGCGAGCTGCAAATGCCACTTCCAGCTTAGCTGTGCAGAAGAAGAACAACAAGAAGAAGAAATATCTCGAAATATGTCCGTCAGGCCCCTTCCCTTGAGATAAATCTGCAAATATCTCGGAAACGAAGCGAGCTATGGCAAAATGTTAAGAGACCTTTTTTGTAGAGAATTATGTTTCCTACAATTTATGTTGTATGATATTTTTCGATCCGAAGCGTAGTGTTCGAGATATATCGAGATATTTAAAAGTTCCGAAGCCGCACCAACATAATAGAGATACAGAAACACCGTGGCCCCTTCCCTTGAGATAAATCTGCAAATATCTCGGAAACGAAGCGAGCTATGGCAAAATGTTAAGAGACCTTTTTTGTAGAGAATTATGTTTCCTAAAATTTAGGTTCTATGATATTTTTTGATCAGAAGCGTAGTTTTCGAGATATTTAAAAGTTCCGAAGGCGCACCAACATAATAGAGATACAGAAACACCGTGGCCCCTTTCTTTGAGATAACTCTGCTATATAGCGACCTGCAAATGCCACTTCCAGCTTAGCTGTGCAGAAGAAGAACAACAAGAAGAAGAAATATCTCGAAATATGTCCGTCAGGCCCCTTCCCTTGAGATAAATCTGCAAATATCTCGGAAACGAAGCGAGCTATGGCAAAATGTTAAGAGACCTCTTTTGTAGAGAATTAAGTCTCCTACTTTTTATGTTCTATGATATTTTTTGATCAGATGCGTAGTTCTCGAGATATATCGAGATATTCAAAAGTTCCGAAGCCGCACCAACATAATAGAGATACAGAAACACCGTGGCCCCTTTCTTTGAGATAACTCTGCACTATTGCGAGCTGCAAATGCCACTTGCAGCTTAGCTGTGCAGAAGAAGAACAACAAGAAGAAGAAATATCTCGAAATATGTCCGTCAGGCCCCTTCCCTTGAGATAAATCTGCAAATATCTCGGAAACGAAGCGAGCTATGGCAAAATGTTAAGAGACCTTTTTTGTAGAGAATTAAGTTTCCTACTTTTTATGTTCTATGATATTTTTTGATCAGATGCGTAGTTCTCGAGATATATCGAGATATTTGAAAGTTCCGAAGCCGCACCAACATAATAGAGATACAGAAACACCGTGGCCCCTTTCTTTGAGATAACTCTGCGCTATTGCGAGCTGGAAACGCCACTTCCAGTTTAGCTGTGCAGAAGAAGAACAACAAGAAGAAGAAATATCTCGAAATATGTCCGTCAGGCCCCTTCCCTTGAGATAAATCTGCAAATATCTCGGAAACGAAGCGAGCTATGGCAAAATGTTAAGAGACCTTTTTTGTAGAGAATTATGTTTCCTAAAATTTACGTTCTATGATATTTTTTGATCAGAAGCGTAGCTTTCGAGATATATCGAGATATTTAAAAGTTCCGAAGGCGCACCAACATAATAGAGATACAGAAACACCGTGGCCCCTTTCTTTGAGATAACTCTGCACTATTGCGACCTGCAAATGCCACTTCCAGCTTAGCTGTGCAGAAGAAGAACAACTAGAAGAAGAAATATCTCGAAATATGTCCGTCAGGCCCCTTCCCTTGAGATAAATCTGCAAATATCTCGGAAACGAAGCGAGCTATGGCAAAATGTTAAGAGACCTTTTTTGTAGAGAATTATGTTTCCTACTTTTTATGTTCTATGATATTTTTTGATCAGATGCGTAGTTCTCGAGATATATCAAGATATTTAAAAGTTCCGAAGCCGCACCAACATAATAGAGATACAGAAACACCGTGTCCCCTTTCTTTGCGATAACTCTGCACTATTGCGAGCTGCAAATGCCACTTCCAGCTTAGCTGTGCAGAAGAAGAACAACAAGAAGAAGAAATATCTCGAAATATGTCCGTCAGGCCCCTTCCCTTGAGATAAATCTGCAAATATCTCGGAAACGAAGCGAGCTATGGCAAAATGTTAAGAGACCTTTTTTGTAGAGAATTATGTTTCCTACAATTTATGTTGTATGATATTTTTCGATCCGAAGCGTAGTGTTCGAGATATATCGAGATATTTAAAAGTTCCGAAGCCGCACCAACATAATAGAGATACAGAAACACCGTGGCCCCTTCCCTTGAGATAAATCTGCAAATATCTCGGAAACGAAGCGAGCTATGGCAAAATGTTAAGAGACCTTTTTTGTAGAGAATTATGTTTCCTAAAATTTAGGTTCTATGATATTTTTTGATCAGAAGCGTAGTTTTCGAGATATATCGAGATATTTAAAAGTTCCGAAGGCGCACCAACATAATAGAGATACAGAAACACCGTGGCCCCTTTCTTTGAGATAACTCTGCTATATAGCGACCTGCAAATGCCACTTCCAGCTTAGCTGTGCAGAAGAAGAACAACAAGAAGAAGAAATATCTCGAAATATGTCCGTCAGGCCCCTTCCCTTGAGATAAATCTGCAAATATCTCGGAAACGAAGCGAGCTATGGCAAAATGTTAAGAGACCTCTTTTGTAGAGAATTAAGTCTCCTACTTTTTATGTTCTATGATATTTCTTGATCAGATGCGTAGTTCTCGAGATATATCGAGATATTCAAAAGTTCCGAAGCCGCACCAACATAATAGAGATACAGAAACACCGTGGCCCCTTTCTTTGAGATAACTCTGCACTATTGCGAGCTGCAAATGCCACTTGCAGCTTAGCTGTGCAGAAGAAGAACAACAAGAAGAAGAAATATCTCGAAATATGTCCGTCAGGCCCCTTCCCTTGAGATAAATCTGCAAATATCTCGGAAACGAAGCGAGCTATGGCAAAATGTTAAGAGACCTTTTTTGTAGAGCATTATGTTTCCTACAATTTACGTTCTCTGATATTTTTTGATCAGAAGCGTAGTTTTCGAGATATATCGAGATATTTAAAAGTTCCGAAGCCGCACCAACATAATAGAGATACAGAAACACCGTGGCCCCTTTCTTTGAGATAACTCTGCGCTATTGCGAGCTGGAAACGCCACTTCCAGTTTAGCTGTGCAGAAGAAGAACAACAAGAAGAAGAAATATCTCGAAATATGTCCGTCAGGCCCCTTCCCTTGAGATAAATCTGCCAATATCTCGGAAACGAAGCGGAGTATGGCAAAATGTTAAGATACCTTTTTTGTAGAGAATTAAGTTTCCTACTTTTTATGTTCTATGTTATTTTTTGATCAGATGCGTAGTTCTCGAGATATATCAAGATATTTAAAAGTTCCGAAGCCGCACCAACATAATAGAGATACAGAAACACCGTGGCCCCTTTCTTTGAGATAACTCTGCGCTATTGCGAGCTGGAAACGCCACTTCCAGTTTAGCTGTGCAGAAGAAGAACAACAAGAAGAAGAAATATCTCGAAATATGTCCGTCAGGCCCCTTCCCTTGAGATAAATCTGCAAATATCTCGGAAACGAAGCGAGCTATGGCAAAATGTTAAGAGACCTTTTTTGTAGAGAATTATGTTTCCTAAAATTTACGTTCTATGATATTTTTTGATCAGAAGCGTAGCTTTCGAGATATATCGAGATATTTAAAAGTTCCGAAGGCGCACCAACATAATAGAGATACAGAAACACCGTGGCCCCTTTCTTTGAGATAACTCTGCACTATTGCGACCTGCAAATGCCACTTCCAGCTTAGCTGTGCAGAAGAAGAACAACTAGAAGAAGAAATATCTCGAAATATGTCCGTCAAGCCCCTTCCCGTGAGATAAATCTGCAAATATCTCGGAAACGAAGAGAGCTATGGCAAAATGTTAAGATACCTCTTTTGTAGAGAATTAAGTTTCCTACTTTTTATGTTCTATGATCTTTTTTGATCAGATGCGTAGTTCTCGAGATATATCCAGATATTTAAAAGTTCCGAAGCGGCACCAACATAATAGAGATACAGAAACACCGTGGCCCCTTTCTTTGAGGTAACTCTGCACTATTGCGAGCTGCAAATGCCACTTCCAGCTTAGCTGTGCAGAAGAAGAACAACAAAAAGAAGAAATATCTCGAAATATGTCCGTCAAGCCCCTTCCCGTGAGATAAATCTGCAAATATCTCGGAAACGAAGCGAGGTATGGCAAAATGTTAAGATACCTTTTTTGTAGAGAATTATGTTTCCTACAATTTACGTTCTATGATATTTTTTGATCAGAAGCGTCGTTTTCGAGATATATCGAGATATTTAAAAATTCCGAAGCCGCACCAACATAATAGAGATACAGAAACACCGTGGCCCCTTTCTTTGTGATAACTCTGCACTATTGCGAGCTGCAAATGCCACTTCCAGCTTAGCTGTGCAGAAGAAGCACAACAAGAACAAGAAATATCTCGGAATATGTACGTCAGGCCCCTTCCCTTGAGCTAAATCTGCAAATATCTCGCAAACAATCCGAGCTATGGCAAAATGTTAAAAGACCTTTTTTCTGGAGAATTACGTTTCCTACTTTTTATGTTCTATGATATTTTTTGATCAGATGTGTAGTTCTCGAGATATATCAAGATATTTAAAAGTTCCGAAGCCGCATCAACATAATAGAGATACAGAAACACCGTGGATCCTTTCTTTGAGATAACTCTGCACTATTGCGGGCTGGAAATGCCACTTCCAGCTTAGCTGTGCTGAAGAGGAACAACAAGAAGAAGAAATATCTCGAAATATGTCCGTCAGGCCCCTTCCCTTGAGCTATATCTGCAAATATCTCGGAAACGATGCGAGCTATGGCAAAATATTAAGAGACCTTTTTTGTAGAGAATTAAGTTTCCTACTATTCGCGTTCTATGATGTTTTTTGATCAGATGCTTAGCTTTCGAGATATATCAAGATATTTAAAAGTTCCGAAGCCGCACCAACATAATGAAGATACAGTAACACCGTGGCCCCTTTCTTTGAGATAACTCTGCACTATTGCGAGCTGGAAATGCCACTTCCAGTTTAGCTGTGCAGAAGAAGAACAACAAGAAGAAGAAATATCTCGAAATATGTCCGTCAGGCCCCTTCCCTTGAGATAAATCTGCAAATATCTCGGAAACGAAGCGAGCTATGGCAAAATGTTAAGAGACATTTTTTGTAGAGAATTATGTTTCCTACAATTTATGTTCTATGATATTTTTTGACCAGAAGCGTAGTTTTCGAGATATATCGAGGTATTTAAAAGTTCCGAAGCCGCACCAACATAATAGAGATACAGAAAAACCGTGGCCCGTTTCTTTGAGATAACTCTGCACTATTGCGAGCTGCAAATGCCACTTCCAGCTTAGCTGTGCAGAAGAAGAACAACAAGAAGAAGAAATATCTCGACATATGTCCGTCAGGCCCCTTCCCTTGAGATAAATCTGCAAATATCTCGGAAACGAAGCGAGCTATGGCAAAATGTTAAGAGACCTTTTTTGTAGAGAATTAAGTTTCCTACTTCTTATGTTCTATGATATTTTTTGATCAGATGCGTAGTTCTCGAGATATATCAAGATATTTAAAAGTTCCGAAGCCGCACCAACATAATAGAGATACAGAAACACCGTGGCCCCTTTCTTTGAGATAACTCTGCGCTATTGCGAGCTGGAAACGCCACTTCCAGTTTAGCTGTGCAGAAGAAGAACAACAAGAAGAAGAAATATCTCGAAATATGTCCGTCAGGCCCCTTCCCTTGAGATAAATCTGCAAATATCTCGGAAACCAAGCGAGCTATGGCAAAATGTTAAGAGACCTTTTTTGTAGAGAATTATGTTTCCTAAAATTTACGTTCTATGATATTTGTTGATCAGAAGCGTAGCTTTCGAGATATATCGAGATATTTAAAAGTTCCGAAGGCGCACCAACATAATAGAGATACAGAAACACCGTGGCCCCTTTCTTTGAGATAACTCTGCACTATTGCGACCTGCAAATGCCACTTCCAGCTTAGCTGTGCAGAAGAAGAACAACTAGAAGAAGAAATATCTCGAAATATGTCCGTCAAGCCCCTTCCCGTGAGATAAATCTGCAAATATCTCGGAAACGAAGAGAGCTATGGCAAAATGTTAAGATACCTCTTTTGTAGAGAATTAAGTTTCCTACTTTTTATGTTCTATGATATTTTTTGATCAGATGCGTAGTTCTCGAGATATATCAAGATATTTAAAAGTTCCGAAGCCGCACCAACATAATAGAGATACAGAAACACCGTGTCCCCTTTCTTTGCGATAACTCTGCACTATTGCGAGCTGCAAATGCCACTTCCAGCTTAGCTGTGCAGAAGAAGAACAACAAGAAGAAGAAATATCTCGAAATATGTCCGTCAGGCCCCTTCCCTTGAGATAAATCTGCAAATATCTCGGAAACGAAGCGAGCTATGGCAAAATGTTAAGAGACCTTTTTTGTAGAGAATTATGTTTCCTACAATTTATGTTGTATGATATTTTTCGATCCGAAGCGTAGTGTTCGAGATATATCGAGATATTTAAAAGTTCCGAAGCCGCACCAACATAATAGAGATACAGAAACACCGTGGCCCCTTCCCTTGAGATAAATCTGCAAATATCTCGGAAACGAAGCGAGCTATGGCAAAATGTTAAGAGACCTTTTTTGTAGAGAATTATGTTTCCTAAAATTTAGGTTCTATGATATTTTTTGATCAGAAGCGTAGTTTTCGAGATATATCGAGATATTTAAAAGTTCCGAAGGCGCACCAACATAATAGAGATACAGAAACACCGTGGCCCCTTTCTTTGAGATAACTCTGCTATATAGCGACCTGCAAATGCCACTTCCAGCTTAGCTGTGCAGAAGAAGAACAACAAGAAGAAGAAATATCTCGAAATATGTCCGTCAGGCCCCTTCCCTTGAGATAAATCTGCAAATATCTCGGAAACGAAGCGAGCTATGGCAAAATGTTAAGAGACCTTTTTTGTAGAGAATTATGTTTCCTACTTTTTATGTTCTATGATATTTTTTGATCAGATGCGTAGTTCTCGAGATATATCAAGATATTTAAAAGTTCCGAAGCCGCACCAACATAATAGAGATACAGAAACACCGTGTCCCCTTTCTTTGCGATAACTCTGCACTATTGCGAGCTGCAAATGCCACTTCCAGCTTAGCTGTGCAGAAGAAGAACAACAAGAAGAAGAAATATCTCGAAATATGTCCGTCAGGCCCCTTCCCTTGAGATAAATCTGCAAATATCTCGGAAACGAAGCGAGCTATGGCAAAATGTTAAGAGACCTTTTTTGTAGAGAATTATGTTTCCTACAATTTATGTTGTATGATATTTTTCGATCCGAAGCGTAGTGTTCGAGATATATCGAGATATTTAAAAGTTCCGAAGCCGCACCAACATAATAGAGATACAGAAACACCGTGGCCCCTACCCTTGAGATAAATCTGCAAATATCTCGGAAACGAAGCGAGCTATGGCAAAATGTTAAGAGACCTTTTTTGTAGAGAATTATGTTTCCTAAAATTTAGGTTCTATGATATTTTTTGATCAGAAGCGTAGTTTTCGAGATATATCGAGATATTTAAAAGTTCCGAAGGCGCACCAACATAATAGAGATACAGAAACACCGTGGCCCCTTTCTTTGAGATAACTCTGCTATATAGCGACCTGCAAATGCCACTTCCAGCTTAGCTGTGCAGAAGAAGAACAACAAGAAGAAGAAATATCTCGAAATATGTCCGTCAGGCCCCTTCCCTTGAGATAAATCTGCAAATATCTCGGAAACGAAGCGAGCTATGGCAAAATGTTAAGAGACCTCTTTTGTAGAGAATTAAGTCTCCTACTTTTTATGTTCTATGATATTTCTTGATCAGATGCGTAGTTCTCGAGATATATCGAGATATTCAAAAGTTCCGAAGCCGCACCAACATAATAGAGATACAGAAACACCGTGGCCCCTTTCTTTGAGATAACTCTGCACTATTGCGAGCTGCAAATGCCACTTGCAGCTTAGCTGTGCAGAAGAAGAACAACAAGAAGAAGAAATATCTCGAAATATGTCCGTCAGGCCCCTTCCCTTGAGATAAATCTGCAAATATCTCGGAAACGAAGCGAGCTATGGCAAAATGTTAAGAGACCTTTTTTGTAGAGCATTATGTTTCCTACAATTTACGTTCTCTGATATTTTTTGATCAGAAGCGTAGTTTTCGAGATATATCGAGATATTTAAAAGTTCCGAAGCCGCACCAACATAATAGAGATACAGAAACACCGTGGCCCCTTTCTTTGAGATAACTCTGCGCTATTGCGAGCTGGAAACGCCACTTCCAGTTTAGCTGTGCAGAAGAAGAACAACAAGAAGAAGAAATATCTCGAAATATGTCCGTCAGGCCCCTTCCCTTGAGATAAATCTGCCAATATCTCGGAAACGAAGCGGAGTATGGCAAAATGTTAAGATACCTTTTTTGTAGAGAATTAAGTTTCCTACTTTTTATGTTCTATGTTATTTTTTGATCAGATGCGTAGTTCTCGAGATATATCAAGATATTTAAAAGTTCCGAAGCCGCACCAACATAATAGAGATACAGAAACACCGTGGCCCCTTTCTTTGAGATAACTCTGCGCTATTGCGAGCTGGAAACGCCACTTCCAGTTTAGCTGTGCAGAAGAAGAACAACAAGAAGAAGAAATATCTCGAAATATGTCCGTCAGGCCCCTTCCCTTGAGATAAATCTGCAAATATCTCGGAAACGAAGCGAGCTATGGCAAAATGTTAAGAGACCTTTTTTGTAGAGAATTATGTTTCCTAAAATTTACGTTCTATGATATTTTTTGATCAGAAGCGTAGCTTTCGAGATATATCGAGATATTTAAAAGTTCCGAAGGCGCACCAACATAATAGAGATACAGAAACACCGTGGCCCCTTTCTTTGAGATAACTCTGCACTATTGCGACCTGCAAATGCCACTTCCAGCTTAGCTGTGCAGAAGAAGAACAACTAGAAGAAGAAATATCTCGAAATATGTCCGTCAAGCCCCTTCCCGTGAGATAAATCTGCAAATATCTCGGAAACGAAGAGAGCTATGGCAAAATGTTAAGATACCTCTTTTGTAGAGAATTAAGTTTCCTACTTTTTATGTTCTATGATCTTTTTTGATCAGATGCGTAGTTCTCGAGATATATCCAGATATTTAAAAGTTCCGAAGCGGCACCAACATAATAGAGATACAGAAACACCGTGGCCCCTTTCTTTGAGGTAACTCTGCACTATTGCGAGCTGCAAATGCCACTTCCAGCTTAGCTGTGCAGAAGAAGAACAACAAAAAGAAGAAATATCTCGAAATATGTCCGTCAAGCCCCTTCCCGTGAGATAAATCTGCAAATATCTCGGAAACGAAGCGGGCTATGGCAAAATGTTAAGAGACCTTTTTTGTAGAGAATTATGTTTCCTACAATTTATGTTCTATGATATTTTTTGACCAGAAGCGTAGTTTTCGAGATATATCGAGATATTTAAAAGTTCCGAAGCCGCACCAACATAATAGAGATACAGAAAAACCGTGGCCCGTTTCTTTGAGATAACTCTGCACTATTGCGAGCTGCAAATGCCACTTCCAGCTTAGCTGTGCAGAAGAAGAACAACAAGAAGAAGAAATATCTCGACATATGTCCGTCAGGCCCCTTCCCTTGAGATAAATCTGCAAATATCTCGGAAACGAAGCGAGCTATGGCAAAATGTTAAGAGACCTTTTTTGTAGAGAATTAAGTTTCCTACTTCTTATGTTCTATGATATTTTTTGATCAGATGCGTAGTTCTCGAGATATATCAAGATATTTAAAAGTTCCGAAGCCGCACCAACATAATAGAGATACAGAAACACCGTGGCCCCTTTCTTTGAGATAACTCTGCGCTATTGCGAGCTGGAAACGCCACTTCCAGTTTAGCTGTGCAGAAGAAGAACAACAAGAAGAAGAAATATCTCGAAATATGTCCGTCAGGCCCCTTCCCTTGAGATAAATCTGCAAATATCTCGGAAACGAAGCGAGCTATGGCAAAATGTTAAGAGACCTTTTTTGTAGAGAATTATGTTTCCTAAAATTTACGTTCTATGATATTTTTTGATCAGAAGCGTAGCTTTCGAGATATATCGAGATATTTAAAAGTTCCGAAGGCGCACCAACATAATAGAGATACAGAAACACCGTGGCCCCTTTCTTTGAGATAACTCTGCACTATTGCGACCTGCAAATGCCACTTCCAGCTTAGCTGTGCAGAAGAAGAACAACTAGAAGAAGAAATATCTCGAAATATGTCCGTCAAGCCCCTTCCCGTGAGATAAATCTGCAAATATCTCGGAAACGAAGAGAGCTATGGCAAAATGTTAAGATACCTCTTTTGTAGAGAATTAAGTTTCCTACTTTTTATGTTCTATGATCTTTTTTGATCAGATGCGTAGTTCTCGAGATATATCCAGATATTTAAAAGTTCCGAAGCGGCACCAACATAATAGAGATACAGAAACACCGTGGCCCCTTTCTTTGAGGTAACTCTGCACTATTGCGAGCTGCAAATGCCACTTCCAGCTTAGCTGTGCAGAAGAAGAACAACAAAAAGAAGAAATATCTCGAAATATGTCCGTCAAGCCCCTTCCCGTGAGATAAATCTGCAAATATCTCGGAAACGAAGCGAGCTATGGCAAAATGTTAAGATACCTTTTTTGTAGAGAATTATGTTTCCTACAATTTACGTTCTATGATATTTTTTGATCAGAAGCGTCGTTTTCGAGATATATCGAGATATTTAAAAATTCCGAAGCCGCACCAACATAATAGAGATACAGAAACACCGTGGCCCCTTTCTTTGTGATAACTCTGCACTATTGCGAGCTGCAAATGCCACTTCCAGCTTAGCTGTGCAGAAGAAGCACAACAAGAACAAGAAATATCTCGGAATATGTACGTCAGGCCCCTTCCCTTGAGCTAAATCTGCAAATATCTCGCAAACAATCCGAGCTATGGCAAAATGTTAAAAGACCTTTTTTCTGGAGAATTACGTTTCCTACTTTTTATGTTCTATGATATTTTTTGATCAGATGTGTAGTTCTCGAGATATATCAAGATATTTAAAAGTTCCGAAGCCGCATCAACATAATAGAGATACAGAAACACCGTGGATCCTTTCTTTGAGATAACTCTGCACTATTGCGGGCTGGAAATGCCACTTCCAGCTTAGCTGTGCTGAAGAGGAACAACAAGAAGAAGAAATATCTCGAAATATGTCCGTCAGGCCCCTTCCCTTGAGCTATATCTGCAAATATCTCGGAAACGATGCGAGCTATGGCAAAATATTAAGAGACCTTTTTTGTAGAGAATTAAGTTTCCTACTATTCGCGTTCTATGATGTTTTTTGATCAGATGCTTAGCTTTCGAGATATATCAAGATATTTAAAAGTTCCGAAGCCGCACCAACATAATGAAGATACAGTAACACCGTGGCCCCTTTCTTTGAGATAACTCTGCACTATTGCGAGCTGGAAATGCCACTTCCAGTTTAGCTGTGCAGAAGAAGAACAACAAGAGGAAGAAATATCTCGAAATATGTCCGTCAGACTCCTTCCCTTGAGATAAATCTGCAAATATCTCGGAAACGAAGCGAGCTATTGCAAAACGTTGAGAGACCTTTTTTGTAGAGAATTATGTTTCCTACAATTTATGTTCTATGATATTTTTTGATCAGAAGCGTAGTTTTCGAGATATATCGAGATATTTAAAAGTTCCGAAGCCGCACCAACATAATAGAGATACAGAAACACCGTGGCCCCTTTCTTTGAGATAACTCTGCACTATTGCGAGCTGGAAATGCCACTTCCAGTTTAGCTGTGCAGAAGAAGAACAACAAGAAGAAGAAATATCTCGAAATATGTCCGTCAGGACCCTTCCCTTGAGATAAATCTGCAAATATCTCGGAAACGAAGCGGGCTATGGCAAAATGTTAAGAGACCTTTTTTGTAGAGAATTATGTTTCCTACAATTTATGTTCTCTGATATTTTTTGATCAGAAGCGTAGTTTTCGAGATATATCGAGATATTTAAAAGTTCCGAAGCCGCACCAACATAATAGAGATACAGAAACACCGTGGCCCCTTTCTTCGGGATAACTCTGCACGACTGCGAGCTGCAAATGCCACTTCCAGCTTAGCTGTGCAGAAGAAGAACAACAAGAAGAAGAAATATCTCGAAATATGTCCGTCAGTCCCCTTCCCTTGAGATAAATCTGCAAATATCTCGGAAACGAAGCGAGCTATGGCAAAATGTTAAGAGACCTTTTTTGTAGAGAATTAAGTTTCCTACTTTTTATGTTCTATGATATTTTTTGATCAGAAGCGTAGTTTTCGAGATATATCGAGATATTTAAAAGTTCCGAAGCCGCACCAACATAATAGAGATACAGAAACACCGTGGCCCCTTTCTTTGAGATAACTCTGCACTATTGCGAGCTGCAAATGCCACTTCCAGCTTAGCTGTGCAGAAGAAGAACAACAAGAAGAAGAAATATCTCGAAATATGTCCGTCAGACTCCTTCCCTTGAGATAAATCTGCAAATATCTCGGAAACGAAGCGAGCTATTGCAAAACGTTGAGAGACCTTTTTTGTAGAGAATTATGTTTCCTACAATTTATGTTCTATGATATTTTTTGATCAGAAGCGTAGTTTTCGAGATATATCGAGATATTTAAAAGTTCCGAAGCCGCACCAACATAATAGAGATACAGAAACACCGTGGCCCCTTTCTTTGAGATAACTCTGCACTATTGCGAGCTGGAAATGCCACTTCCAGTTTAGCTGTGCAGAAGAAGAACAACAAGAAGAAGAAATATCTCGAAATATGTCCGTCAGGACCCTTCCCTTGAGATAAATCTGCAAATATCTCGGAAACGAAGCGGGCTATGGCAAAATGTTAAGAGACCTTTTTTGTAGAGAATTATGTTTCCTACAATTTATGTTCTCTGATATTTTTTGATCAGAAGCGTAGTTTTCGAGATATATCGAGATATTTAAAAGTTCCGAAGCCGCACCAACATAATAGAGATACAGAAACACCGTGGCCCCTTTCTTCGGGATAACTCTGCACTACTGCGAGCTGCAAATGCCACTTCCAGCTTAGCTGTGCAGAAGAAGAACAACAAGAAGAAGAAATATCTCGAAATATGTCCGTCAGTCCCCTTCCCTTGAGATAAATCTGCAAATATCTCGGAAACGAAGCGAGCTATGGCAAAATGTTAAGAGACCTTTTTTGTAGAGAATTAAGTTTCCTACTTTTTATGTTCTATGATATTTTTTGATCAGAAGCGTAGTTTTCGAGATATATCGAGATATTTAAAAGTTCCGAAGCCGCACCAACATAATAGAGATACAGAAACACCGTGGCCCCTTTCTTTGAGATAACTCTGCACTATTGCGAGCTGCAAATGCCACTTCCAGCTTAGCTGTGCAGAAGAAGAACAACAAGAAGAAGAAATATCTCGAAATATGTCCGTCAGGCCCCTTCCCTTGAGATAAATCTGCAAATATCTCGGAAACGAAGCGAGCTATGGCAAAATGTTAAGCGACCTTATTTGTAGAGAATTAAGTTTGCTACTTTTTATGTTCTATGATATTATTTGATCAGATGCGTAGTTCTCGAGATATATCAAGATATTTAAAAGTTCCGAAGTCGCACCAACATAATAGAGATACAGAAACACTGTGGCCCCTTTCTTTGAGATAACTCTGCACTACTGCGAGCTGCAAATGCCACTTCCAACTTAGCTGTGCAGAAGAAGAACAACAAGAAGAAGAAATATCTCGAAATATGTCCGTCAGTCCCCTTCCCTTGAGATAAATCTGCAAATATCTCGGAATCGAAGCAAGCTATGGCAAAATGTTAAGAGACCTTTTTTGAAGAGAATTAAGTTTCCTACTTTTTATGTTCTATGATATTTTTCGATCAGATGCGTAGTTCTCGAGATATATCAAGATATTTAAGAGTTCCGAAGCCGCACCAACATAATAGAGATACAGAAACACCGTGGCGCCTTTCTTTGAGATAACTCTGCACTATTGCGAGCTGGAAATGCCACTTCCAGTTTAGCTGTGCAGAAGAAGAACAACAAGAAGAAGAAATATCTCGAAATATGTCCGTCAGGACCCTTCACTTGAGATAATTCTGCAAATATCTCGGAAACGAAGCGAGCTATGGCAAAACGTTAACAGACCTTTTTTGTAGAGAATTATATTTCCTACAATTTATGTTCTATAATATTTTTTGATCAGAAGCGTAGTTTTCGAGATATATCGAGATATTTAAAAGTTCCGAAGCCGCACCAACATAATAGAGATACAGAAACACCGTGGCCCCTTTCTTTGAGATAACTCTGCACTATTGCGAGCTGCAAATGCCACTTCCAGTTTAGCTGTGCAGAAGAAGAACAACAAGAAGAAGAAATATCTCGAAATATGTCCGTCAGGACCCTTCCCTTGAGATAAATCTGCAAATATCTCGGAAACGAAGCGAGCTATGGCAAAATGTTAAGAGACCTTTTTTGTAGAGAATTATGTTTCCTACTTTTTACGTTCTATGATATTTTTCGATCAGATGCGTAGTTCTCGAGATATATCAAGATATTTAAGAGTTCCGAAGCCGCACCAACATAATAGAGATACAGAAACACCGTGGCCCCTTTCTTTGAGATAACTCTGCACTATTGCGAGCTGGAAATGCCACTTCCAGTTTAGCTGTGCAGAAGAAGAACAACAAGAAGAAGAAATATCTCGAAATATGTCCGTCAGGACCCTTCCCTTGAGATAAATCTGCAAATATCTCGGAAACGAAGCGAGCTATGGGAAAATGTTAAGAGACCTTTTTTGTAGAGAATTATGTTTCCTACAATTTATGTTCTATGATATTTTTTGATCAGAAGCGTAGTTTTCGAGATATATCGAGATATTTAAAAGCTCCGAAGCCGCACCAACATAATAGAGATACAGAAACACCGTGGCCCCTTTCTTCGGGATAACTCTGCACTATTGCGAGCTGGAAATGCCACTTCCAGTTTAGCTGTGCAGAAGAAGAACAACAAGAAGAAGAAATATCTCGAAATATGTCCGTCAGTCCCCTTCCCTTGAGATAAATCTGCAAATATCTCGGAAACGAAGCGGGCTATGGCAAAATGTTAAGAGACCTTTTTTGTAGAGAATTATGTTTCCTACAATTTATGTTCTATGATATTTTTCGATCAGATGCGTAGTTCTCGAGATATATCAAGATATTTAAAAGTTCCGAAGCCGCACCAACATAATAGAGATACAGAAACACCGTGGCCCCTTTCTTTGAGATAACTCTGCACTATTGCGAGCTGGAAATGCCACTTCCAGTTTAGCTGTGCATAAGAAGAACAACAAGAAGAAGAAATATCTCGAAATATGTCCGTCAGGCCCCTTCCCTTGAGATAAATCTGCAAATATCTCGGAAACGAAGCGAGCTATGGCAAAATGTTAAGCGACCTTATTTGTAGAGAATTAAGTTTCCTACTTTTTATGTTCTATGATATTATTTGATCAGATGCGTAGTTCTCGAGATATATCAAGATATTTAAAAGTTCCGAAGCCGCACCAACATAATAGACATACAGAAACACTGTGGCCCCTTTCTTTGAGATAACTCTGCACTACTGCGAGCTGCAAATGCCACTTCCAGCTTAGCTGTGCAGAAGAAGAACAACAAGAAGAAGAAATATCTCGAAATATGTCCGTCAGGCCCCTTCCCTTGAGATAAATCTGCAAATATCTCGGAAACGAAGCGAGCTATTGCAAAACGTTAAGAGACCGTTTTTGTAGAGAATCATGTTTCCTACAATTTATGTTCTATGATATTTTTTGATCAGAAGCGTAGTTTTCGAGATATATCGAGATATTTAAAAGTTCCGAAGCCGCACCAACATAATAGAGATACAGAAACACCGTGGCCCCTTTCTTTGAGATAACTCTGCACTATTGCGAGCTGGAAATGCCACTTCCAGTTTAGCTGTGCAGAAGAAGAACAACAAGAAGAAGAAATATCTCGAAATATGTCCGTCAGGACCCTTCCCTTGAGATAAATCTGCAAATATCTCGGAAACCAAGCGGGCTATGGCAAAATGTTAAGAGACCTTTTTTGTAGAGAATTATGTTTCCTACAATTTATGTTCTATGATATTATTTGATCAGATGCGTAGTTCTCGAGATATATCAAGATATTTAAGAGTTCCGAAGCCGCACCAACATAATAGAGATACAG
Source organism: Osmia lignaria lignaria (assembly GCF_051020975.1). Taxonomy (NCBI): domain Eukaryota; kingdom Metazoa; phylum Arthropoda; class Insecta; order Hymenoptera; family Megachilidae; genus Osmia; species Osmia lignaria. The sequence goes on along the minus strand of NW_027478167.1, from coordinate 8,417,361 downwards.
AAACACCGTGGCCCCTTTCTTTGAGATAACTCTGCACTATTGCGAGCTGGAAATGCCACTTCCAGTTTAGCTGTGCAGAAGAAGAACAACAAGAAGAAGAAATATCTCGAAATATGTCCGTCAGGACCCTTCACTTGAGATAAATCTGCAAATATCTCGGAAACGAAGCGAGCTATGGCAAAACGTTAAGAGACCTTTTTTGTAGAGAATTATATTTCCTACAATTTATGTTCTATGATATTTTTTGATCAGAAGCGTAGTTTTCGAGATATATCGAGATATTTAAAAGTTCCGAAGCCGCACCAACATAATAGAGATACAGAAACACCGTGGCCCCTTTCTTTGAGATAACTCTGCACTATTGCGAGCTGCAAATGCCACTTCCAGTTTAGCTGTGCAGAAGAAGAACAACAAGAAGAAGAAATATCTCGAAATATGTCCGTCAGGACCCTTCCCTTGAGATAAATCTGCAAATATCTCGGAAACGAAGCGAGCTATGGCAAAACGTTAACAGACCTTTTTTGTAGAGAATTATGTTTCCTACGATTCATGTTCTATGATATTTTTTGATCAGAAGCGTAGTTTTCGAGATATATCGAGATATTTAAAAGTTCCGAAGCCGCACCAACATAATAGAGATACAGAAACACCGTGGCCCCTTTCTTTGAGATAACTCTGCACTATTGCGAGCTGCAAATGCCACTTCCAGCTTAGCTGTGCAGAAGAAGAACAACAAGAAGAAGAAATATCTCGAAATATGTCCGTCAGTCCCCTTCCCTTGAGATAAAACTGCAAATATCTCGGAATCGAAGCGAGCTATGGCAAAATGTTAAGAGACCTTTTTTGAAGAGAATTAAGTTTCCTACTTTTTATGTTCTATGATATTTTTCGATCAGATGCGTAGTTCTCGAGATATATCAAGATATTTAAGAGTTCCGAAGCCGCACCAACATAATAGAGATACAGAAACACCGTGGCCCCTTTCTTTGAGATAACTCTGCACTATTGCGAGCTGGAAATGCCACTTCCAGTTTAGCTGTGCAGAAGAAGAACAACAAGAAGAAGAAATATCTCGAAATATGTCCGTCAGGACCCTTCACTTGAGATAAATCTGCAAATATCTCGGAAACGAAGCGAGCTATGGCAAAATGTTAAGAGACCTTTTTTGTAGAGAATTATGTTTCCTACAATTTATGTTCTATGATATTTTTTGATCAGAAGCGTAGTTTTCGAGATATATCGAGATATTTAAAAGTTCCGAAGCCGCACCAACATAATCGAGATACAGAAACACCGTGGCCCCTTTCTTCGGGATAACTCTGCACTATTGCGAGCTGGAAATGCCACTTCCAGTTTAGCTGTGCAGAAGAAGAATAACAAGAAGAAGAAATATCTCGAAATATGTCCGTCAGGACCCTTCCCTTGAGATAAATCTGCAAATATCTCGGAAACGAAGCGAGCTATTGCAAAACGTTAAGAGACCTTTTTTGTAGAGAATTATGTTTCCTACAATTTATGTTCTATGATATTTTTTGATCAGAAGCGTAGTTTTCGAGATATATCGAGATATTTAAAAGTTCCGAAGCCGCACCAACATAATAGAGATACAGAAACACCGTGGCCCCTTTCTTTGAGATAACTCTGCACTATTGCGAGCTGGAAATGCCACTTCCAGTTTAGCTGTGCAGAAGAAGAACAACAAGAAGAAGAAATATCTCGAAATATGTCCGTCAGGACCCTTCCCTTGAGATAAATCTGCAAATATCTCGGAAACGAAGCGGGCTATGGCAAAATGTTAAGAGACCTTTTTTGTAGAGAATTATGTTTCCTACAATTTATGTTCTATGATATTTTTTGATCAGAAGCGTAGTTTTCGAGATATATCGAGATATTTAAAAGTTCCGAAGCCGCACCAACATAATAGAGATACAGAAACACCGTGGCCCCTTTCTTCGGGATAACTCTGCACTACTGCGAGCTGTAAATGCCACTTCCAGCTTAGCTGTGCAGAAGAAGAACAACAAGAAGAAGAAATATCTCGAAATATGTCCGTCAGTCCCCTTCCCTTGAGATAAATCTGCAAATATCTCGGAAACGAAGCGAGCTATGGCAAAATGTTAAGCGACCTTATTTGTAGAGAATTAAGTTTGCTACTTTTTATGTTCTATGATATTATTTGATCAGATGCGTAGTTCTCGAGATATATCAAGATATTTAAAAGTTCCGAAGCCGCACCAACATAATAGAGATACAGAAACACTGTGGCCCCTTTCTTTGAGATAACTCTGCACTACTGCGAGCTGCAAATGCCACTTCCAACTTAGCTGTGCAGAAGAAGAACAACAAGAAGAAGAAATATCTCGAAATATGTCCGTCAGTCCCCTTCCCTTGAGATAAATCTGCAAATATCTCGGAATCGAAGCGAGCTATGGCAAAATGTTAAGAGACCTTTTTTGAAGAGAATTAAGTTTCCTACTTTTTATGTTCTATGATATTTTTAGATCAGATGCGTAGTTCTCGAGATATATCAAGATATTTAACAGTTCCGAAGCCGCACCAACATAATAGAGATACAGAAACACCGTGGCCCCTTTCTTTGAGATAACTCTGCACTATTGCGAGCTGGAAATGCCACTTCCAGTTTAGCTGTGCAGAAGAAGAACAACAAGAAGAAGAAATATCTCGAAATATGTCCGTCAGGACCCTTCACTTCAGATAAATCTGCAAATATCTCGGAAACGAAGCGAGCTATGGCAAAACGTTAAGAGACCTTTTTTGTAGAGAATTATATTTCCTACAATTTATGTTCTATGATATTTTTTGATCAGAAGCGTAGTTTTCGAGATATATCGAGATATTTAAAAGTTCCGAAGCCGCACCAACATAATAGAGATACAGAAACACCGCGGCCCCTTTCTTTGAGATAACTCTGCACTATTGCGAGCTGCAAATGCCACTTCCAGTTTAGCTGTGCAGAAGAAGAACAACAAGAAGAAGAAATATCTCGAAATATGTCCGTCAGGACCCTTCCCTTGAGATAAATCTGCAAATATCTCGGAAACGAAGCGAGCGATGGCAAAATGTTAAGAGACCTTTTTTGTAGAGAATTATGTTTCCTACAATTTATGTTCTATGATATTTTTTGATCAGAAGCGTAGTTTTCGAGATATATCGAGATATTTAAAAGTTCCGAAGCCGCACCAACATAATAGAGATACAGAAACACCGTGGCCCCTTTCTTCGGGATAACTCTGCACTATTGCGAGCTGGAAATGCCACTTCCAGTTTAGCTGTGCAGAAGGAGAACAACAAGAAGAAGAAATATCTCGAAATATGTCCGTCAGGCCCCTTCCCTTGAGATAAATCTGCAAATATCTCGGAAACGAAGCGAGCGATGGCAAAATGTTAAGAGACCTTATTTGTAGAGAATTAAGTTTCCTACTTTTTATGTTCTATGATATTTTTTGATCAGAAGCGTAGTTTTCGAGATATATCGAGATATTTAAAAGTTCCGAAGCCGCACCAACATAATAGAGATACAGAAACACCGTGGCCCCTTTCTTCGGGATAACTCTGCACTACTGCGAGCTGCAAATGCCACTTCCAGCTTAGCTGTGCAGAAGAAGAACAACAAGAAGAAGAAATATCTCGAAATATGTCCGTCAGTCCCCTTCCCTTGAGATAAATCTGCAAATATCTCGGAAACGAAGCGAGCTATGGCAAAATGTTAAGAGACCTTTTTTGTAGAGAATTAAGTTTCCTACTTTTTATGTTCTATGATATTTTTTGATCAGAAGCGTAGTTTTCGAGATATATCGAGATATTTAAAAGTTCCGAAGCCGCACCAACATAATAGAGATACAGAAACACCGTGGCCCCTTTCTTCGGGATAACTCTGCACTATTGCGAGCTGGAAATGCCACTTCCAGTTTAGCTGTGCATAAGAAGAACAACAAGAAGAAGAAATATCTCGAAATATGTCCGTCAGGACCCTTCCCTTGAGATAAATCTGCAAATATCTCGGAAACGAAGCGAGCTATGGCAAAACGTTAAGAGACCTTTTTTGTAGAGAATTATGTTTCCTACTTTTTATGTTCTATGATATTTTTCGATCAGATGCGTAGTTCTCGAGATATATCAAGATATTTAAGAGTTCCGAAGCCGCACCAACATAATAGAGATACAGAAACACCGTGGCCCCTTTCTTTGAGATAACTCTGCACTATTGCGAGCTGGAAATGCCACTTCCAGTTTAGCTGTGCAGAAGAAGAACAACAAGAAGAAGAAATATCTCGAAATATGTCCGTCAGGACCCTTCACTTGAGATAATTCTGCAAATATCTCGGAAACGAAGCGAGCTATGGCAAAACGTTAAGAGACCTTTTTTGTAGAGAATTATATTTCCTACAATTTACGTTCTATGATATTTTTTGATCAGAAGCGTAGTTTTCGAGATATATCGAGATATTTAAAAGTTCCGAAGCCGCACCAACATAATAGAGATACAGAAACACCGTGGCCCCTTTCTTTGAGATAACTCTGCACTATTGCGAGCTGCAAATGCCACTTCCAGCTTAGCTGTGAAGAAGAAGAACAACAAGAAGAAGAAATATCTCGAAATATGTCCGTCAGTCCCCTTCCCTTGAGATAAATCTGCAAATATCTCGGAATCGAAGCGAGCTATGGCAAAATGTTAAGAGACCTTTTTTGAAGAGAATTAAGTTTCATACTTTTTATGTTCTATGATATTTTTCGATCAGATGCGTAGTTCTCGAGATATATCAAGATATTTAAGAGTTCCGAAGCCGCACCAACATAATAGAGATACAGAAACACCGTGGCCCCTTTCTTTGAGATAACTCTGCACTATTGCGAGCTGGAAATGCCACTTCCAGTTTAGCTGTGCAGAAGAAGAACAACAAGAAGAAGAAATATCTCGAAATATGTCCGTCAGGACCCTTCACTTGAGATAAATCTGCAAATATCTCGGAAACGAAGCGAGCTATGGCAAAACGTTAAGAGACCTTTTTTGTAGAGAATTATATTTCCTACAATTTATGTTCTATGATATTTTTTGATCAGAAGCGTAGTTTTCGAGATATATCGAGATATTTAAAAGTTCCGAAGCCGCACCAACATAATAGAGATACAGAAACACCGTGGCCCCTTTCTTTGAGATAACTCTGCACTATTGCGAGCTGCAAATGCCACTTCCAGTTTAGCTGTGCAGAAGAAGAACAACAAGAAGAAGAAATATCTCGAAATATGTCCGTCAGGACCCTTCCCTTGAGATAAATCTGCAAATATCTCGGAAACGAAGCGAGCTATGGCAAAATGTTAAGAGACCTTTTTTGTAGAGAATTATGTTTCCTACAATTTATGTTCTATGATATTTTTTGATCAGAAGCGTAGTTTTCGAGATATATCGAGATATTTAAAAGTTCCGAAGCCGCACCAACATAATAGAGATACAGAAACACCGTGGCCCCTTTCTTTGAGATAACTCTGCACTATTGCGAGCTGGAAATGCCACTTCCAGTTTAGCTGTGCAGAAGAAGAACAACAAGAAGAAGAAATATCTCGAAATATGTCCGTCAGGACCCTTCCCTTGAGATAAATCTGCAAATATCTCGGAAACGAAGCGGGCTATGGCAAAACGTTAAGAGACCTTTTTTGTAGAGAATTATGTTTCCTACGATTCATGTTCTATGATATTTTTTGATCAGAAGCGTAGTTTTCGAGATATATCGAGATATTTAAAAGTTCCGAAGCCGCACCAACATAATAGAGATACAGAAACACCGTGGCCCCTTTCTTTGAGATAACTCTGCACTATTGCGAGCTGCAAATGCCACTTCCAGCTTAGCTGTGCAGAAGAAGAACAACAAGAAGAAGAAATATCTCGAAATATGTCCGTCAGTCCCCTTCACTTGAGATAAATCTGCAAATATCTCGGAATCGAAGCGAGCTATGGCAAAATGTTAAGAGACCTTTTTTGAAGAGAATTAAGTTTCCTACTTTTTATGTTCTATGATATTTTTCGATCAGATGCGTAGTTCTCGAGATATATCAAGATATTTAAGAGTTCCGAAGCCGCACCAACATAATAGAGATACAGAAACACCGTGGCCCCTTTCTTTGAGATAACTCTGCACTATTGCGAGCTGGAAATGCCACTTCCGGTTTAGCTGTGCAGAAGAAGAACAACAAGAAGAAGAAATATCTCGAAATATGTCCGTCAGGACCCTTCACTTGAGATAAATCTGCAAATATCTCGGAAACGAAGCGAGCTATGGCAAAACGTTAAGAGACCTTTTTTGTAGAGAATTATATTTCCTACAATTTATGTTCTATGATATTTTTTGATCAGAAGCGTAGTTTTCGAGATATATCGAGATATTTAAAAGTTCCGAAGCCGCACCAACATAATAGAGATACAGAAACACCGTGGCCCCTTTCTTTGAGATAACTCTGCACTATTGCGAGCTGCAAATGCCACTTCCAGTTTAGCTGTGCAGAAGAAGAACAACAAGAAGAAGAAATATCTCGAAATATGTCCGTCAGGACCCTTCCCTTGAGATAAATCTGCAAATATCTCGGAAACGAAGCGAGCTATGGCAAAATGTTAAGAGACCTTTTTTGTAGAGAATTATGTTTCCTACAATTTATGTTCTATGATATTTTTTGATCAGAAGCGTAGTTTTCGAGATATATCGAGATATTTAAAAGTTCCGAAGCCGCACCAACATAATAGAGATACAGAAACACCGTGGCCCCTTTCTTCGGGATAACTCTGCACTATTGCGAGCTGGAGATGCCACTTCCAACTTAGCTGTGCAGAAGAAGAACAACAAGAAGAAGAAATATCTCGAAATATGCCCGTCAGGACCCTTCCCTTGAGATAAATCTGCAAATATCTCGGAAACGAAGCGAGCTATGGCAAAATGTTAAGAGACCTTTTTTGTAGAGAATTATGTTTCCTACAATTTATGTTCTATGATATTTTTTGATCAGAAGCGTAGTTTTCGAGATATATCGAGATATTTAAAAGTTCCGAAGCCGCACCAACATAATAGAGATACAGAAACACCGTGGCCCCTTTCTTTGAGATAACTCTGCACTATTGCGAGCTGCAAATGCCACTTCCAGCTTAGCTGTGCAGAAGAAGAACAACAAGAAGAAGAAATATCTCGAAATATGTCCGTCAGGCCCCTTCCCTTGAGATAAATCTGCAAATATCTCGGAAACGAAGCGAGCTATGGCAAAATGTTAAGCGACCTTATTTGTAGAGAATTAAGTTTGCTACTTTTTATGTTCTATGATATTATTTGATCAGATGCGTAGTTCTCGAGATATATCAAGATATTTAAAAGTTCCGAAGCCGCACCAACATAATAGAGATACACAAACACTGTGGCCCCTTTCTTTGAGATAACTCTGCACTACTGCGAGCTGCAAATGCCACTTCCAACTTAGCTGTGCAGAAGAAGAACAACAAGAAGAAGAAATATCTCGAAATATGTCCGTCAGGCCCCTTCCCTTGAGATAAATCTGCAAATATCTCGGAAACGAAGCGAGCTATGGCAAAATGTTAAGCGACCTTATTTGTAGAGAATTAAGTTTGCTACTTTTTATGTTCTATGATATTATTTGATCAGATGCGTAGTTCTCGAGATATATCAAGATATTTAAGAGTTCCGAAGCCGCACCAACATAATAGAGATACAGAAACACCGTGGCCCCTTTCTTTGAGATAACTCTGCACTATTGCGAGCTGGAAATGCCACTTCCAGTTTAGCTGTGCAGAAGAAGAACAACAAGAAGAAGAAATATCTCGAAATATGTCCGTCAGGACCCTTCCCTTGAGATAAATCTGCAAATATCTCGGAAACGAAGCGGGCTATGGCAAAACGTTAAGAGACCTTTTTTGTAGAGAATTATGTTTCCTACGATTCATGTTCTATGATATTTTTTGATCAGAAGCGTAGTTTTCGAGATATATCGAGATATTTAAAAGTTCCGAAGCCGCACCAACATAATAGAGATACAGAAACACCGTGGCCCCTTTCTTTGAGATAACTCTGCACTATTGCGAGCTGCAAATGCCACTTCCAGCTTAGCTGTGCAGAAGAAGAACAACAAGAAGAAGAAATATCTCGAAATATGTCCGTCAGGCCCCTTCCCTTGAGATAAATCTGCAAATATCTCGGAAACGAAGCGAGCTATGGCAAAATGTTAAGCGACCTTATTTGTAGAGAATTAAGTTTGCTACTTTTTATGTTCTATGATATTATTTGATCAGATGCGTAGTTCTCGAGATATATCAAGATATTTAAAAGTTCCGAAGCCGCACCAACATAATAGAGATACACAAACACTGTGGCCCCTTTCTTTGAGATAACTCTGCACTACTGCGAGCTGCAAATGCCACTTCCAACTTAGCTGTGCAGAAGAAGAACAACAAGAAGAAGAAATATCTCGAAATATGTCCGTCAGGCCCCTTCCCTTGAGATAAATCTGCAAATATCTCGGAAACGAAGCGAGCTATGGCAAAATGTTAAGCGACCTTATTTGTAGAGAATTAAGTTTGCTACTTTTTATGTTCTATGATATTATTTGATCAGATGCGTAGTTCTCGAGATATATCAAGATATTTAAGAGTTCCGAAGCCGCACCAACATAATAGAGATACAGAAACACCGTGGCCCCTTTCTTTGAGATAACTCTGCACTATTGCGAGCTGGAAATGCCACTTCCAGTTTAGCTGTGCAGAAGAAGAACAACAAGAAGAAGAAATATCTCGAAATATGTCCGTCAGGACCCTTCCCTTGAGATAAATCTGCAAATATCTCGGAAACGAAGCGGGCTATGGCAAAACGTTAAGAGACCTTTTTTGTAGAGAATTATGTTTCCTACGATTCATGTTCTATGATATTTTTTGATCAGAAGCGTAGTTTTCGAGATATATCGAGATATTTAAAAGTTCCGAAGCCGCACCAACATAATAGAGATACAGAAACACCGTGGCCCCTTTCTTTGAGATAACTCTGCACTATTGCGAGCTGCAAATGCCACTTCCAGCTTAGCTGTGCAGAAGAAGAACAACAAGAAGAAGAAATATCTCGAAATATGTCCGTCAGGACCCTTCCCTTGAGATAAATCTGCAAATATCTCGGAAACGAAGCGGGCTATGGCAAAACGTTAAGAGACCTTTTTTGTAGAGAATTATGTTTCCTACGATTCATGTTCTATGATATTTTTTGATCAGAAGCATAGTTTTCGAGATATATCGAGATATTTAAAAGTTCCGAAGCCGCACCAACATAATAGAGATACAGAAACACCGTGGCCCCTTTCTTTGAGATAACTCTGCACTATTGCGAGCTGCAAATGCCACTTCCAGCTTAGCTGTGCAGAAGAAGAACAACAAGAAGAAGAAATATCTCGAAATATGTCCGTCAGGCCCCTTCCCTTGAGATAAATCTGCAAATATCTCGGAAACGAAGCGAGCTATGGCAAAATGTTAAGCGACCTTTTTTCTAGAGAATTATGTTTCCTACAATTTATGTTCTATGATATTTTTTGATCAGAAGCGTAGTTTTCGAGATATATCGAGATATTTAAAAGTTCCGAAGCCGCACCAACATAATAGAGATTCAGAAACACCGTGGCCCCTTTCTTTGAGATAACTCTGCACTAGTGCGAGCCGCAAATGCCACTTCCAGCTTAGCTGTGCAGAAGAAGAACAACAAGAAGAAGAAATATCTCGAAATATGTCCGTCAGGCCCCTTCCCTTGAGATAAATCTGCAAATATCTCTGAAACGAAGCGAGCTATGGCAAAATGTTAAGATACCTTTTTTGTAGAGAATTAAGTTTCCTACTTTTTATGTTCTATGATATTTTTTGATCAGAAGCGTAGTTTTCGAGATATATCGAGATATTTAAAAGTTCCGAAGCCGCACCAACATAATAGAGATTCAGAAACAACGTGGCCCCATTCTTTGAGATAACTCAGCACTAGTGTGAGGCGCAAATGCCACTTCCAGCTTTGCTGTGCAGAAGAAGAACAACAAGAAGAAGAAATATCTCGAAATATGTCCGTCAGGCCCCTTCCCTTGAGATAAATCTGCAAATATCTCGGAAACGAAGCGAGCTATGGCAAAATGTTAAGAGACCTTTTTTGTAGAGAATTAAGTTTCCTACTTTTTATGATCTATGATATTTTTTGATCAGATGCGTAGTTCTCGAGATATATCAAGATATTTAAAAGTTCCGAAGCCGCACCAACATAATAGAGATACAGAAACACCGTGGCCCCTTTCCTTGAGATAACTCTGCACTATTGCGAGCTGCAAATGCCACTTCCAGCTTAGCTGTGCAGAAGAAGAACAACAAGAAGAAGAAATATCTCGAAATATGTCCGTCAGGCCCCTTCCCTTGAGATAAATCTGCAAATATCTCGGAAACGAAGCGAGCTATGGCAAAATGTTGAGAGACCTTTTTTGTAGAGAATTAAGTTTCCTACTTTTTATGATCTATGATATTTTTTGATCAGATGCGTAGGTCTCGAGATATATCAAGATATTTAAAAGTTCCGAAGCCGCACCAACATAATAGAGATACAGAAACACCGTGGCCCCTTTCTTTGAGATAACTCTGCACTATTGCGAGCTGCAAATGCCACTTCCAGCTTAGCTGTGCAGAAGAAGAACAACAAGAAGAAGAAATATCTCGAAATATGTCCCTCAGGCCCCTTCCCTTGAGATAAATCACCAAATATCTCGGAAACGAAGCGAGCTATGGCAAAATGTTGAGAGACCTTTTTTGTAGAGAATTAAGTTTCCTACTTTTTATGTTCTATGATATTTTTTGATCAGATGCGTAGTTCTCGAGATATATCATGATATTTAAAAGTTCCGAAGCCGCACCAACATAATAGAGATACAGAAACACCGTGGCCCCTTTCTTTGAGATAACTCTGCACTATTGCGAGCTGCAAATGCCACTTCCAGCCTAGCTGTGCAGAAGAAGAACAACAAGAAGAAGAAATATCTCGAAATATGTCCGTCAGGCCCCTTCCCTTGAGATAAATCTGCAAATATCTCGGAAACGAAGCGAGCTATGGCAAAATGTTAAGAGACCTTTTTTCTAGAGAATTATGTTTCCTACAATTTATGTTCTATGATATTTTTTGATCAGAAGCGTAGTTTTCGAGATATATCGAGATATTTAAAAGTTCCGAAGCCGCACCAACATAATAGAGATTCAGAAACACCGTGGCCCCTTTCTTTGAGATAACTCTGCACTAGTGCGAGCCGCAAATGCCACTTCCAGCTTAGCTGTGCAGAAGAAGAACAACAAGAAGAAGAAATATCTCGAAATATGTCCGTCAGGCCCCTTCCCTTGAGATAAATCTGCAAATATCTCGGAAACGAAGCGAGCTATGGCAAAATGTTAAGAGACCTTTTTTGTAGAGAATTAAGTTTCCTACTTTTTATGTTCTATGATATTTTTTGATCAGAAGCGTAGTTTTCGAGATATATCGAGATATTTAAAAGTTCCGAAGCCGCACCAACATAATAGAGATTCAGAAACACCGTGGCCCCTTTCTTTGAGATAACTCTGCACTATTGCGAGCTGGAAATGCCACTTCCAGTTTAGCTGTGCAGAAGAAGAACAACAAGAAGAAGAAATATCTCGAAATATGTCCGTCAGGCCCCTTCCCTTGAGATAAATCTGCAAATATCTCGGAAACGAAGCGAGCTATGGCAAAATGTTAAGAGACCTTTTTTGTAGAGAATTAAGTTTCCTACTTTATATGTTCTATGATATTTTTTGATCAGATGCGTAGTTCTCGAGATATATCAAGATATTTAAAAGTTCCGAAGCCGCACCAACATAATAGAGATACAGAAACACCGTGGCCCCTTTCTTTGAGATAACTCTGCACTATTGCGAGCTGGAAATGCCACTTCCAGTTTAGCTGTGCAGAAGAAGAACAACAAGAAGAAGAAATATCTCGAAATATGTCCGTCAGGCCCCTTCCCTTGAGATAAATCTGCAAATATCTCGGAAACAAAGCGAGCTATGGCAAAATGTTAAGAGACCTTTTTTGTAGAGAATTAAGTTTCCTACGTTTTATGTTCTATGATATTTTTTGATCAGATGCGTAGTTCTCGAGATATATCAAGATATTTAAAAGTTCCGAAGCCGCACCAACATAATAGAGATACAGAAACACCGTGGCCCCTTTCTTTGAGATAACTCTGCACTAGTGCGAGCTGCAAATGCCACTTCCAGCCTAGCTGTGCAGAAGAAGAACAACAAGAAGAAGAAATATCTCGAAATATGTCCGTCAGGCCCCTGCCCTTGAGATAAATCTGCAAATATCTCGGAAACGAAGCGAGCTATGGTAAAATGTTGAGAGACCTTTTTTGTAGAGAATTATGTTTCCTACAATTTATGTTGTATAATATTTTTTGATCAGAAGCGTAGTTTTCGAGATATATCGAGATATTTAAAAGTTGCGAAGCCGCACCAACATAATAGAGATAGAGAAACACCGTGGCCCCTTTCTTTGAGATAACTCTGCACTAGTGCGAGCCGCAAATGCCACTTCCAGCTTAGCTGTGCAGAAGAAGAACAACAAGAAGAAGAAATATCTCGAAATATGTCCGTCAGGCCCCTTCCCTTGAGATAAATCTGCAAATATCTCGGAAACGAAGCGAGCTATGGCAAAATGTTAAGAGACCTTTTTTGTAGAGAATTAAGTTTCCTACTTTTTATGTTCTATGATATTTTTTGATCAGAAGCGTAGTTTTCGAGATATATCGAGATATTTAAAAGTTCCGAAGCCGCACCAACATAATAGAGATTCAGAAACACCGTGGCCCCTTTCTTTGAGATAACTCTGCACTATTGCGAGCTGGAAATGCCACTTCCAGTTTAGCTGTGCAGAAGAAGAACAACAAGAAGAAGAAATATCTCGAAATATGTCCGTCAGGCCCCTTCCCTTGAGATAAATCTGCAAATATCTCGGAAACGAAGCGAGCTATGGCAAAATGTTAAGAGACCTTTTTTGTAGAGAATTAGGTTTCCTACGTTTTATGTTCTATGATATTTTTTGATCAGATGCGTAGTTCTCGAGATATATCAAGATATTTAAAAGTTCCGAAGCCGCACCAACATAATAGAGATACAGAAACACCGTGGCCCCTTTCTTTGAGATAACTCTGCACTATTGCGAGCTGCAAATGCCACTTCCAGCTTAGCTGTGCAGAAGAAGAACAACAAGAAGAAGAACAACAAGAAGAAGAAATATCTCGAAATATGTCCGTCAGGCCCCTTCCCTTGAGATAAATCTGCAAATATCTCGGAAACGAAGCGAGCTATGGCAAAATGTTAAGAGACCTTTTTTGTAGAGAATTAAGTTTCCTACTTTTTATGTTCTATGATATTTTTTGATCAGATGCGTAGTTCTCGAGATATATCAAGATATTTAAAAGTTCCGAAGCCGCACCAACATAATAGAGATACAGAAACACCGTGGCCCCTTTCTTTGAGATAACTCTGCACTATTGCGAGCTGCAAATGCCACTTCCAGCCTAGCTGTGCAGAAGAAGAACAACAAGAAGAAGAAATATCTCGAAATATGTCCGTCAGGCCCCTTCCCTTGAGATAAATCTGCAAATATCTCGGAAACGAAGCGAGCTATGGCAAAATGTTAAGAGATCTTTTTTGTAGAGAATTAAGTTTCCTACTTTTTATGTTCTATGATATTTTTTGATCAGATGCGTAGTTCTCGAGATATATCGAGATATTTAAAAGTTCCGAAGCCGCACCAACATAATAGAGATACAGAAACACCGTGGCCCCTTTCTTTGAGATAACTCTGCACTAGTGCGAGCCGCAAATGCCACTTCCAGCTTAGCTGTGCAGAAGAAGAACAACAAGAAGAAGAAATATCTCGAAATATGTCCGTCAGGCCCCTTCCCTTGAGATATATCTGCAAATATCTCGGAAACGAAGCGAGCTATGGTAAAATGTTGAGAGACCTTTTTTGTAGAGAATTAAGTTTCCTACTTTTTATGTTCTATGATATTTTTTGATCAGAAGCGTAGTTTTCGAGATATATCGAGATATTTAAAAGTTGCGAAGCCGCACCAACACAATAGAGATACAGAAACACCGTGGCCCCTTTCTTTGAGATAACTCTGCACTAGTGCGAGCCGCAAATGCCACTTCCAGCTTAGCTGTGCAGAAGAAGAACAACAATAAGAAGAAGTATCTCGAAATATGTCCGTCAGGCCCCTTCCCTTGAGATAAATCTGCAAATATCTCGGAAATGAAGCGAGCTATAGCAAAATGTTAAGAGACCTTTTCTGTAGAGAATTAAGTTTCCTACTTTTTATGTTCTATGATATTTTTTGATCAGATGCGTAGTTCTCGAGATATATCAAGATATTTAAAAGTTCCGAAGCCGCACCAACATAATAGAGATACAGAAACACCGTGGCCCCTTTCTTTGAGATAACTCTGCACTATTGCGAGCTGGAAATGCCACTTCCAGTTTAGCTGTGCAGAAGAAGAACAACAAGAAGAAGAAATATCTCGAAATATGTCCGTCAGGCCCCTTCCCTTGAGATAAATCTGCAAATATCTCGGAAACAAAGCGAGCTATGGCAAAATGTTAAGAGACCTTTTTTGTAGAGAATTAAGTTTCCTACGTTTTATGTTCTATGATATTTTTTGATCAGATGCGTAGTTCTCGAGATATATCAAGATATTTAAAAGTTCCGAAGCCGCACCAACATAATAGAGATACAGAAACACCGTGGCCCCTTTCTTTGAGATAACTCTGCACTATTGCGAGCTGCAAATGCCACTTCCAGCCTAGCTGTGCAGAAGAAGAACAACAAGAAGAAGAAATATCTCGAAATATGTCCGTCAGGCCCCTTCCCTTGAGATAAATCTGCAAATATCTCGGAAACGAAGCGAGCTATGGTAAAATGTTGAGAGACCTTTTTTGTAGAGAATTATGTTTCCTACAATTTATGTTCTATGATATTTTTTGATCAGAAGCGTAGTTTTCGAGATATATCGAGATATTTAAAAGTTGCGAAGCCGCACCAACATAATAGAGATACAGAAACACCGTGGCCCCTTTCTTTGAGATAACTCTGCACTAGTGCGAGCCGCAAATGCCACTTCCAGCTTAGCTGTGCAGAAGAAGAACAACAAGAAGAAGAAATATCTCGAAATATGTCCGTCAGGCCCCTTCCCTTGAGATAAATCTGCAAATATCTCGGAAACGAAGCGAGCTATGGCAAAATGTTAAGAGATCTTTTTTGTAGAGAATTAAGTTTCCTACTTTTTATGTTCTATGATATTTTTTGATCAGATGCGTAGTTCTCGAGATATATCGAGATATTTAAAAGTTCCGAAGCCGCACCAACATAATAGAGATACAGAAACACCGTGGCCCCTTTCTTTGAGATAACTCTGCACTAGTGCGAGCCGCAAATGCCACTTCCAGCTTAGCTGTGCAGAAGAAGAACAACAAGAAGAAGAAATATCTCGAAATATGTCCGTCAGGCCCCTTCCCTTGAGATATATCTGCAAATATCTCGGAAACGAAGCGAGCTATGGTAAAATGTTGAGAGACCTTTTTTGTAGAGAATTAAGTTTCCTACTTTTTATGTTCTATGATATTTTTTGATCAGAAGCGTAGTTTTCGAGATATATCGAGATATTTAAAAGTTGCGAAGCCGCACCAACACAATAGAGATACAGAAACACCGTGGCCCCTTTCTTTGAGATAACTCTGCACTAGTGCGAGCCGCAAATGCCACTTCCAGCTTATCTGTGCAGAAGAAGAACAACAATAAGAAGAAGTATCTCGAAATATGTCCGTCAGGCCCCTTCCCTTGAGATAAATCTGCAAATATCTCGGAAATGAAGCGAGCTATAGCAAAATGTTAAGAGACCTTTTCTGTAGAGAATTAAGTTTCCTACTTTTTATGTTCTATGATATTTTTTGATCAGATGCGTAGTTCTCGAGATATATCAAGATATTTAAAAGTTCCGAAGCCGCACCAACATAATAGAGATACAGAAACACCGTGGCCCCTTTCTTTGAGATAACTCTGCACTATTGCGAGCTGGAAATGCCACTTCCAGTTTAGCTGTGCAGAAGAAGAACAACAAGAAGAAGAAATATCTCGAAATATGTCCGTCAGGCCCCTTCCCTTGAGATAAATCTGCAAATATCTCGGAAACAAAGCGAGCTATGGCAAAATGTTAAGAGACCTTTTTTGTAGAGAATTAAGTTTCCTACGTTTTATGTTCTATGATATTTTTTGATCAGATGCGTAGTTCTCGAGATATATCAAGATATTTAAAAGTTCCGAAGCCGCACCAACATAATAGAGATACAGAAACACCGTGGCCCCTTTCTTTGAGATAACTCTGCACTATTGCGAGCTGCAAATGCCACTTCCAGCCTAGCTGTGCAGAAGAAGAACAACAAGAAGAAGAAATATCTCGAAATATGTCCGTCAGGCCCCTTCCCTTGAGATAAATCTGCAAATATCTCGGAAACGAAGCGAGCTATGGTAAAATGTTGAGAGACCTTTTTTGTAGAGAATTATGTTTCCTACAATTTATGTTCTATGATATTTTTTGATCAGAAGCGTAGTTTTCGAGATATATCGAGATATTTAAAAGTTGCGAAGCCGCACCAACATAATAGAGATACAGAAACACCGTGGCCCCTTTCTTTGAGATAACTCTGCACTAGTGCGAGCCGCAAATGCCACTTCCAGCTTAGCTGTGCAGAAGAAGAACAACAAGAAGAAGAAATATCTCGAAATATGTCCGTCAGGCCCCTTCCCTTGAGATATATCTGCAAATATCTCGGAAACGTAGCGAGCTATGGTAAAATGTTGAGAGACCTTTTTTGTAGAGAATTAAGTTTCCTACATTTTATGTTCTATGATATTTTTTGATCAGAAGCGTAGTTTTCGAGATATATCGAGATATTTAAAAGTTCCGAAGCCGCACCAACATAATAGAGATACAGAAACACCGTGGCCCCTTTCTTTGAGATAACTCTGCACTATTGCGAGCTGCAAATGCCACTTCCAGCCTAGCTGTGCAGAAGAAGAACAACAAGAAGAAGAAATATCTCTAAATATGTCCGTCAGGCCCCTTCCCTTGAGATAAATCTGCAAATATCTCGGAAACGAAGCGAGCTATGGTAAAATGTTGAGAGACCTTTTTTGTAGAGAATTATGTTTCCTACAATTTATGTTCTATGACATTTTTTGATCAGAAGCGTAGTTTTCGAGATATATCGAGATATTTAAAAGTTGCGAAGCCGCACCAACATAATAGAGATACAGAAACACCGTGGCCCCTTTCTTTGAGATAACTCTGCACTAGTGCGAGCCGCAAATGCCACTTCCAGCTTAGCTGTGCAGAAGAAGAACAACAAGACGAAGAAATATCTCGAAATATGTCCGTCAGGCCCCTTCCCTTGAGATATATCTGCAAATATCTCGGAAACGAAGCGAGCTATGGTAAAATGTTGAGAGACCTTTTTTGTAGAGAATTAAGTTTCCTACTTTTTATGTTCTATGATATTTTTTGATCAGAAGCGTAGTTTTCGAGATATATCGAGATATTTAAAAGTTGCGAAGCCGCACCAACATAATAGAGATACAGAAACACCGTGGCCCCTTTCTTTGAGATAACTCTGCACTAGTGCGAGCCGCAAATGCCACTTCCAGCTTAGCTGTGCAGAAGAAGAACAACAAGAAGAAGAAATATCTCGAAATATGTCCGTCAGGCCCCTTCCCTTGAGATAAATCTACAAATATCTCGGAAACGAAGCGAGCTATGGCAAAATGTTAAGAGACCTTTTTTGTAGAGAATTAAGTTTCCTACTTTGTATGTTCTATGATATTTTTTGATCAGATGCGTAGTTCTCGAGATATATCAAGATATTTAAAAGTTCCGAAGCCGCACCAACATAATAGAGATACAGAAACACCGTGGCCCCTTTCTTTGAGATAACTCTGCACTAGTGCGAGCCGCAAATGCCACTTCCAGCTTAGCTGTGCAGAAGAAGAACAACAAGAAGAAGAAATATCTCGAAATATGTCCGTCAGGCCCCTTCCCTTGAGATAAATCTGCAAATATCTCGGAAACAAAGCGAGCTATGGCAAAATGTTAAGAGACCTTTTTTGTAGAGAATTAAGTTTCCTACGTTTTATGTTCTATGATATTTTTTGATCAGATGCGTAGTTCTCGAGATATATCAAGATATTTAAAAGTTCCGAAGCCGCACCAACATAATAGAGATACAGAAACACCGTGGCCACTTTCTTTGAGATAACTCTGCACTAGTGCGAGCTGCAAATGCCACTTCCAGCTTAGCTGTGCAGAAGAAGAACAACAAGAAGAAGAAATATCTCGCATTATGTCCGTCAGGCCCCTTCCCTTGAGATAAATCTGCAAATATCTCGGAAACGAAGCGAGCTATGGCAAAATGTTAAGAGACCTTTTTTGTAGAGAATTAGGTTTCCTACGTTTTATGTTCTATGATATTTTTTGATCAGATGCGTAGTTCTCGAGATATATCAAGATATTTAAAAGTTCCGAAGCCGCACCAACATAATAGAGATACAGAAACACCGTGGCCCCTTTCTTTGAGATAACTCTGCACTATTGCGAGCTGCAAATGCCACTTCCAGCTTAGCTGTGCAGAAGAAGAACAACAAGAAGAAGAACAACAAGAAGAAGAAATATCTCGAAATATGTCCGTCAGGCCCCTTCCCTTGAGATAAATCTGCAAATATCTCGGAAACGAAGCGAGCTATGGCAAAATGTTAAGAGACCTTTTTTGTAGAGAATTAAGTTTCCTACTTTTTATGTTCTATGATATTTTTTGATCAGATGCGTAGTTCTCGAGATATATCAAGATATTTAAAAGTTCCGAAGCCGCACCAACATAATAGAGATACAGAAACACCGTGGCCCCTTTCTTTGAGATAACTCTGCACTATTGCGAGCTGCAAATGCCACTTCCAGCCTAGCTGTGCAGAAGAAGAACAACAAGAAGAAGAAATATCTCGAAATATGTCCGTCAGGCCCCTTCCCTTGAGATAAATCTGCAAATATCTCGGAAACGAAGCGAGCTATGGCAAAATGTTAAGAGATCTTTTTTGTAGAGAATTAAGTTTCCTACTTTTTATGTTCTATGATATTTTTTGATCAGAAGCGTAGTTTTCGAGATATATCGAGATATTTAAAAGTTGCGAAGCCGCACCAACACAATAGAGATACAGAAACACCGTGGCCCCTTTCTTTGAGATAACTCTGCACTAGTGCGAGCCGCAAATGCCACTTCCAGCTTAGCTGTGCAGAAGAAGAACAACAATAAGAAGAAGTATCTCGAAATATGTCCGTCAGGCCCCTTCCCTTGAGATAAATCTGCAAATATCTCGGAAATGAAGCGAGCTATAGCAAAATGTTAAGAGACCTTTTCTGTAGAGAATTAAGTTTCCTACTTTTTATGTTCTATGATATTTTTTGATCAGATGCATAGTTCTCGAGATATATCAAGATATTTAAAAGTTCCGAAGCCGCACCAACATAATAGAGATACAGAAACACCGTGGCCCCTTTCTTTGAGATAACTCTGCACTATTGCGAGCTGGAAATGCCACTTCCAGTTTAGCTGTGCAGAAGAAGAACAACAAGAAGAAGAAATATCTCGAAATATGTCCGTCAGGCCCCTTCCCTTGAGATAAATCTGCAAATATCTCGGAAACAAAGCGAGCTATGGCAAAATGTTAAGAGACCTTTTTTGTAGAGAATTAAGTTTCCTACGTTTTATGTTCTACGATATTTTTTGATCAGATGCGTAGTTCTCGAGATATATCAAGATATTTAAAAGTTCCGAAGCCGCACCAACATAATAGAGATACAGAAACACCGTGGCCCCTTTCTTTGAGATAACTCTGCACTATTGCGAGCTGCAAATGCCACTTCCAGCCTAGCTGTGCAGAAGAAGAACAACAAGAAGAAGAAATATCTCGAAATATGTCCGTCAGGCCCCTTCCCTTGAGATAAATCTGCAAATATCTCGGAAACGAAGCGAGCTATGGTAAAATGTTGAGAGACCTTTTTTGTAGAGAATTATGTTTCCTACAATTTATGTTCTATGATATTTTTTGATCAGAAGCGTAGTTTTCGAGATATATCGAGATATTTAAAAGTTGCGAAGCCGCACCAACATAATAGAGATACAGAAACACCGTGGCCCCTTTCTTTGAGATAACTCTGCACTATTGCGAGCTGCAAATGCCACTTCCAGCCTAGCTGTGCAGAAGAAGAACAACAAGAAGAAGAAATATCTCTAAATATGTCCGTCAGGCCCCTTCCCTTGAGATAAATCTGCAAATATCTCGGAAACGAAGCGAGCTATGGTAAAATGTTGAGAGACCTTTTTTGTAGAGAATTATGTTTCCTACAATTTATGTTCTATGACATTTTTTGATCAGAAGCGTAGTTTTCGAGATATATCGAGATATTTAAAAGTTGCGAAGCCGCACCAACATAATAGAGATACAGAAACACCGTGGCCCCTTTCTTTGAGATAACTCTGCACTAGTGCGAGCCGCAAATGCCACTTCCAGCTTAGCTGTGCAGAAGAAGAACAACAAGACGAAGAAATATCTCGAAATATGTCCGTCAGGCCCCTTCCCTTGAGATATATCTGCAAATATCTCGGAAACGAAGCGAGCTATGGTAAAATGTTGAGAGACCTTTTTTGTAGAGAATTAAGTTTCCTACTTTTTATGTTCTATGATATTTTTTGATCAGAAGCGTAGTTTTCGAGATATATCGAGATATTTAAAAGTTGCGAAGCCGCACCAACATAATAGAGATACAGAAACACCGTGGCCCCTTTCTTTGAGATAACTCTGCACTAGTGCGAGCCGCAAATGCCACTTCCAGCTTAGCTGTGCAGAAGAAGAACAACAAGAAGAAGAAATATCTCGAAATATGTCCGTCAGGCCCCTTCCCTTGAGATAAATCTACAAATATCTCGGAAACGAAGCGAGCTATGGCAAAATGTTAAGAGACCTTTTTTGTAGAGAATTAAGTTTCCTACTTTGTATGTTCTATGATATTTTTTGATCAGATGCGTAGTTCTCGAGATATATCAAGATATTTAAAAGTTCCGAAGCCGCACCAACATAATAGAGATACAGAAACACCGTGGCCCCTTTCTTTGAGATAACTCTGCACTAGTGCGAGCCGCAAATGCCACTTCCAGCTTAGCTGTGCAGAAGAAGAACAACAAGAAGAAGAAATATCTCGAAATATGTCCGTCAGGCCCCTTCCCTTGAGATAAATCTGCAAATATCTCGGAAACAAAGCGAGCTATGGCAAAATGTTAAGAGACCTTTTTTGTAGAGAATTAAGTTTCCTACGTTTTATGTTCTATGATATTTTTTGATCAGATGCGTAGTTCTCGAGATATATCAAGATATTTAAAAGTTCCGAAGCCGCACCAACATAATAGAGATACAGAAACACCGTGGCCACTTTCTTTGAGATAACTCTGCACTAGTGCGAGCTGCAAATGCCACTTCCAGCTTAGCTGTGCAGAAGAAGAACAACAAGAAGAAGAAATATCTCGCATTATGTCCGTCAGGCCCCTTCCCTTGAGATAAATCTGCAAATATCTCGGAAACGAAGCGAGCTATGGCAAAATGTTAAGAGACCTTTTTTGTAGAGAATTAGGTTTCCTACGTTTTATGTTCTATGATATTTTTTGATCAGATGCGTAGTTCTCGAGATATATCAAGATATTTAAAAGTTCCGAAGCCGCACCAACATAATAGAGATACAGAAACACCGTGGCCCCTTTCTTTGAGATAACTCTGCACTATTGCGAGCTGCAAATGCCACTTCCAGCTTAGCTGTGCAGAAGAAGAACAACAAGAAGAAGAACAACAAGAAGAAGAAATATCTCGAAATATGTCCGTCAGGCCCCTTCCCTTGAGATAAATCTGCAAATATCTCGGAAACGAAGCGAGCTATGGCAAAATGTTAAGAGACCTTTTTTGTAGAGAATTAAGTTTCCTACTTTTTATGTTCTATGATATTTTTTGATCAGATGCGTAGTTCTCGAGATATATCAAGATATTTAAAAGTTCCGAAGCCGCACCAACATAATAGAGATACAGAAACACCGTGGCCCCTTTCTTTGAGATAACTCTGCACTATTGCGAGCTGCAAATGCCACTTCCAGCCTAGCTGTGCAGAAGAAGAACAACAAGAAGAAGAAATATCTCGAAATATGTCCGTCAGGCCCCTTCCCTTGAGATAAATCTGCAAATATCTCGGAAACGAAGCGAGCTATGGCAAAATGTTAAGAGATCTTTTTTGTAGAGAATTAAGTTTCCTACTTTTTATGTTCTATGATATTTTTTGATCAGAAGCGTAGTTTTCGAGATATATCGAGATATTTAAAAGTTGCGAAGCCGCACCAACACAATAGAGATACAGAAACACCGTGGCCCCTTTCTTTGAGATAACTCTGCACTAGTGCGAGCCGCAAATGCCACTTCCAGCTTAGCTGTGCAGAAGAAGAACAACAATAAGAAGAAGTATCTCGAAATATGTCCGTCAGGCCCCTTCCCTTGAGATAAATCTGCAAATATCTCGGAAATGAAGCGAGCTATAGCAAAATGTTAAGAGACCTTTTCTGTAGAGAATTAAGTTTCCTACTTTTTATGTTCTATGATATTTTTTGATCAGATGCATAGTTCTCGAGATATATCAAGATATTTAAAAGTTCCGAAGCCGCACCAACATAATAGAGATACAGAAACACCGTGGCCCCTTTCTTTGAGATAACTCTGCACTATTGCGAGCTGGAAATGCCACTTCCAGTTTAGCTGTGCAGAAGAAGAACAACAAGAAGAAGAAATATCTCGAAATATGTCCGTCAGGCCCCTTCCCTTGAGATAAATCTGCAAATATCTCGGAAACAAAGCGAGCTATGGCAAAATGTTAAGAGACCTTTTTTGTAGAGAATTAAGTTTCCTACGTTTTATGTTCTATGATATTTTTTGATCAGATGCGTAGTTCTCGAGATATATCAAGATATTTAAAAGTTCCGAAGCCGCACCAACATAATAGAGATACAGAAACACCGTGGCCCCTTTCTTTGAGATAACTCTGCACTATTGCGAGCTGCAAATGCCACTTCCAGCCTAGCTGTGCAGAAGAAGAACAACAAGAAGAAGAAATATCTCGAAATATGTCCGTCAGGCCCCTTCCCTTGAGATAAATCTGCAAATATCTCGGAAACGAAGCGAGCTATGGTAAAATGTTGAGAGACCTTTTTTGTAGAGAATTATGTTTCCTACAATTTATGTTCTATGATATTTTTTGATCAGAAGCGTAGTTTTCGAGATATATCGAGATATTTAAAAGTTGCGAAGCCGCACCAACATAATAGAGATACAGAAACACCGTGGCCCCTTTCTTTGAGATAACTCTGCACTAGTGCGAGCCGCAAATGCCACTTCCAGCTTAGCTGTGCAGAAGAAGAACAACAAGAAGAAGAAATATCTCGAAATATGTCCGTCAGGCCCCTTCCCTTGAGATATATCTGCAAATATCTCGGAAACGAAGCGAGCTATGGTAAAATGTTGAGAGACCTTTTTTGTAGAGAATTAAGTTTCCTACATTTTATGTTCTATGATATTTTTTGATCAGAAGCGTAGTTTTCGAGATATATCGAGATATTTAAAAGTTGCGAAGCCGCACCAACATAATAGAGATACAGAAACACCGTGGCCCCTTTCTTTGAGATAACTCTGCACTAGTGCGAGCCGCAAATGCCACTTCCAGCTTAGCTGTGCAGAAGAAGAACAACAAGACGAAGAAATATCTCGAAATATGTCCGTCAGGCCCCTTCCCTTGAGATAAATCTGCAAATATCTCGGAAACGAAGCGAGCTATGGCAAAATGTTAAGAGATCTTTTTTGTAGAGAATTAAGTTTCCTACTTTTTATGTTCTATGATATTTTTTGATCAGATGCGTAGTTCTCGAGATATATCGAGATATTTAAAAGTTCCGAAGCCGCACCAACATAATAGAGATACAGAAACACCGTGGCCCCTTTCTTTGAGATAACTCTGCACTAGTGCGAGCCGCAAATGCCACTTCCAGCTTAGCTGTGCAGAAGAAGAACAACAAGAAGAAGAAATATCTCGAAATATGTCCGTCAGGCCCCTTCCCTTGAGATATATCTGCAAATATCTCGGAAACGAAGCGAGCTATGGTAAAATGTTGAGAGACCTTTTTTGTAGAGAATTAAGTTTCCTACTTTTTATGTTCTATGATATTTTTTGATCAGAAGCGTAGTTTTCGAGATATATCGAGATATTTAAAAGTTGCGAAGCCGCACCAACACAATAGAGATACAGAAACACCGTGGCCCCTTTCTTTGAGATAACTCTGCACTAGTGCGAGCCGCAAATGCCACTTCCAGCTTAGCTGTGCAGAAGAAGAACAACAATAAGAAGAAGTATCTCGAAATATGTCCGTCAGGCCCCTTCCCTTGAGATAAATCTGCAAATATCTCGGAAATGAAGCGAGCTATAGCAAAATGTTAAGAGACCTTTTCTGTAGAGAATTAAGTTTCCTACTTTGTATGTTCTATGATATTTTTTGATCAGATGCGTAGTTCTCGAGATATATCAAGATATTTAAAAGTTCCGAAGCCGCACCAACATAATAGAGATACAGAAACACCGTGGCCCCTTTCTTTGAGATAACTCTGCACTATTGCGAGCTGGAAATGCCACTTCCAGTTTAGCTGTGCAGAAGAAGAACAACAAGAAGAAGAAATATCTCGAAATATGTCCGTCAGGCCCCTTCCCTTGAGATAAATCTGCAAATATCTCGGAAACAAAGCGAGCTATGGCAAAATGTTAAGAGACCTTTTTTGTAGAGAATTAAGTTTCCTACGTTTTATGTTCTATGATATTTTTTGATCAGATGCGTAGTTCTCGAGATATATCAAGATATTTAAAAGTTCCGAAGCCGCACCAACATAATAGAGATACAGAAACACCGTGGCCCCTTTCTTTGAGATAACTCTGCACTATTGCGAGCTGCAAATGCCACTTCCAGCCTAGCTGTGCAGAAGAAGAACAACAAGAAGAAGAAATATCTCGAAATATGTCCGTCAGGCCCCTTCCCTTGAGATAAATCTGCAAATATCTCTGAAACGAAGCGAGCTATGGTAAAATGTTGAGAGACCTTTTTTGTAGAGAATTATGTTTCCTACAATTTATGTTCTATGATATTTTTTGATCAGAAGCGTAGTTTTCGAGATATATCGAGATATTTAAAAGTTGCGAAGCCGCACCAACATAATAGAGATACAGAAACACCGTGGCCCCTTTCTTTGAGATAACTCTGCACTAGTGCGAGCCGCAAATGCCACTTCCAGCTTAGCTGTGCAGAAGAAGAACAACAAGAAGAAGAAATATCTCGAAATATGTCCGTCAGGCCCCTTCCCTTGAGATATATCTGCAAATATCTCGGAAACGTAGCGAGCTATGGTAAAATGTTGAGAGACCTTTTTTGTAGAGAATTAAGTTTCCTACATTTTATGTTCTATGATATTTTTTGATCAGAAGCGTAGTTTTCGAGATATATCGAGATATTTAAAAGTTCCGAAGCCGCACCAACATAATAGAGATACAGAAACACCGTGGCCCCTTTCTTTGAGATAACTCTGCACTATTGCGAGCTGCAAATGCCACTTCCAGCCTAGCTGTGCAGAAGAAGAACAACAAGAAGAAGAAATATCTCTAAATATGTCCGTCAGGCCCCTTCCCTTGAGATAAATCTGCAAATATCTCGGAAACGAAGCGAGCTATGGTAAAATGTTGAGAGACCTTTTTTGTAGAGAATTATGTTTCCTACAATTTATGTTCTATGACATTTTTTGATCAGAAGCGTAGTTTTCGAGATATATCGAGATATTTAAAAGTTGCGAAGCCGCACCAACATAATAGAGATACAGAAACACCGTGGCCCCTTTCTTTGAGATAACTCTGCACTAGTGCGAGCCGCAAATGCCACTTCCAGCTTAGCTGTGCAGAAGAAGAACAACAAGACGAAGAAATATCTCGAAATATGTCCGTCAGGCCCCTTCCCTTGAGATATATCTGCAAATATCTCGGAAACGAAGCGAGCTATGGTAAAATGTTGAGAGACCTTTTTTGTAGAGAATTAAGTTTCCTACTTTTTATGTTCTATGATATTTTTTGATCAGAAGCGTAGTTTTCGAGATATATCGAGATATTTAAAAGTTGCGAAGCCGCACCAACATAATAGAGATACAGAAACACCGTGGCCCCTTTCTTTGAGATAACTCTGCACTAGTGCGAGCCGCAAATGCCACTTCCAGCTTAGCTGTGCAGAAGAAGAACAACAAGAAGAAGAAATATCTCGAAATATGTCCGTCAGGCCCCTTCCCTTGAGATAAATCTACAAATATCTCGGAAACGAAGCGAGCTATGGCAAAATGTTAAGAGACCTTTTTTGTAGAGAATTAAGTTTCCTACTTTGTATGTTCTATGATATTTTTTGATCAGATGCGTAGTTCTCGAGATATATCAAGATATTTAAAAGTTCCGAAGCCGCACCAACATAATAGAGATACAGAAACACCGTGGCCCCTTTCTTTGAGATAACTCTGCACTAGTGCGAGCCGCAAATGCCACTTCCAGCTTAGCTGTGCAGAAGAAGAACAACAAGAAGAAGAAATATCTCGAAATATGTCCGTCAGGCCCCTTCCCTTGAGATATACCTGCAAATATCTCGGAAACGAAGCGAGCTATGGTAAAATGTTGAGAGACCTTTTTTGTAGAGAATTAAGTTTCCTACTTTTTATGTTCTATGATATTTTTTGATCAGAAGCGTAGTTTTCGAGATATATCGAGATATTTAAAAGTTGCGAAGCCGCACCAACATAATAGAGATACAGAAACACCGTGGCCCCTTTCTTTGAGATAACTCTGCACTATTGCGAGCTGCAAATGCCACTTCCAGCCTAGCTGTGCAGAAGAAGAACAACAAGAAGAAGAAATATCTCGAAATATGTCCGTCAGGCCCCTTCCCTTGAGATAAATCTGCAAATATCTCGGAAACGAAGCGAGCTATGGTAAAATGTTGAGAGACCTTTTTTGTAGAGAATTATGTTTCCTACAATTTATGTTCTATGATATTTTTTGATCAGAAGCGTAGTTTTCGAGATATATCGAGATATTTAAAAGTTGCGAAGCCGCACCAACATAATAGAGATACAGAAACACCGTGGCCCCTTTCTTTGAGATAACTCTGCACTAGTGCGAGCCGCAAATGCCACTTCCAGCTTAGCTGTGCAGAAGAAGAACAACAAGAAGAAGAAATATCTCGAAATATGTCCGTCAGGCCCCTTCCCTTGAGATATATCTGCAAATATCTCGGAAACGTAGCGAGCTATGGTAAAATGTTGAGAGACCTTTTTTGTAGAGAATTAAGTTTCCTACATTTTATGTTCTATGATATTTTTTGATCAGAAGCGTAGTTTTCGAGATATATCGAGATATTTAAAAGTTCCGAAGCCGCACCAACATAATAGAGATACAGAAACACCGTGGCCCCTTTCTTTGAGATAACTCTGCACTATTGCGAGCTGCAAATGCCACTTCCAGCCTAGCTGTGCAGAAGAAGAACAACAAGAAGAAGAAATATCTCTAAATATGTCCGTCAGGCCCCTTCCCTTGAGATAAATCTGCAAATATCTCGGAAACGAAGCGAGCTATGGTAAAATGTTGAGAGACCTTTTTTGTAGAGAATTATGTTTCCTACAATTTATGTTCTATGACATTTTTTGATCAGAAGCGTAGTTTTCGAGATATATCGAGATATTTAAAAGTTGCGAAGCCGCACCAACATAATAGAGATACAGAAACACCGTGGCCCCTTTCTTTGAGATAACTCTGCACTAGTGCGAGCCGCAAATGCCACTTCCAGCTTAGCTGTGCAGAAGAAGAACAACAAGACGAAGAAATATCTCGAAATATGTCCGTCAGGCCCCTTCCCTTGAGATATATCTGCAAATATCTCGGAAACGAAGCGAGCTATGGTAAAATGTTGAGAGACCTTTTTTGTAGAGAATTAAGTTTCCTACTTTTTATGTTCTATGATATTTTTTGATCAGAAGCGTAGTTTTCGAGATATATCGAGATATTTAAAAGTTGCGAAGCCGCACCAACATAATAGAGATACAGAAACACCGTGGCCCCTTTCTTTGAGATAACTCTGCACTAGTGCGAGCCGCAAATGCCACTTCCAGCTTAGCTGTGCAGAAGAAGAACAACAAGAAGAAGAAATATCTCGAAATATGTCCGTCAGGCCCCTTCCCTTGAGATAAATCTACAAATATCTCGGAAACGAAGCGAGCTATGGCAAAATGTTAAGAGACCTTTTTTGTAGAGAATTAAGTTTCCTACTTTGTATGTTCTATGATATTTTTTGATCAGATGCGTAGTTCTCGAGATATATCAAGATATTTAAAAGTTCCGAAGCCGCACCAACATAATAGAGATACAGAAACACCGTGGCCCCTTTCTTTGAGATAACTCTGCACTAGTGCGAGCCGCAAATGCCACTTCCAGCTTAGCTGTGCAGAAGAAGAACAACAAGAAGAAGAAATATCTCGAAATATGTCCGTCAGGCCCCTTCCCTTGAGATAAATCTGCAAATATCTCGGAAACAAAGCGAGCTATGGCAAAATGTTAAGAGACCTTTTTTGTAGAGAATTAAGTTTCCTACGTTTTATGTTCTATGATATTTTTTGATCAGATGCGTAGTTCTCGAGATATATCAAGATATTTAAAAGTTCCGAAGCCGCACCAACATAATAGAGATACAGAAACACCGTGGCCACTTTCTTTGAGATAACTCTGCACTAGTGCGAGCTGCAAATGCCACTTCCAGCTTAGCTGTGCAGAAGAAGAACAACAAGAAGAAGAAATATCTCGCATTATGTCCGTCAGGCCCCTTCCCTTGAGATAAATCTGCAAATATCTCGGAAACGAAGCGAGCTATGGCAAAATGTTAAGAGACCTTTCTTGTAGAGAATTAAGTTTCCTACTTTTTATGTTCTATGATATTTTTTGATCAGATGCGTAGTTCTCGAGATATATCAAGATATTTAAAAGTTCCGAAGCCGCACCAACATAATAGAGATACAGAAACACCGTGGCCCCTTTCTTTGAGATAACTCTGCAGTATTGCGAGCTGCAAATGCCACTTCCAGCCTAGCTGTGCAGAAGAAGAACAACAAGAAGAAGAAATATCTCGAAATATGTCCGTCAGGCCCCTTCCCTTCAGATAAATCTGCAAATATCTCGGAAACGAAGCGAGCTATGGTAAAATGTTGAGAGACCTTTTTTGTAGAGAATTATGTTTCCTACAATTTATGTTCTATGATATTTTTTGATCAGAAGTGTAGTTTTCGAGATATATCGAGATATTTAAAAGTTGCGAAGCCGCACCAACATAATAGAGATACAGAAACACCGTGGCCCCTTTCTTTGAGATAACTCTGCACTAGTGCGAGCCGCAAATGCCACTTCCAGCTTAGCTGTGCAGAAGAAGAACAACAAGAAGAAGAAATATCTCGAAATATGTCCGTCAGGCCCCTTCCCTTGAGATATATCTGCAAATACCTCGGAAACGAAGCGAGCTATGGTAAAATGTTGAGAGACCTTTTTTGTAGAGAATTAAGTTTCCTACTTTTTATGTTCTATGATATTTTTTGATCAGAAACGTAGTTTTCGAGATATATCGAGATATTTAAAAGTTGCGAAGCCGCACCAACATAATAGAGATACAGAAACACCGTGGCCCCTTTCTTTGAGATAACTCTGCACTATTGCGAGCTGCAAATGCCACTTCCAGCCTAGCTGTGCAGAAGAAGAACAACAAGAAGAAGAAATATCTCGAAATATGTCCGTCAGGCCCCTTCCCTTGAGATAAATCTGCAAATATCTCGGAAACGAAGCGAGCTATGGTAAAATGTTGAGAGACCTTTTTTGTAGAGAATTATGTTTCCTACAATTTATGTTCTATGATATTTTTTGATCAGAAGCGTAGTTTTCGAGATATATCGAGATATTTAAAAGTTGCGAAGCCGCACCAACATAATAGAGATACAGAAACACCGTGGCCCCTTTCTTTGAGATAACTCTGCACTAGTGCGAGCTGCAAATGCCACTTCCAGCTTAGCTGTGCAGAAGAAGAACAACAAGAAGAAGAAATATCTCGAAACATGTCCGTCAGGCCCCTTCCCTTGAGATAAATCTGCAAATATCTCGGAAACGAAGCGAGCTATGGCAAAATGTTAAGAGACCTTTTTTGTAGAGAATTAAGTTTCCTACTTTTTATGTTCTATGATATTTTTCGATCAGATGCGTGGTTCTCGAGATATATCAAGATATTTAAAAGTTCCGAAGCCGCACCAACATAATAGAGATACAGAAACACCGTGGCCCCTTTCTTTGAGATAACTCTGCACTATTGCGAGCTGCAAATGCCACTTCCTGCTTAGCTGTGCAGAAGAAGAACAACAAGAAGAAGAAATATCTCGAAATATGTCCGTCAGGCCCCTTCCCTTGAGATAAATCTGCACATATCTCGGAAACGAAGCGAGCTATGGCAAAATGTTAAGAGACCTTTTTTGTAGAGAATTAAGTTTCCTACTTTTTATGTTCTATGATATTTTTTGATCAGATGCGTAGTTCTCGAGATGTATCAAGATATTTAAAAGTTCCGAAGCCGCACCAACATAATAGAGATACAGAAACACCGTGGCCCCTTTCTTTGAGATAACTCTGCACTAGTGCGAGCCGCAAATGCCACTTCCAACTTAGCTGTGCAGAAGAAGAACAACAAGAAGAAGAAATATCTCGAAACATGTCCGTCAGTCCCCTTCCCTTGAGATAAATCTGCAAATATCTCGGAAACGAAGCGAGCTATCGCAAAATGTTAAAAGACCTTTTTTGTAGAGAATGAAGTTTGCTACTTTTTATGTTCTATGATATTTTTTGATCAGACGCGTAGTTCTCGAGATATATCGAGATATTTAAAAGTTCCGAAGCCGCACCAACATAATAGAGATACAGAAACACCGTGGCCCCTTTCTTTGAGATAACTCTGCACTATTGCGAGCTGGAAATGCCACTTCCAGTTTAGCTGTGCAGAAGAAGAACAACAAGAAGAAGAAATATCTCGAAATATGTCCGTCAGGCCCTATCCCTTGAGATATATCTGCAAATATCTCGGAAACCAAACGAGCTATGGCAAAATCTTAAGAGACCTTTTTTGTAGAGAATTATGTTTCCTACAATTTATGTTCTATGATATTTTTTGATCAGATGCGTAGTTTTCGAGATATATCGAGATATTTAAAAGTTCCGAAGCCGCACCAACATAATAGAGATACAGAAACACCGTGGCCCCTTTCTTTGAGATAACTCTGCACTATTGCGAGCTGGAAATGCCACTTCCAGTTTAGCTGTGCAGAAGAAGAACAACAAGAAGAAGAAATATCTCGAAATATGTCCGTCAGGCCCCTTCCCTTGAGATAAATCTGCAAATATCTCGGAAACGAAGCGAGCTATGGCAAAATGTTAAGAGACCTTTTTTGTAGAGAATTAAGTTTCCTACTTTTTATGTTCTATGATATTTTTTGATCAGATGCGTAGTTCTCGAGATGTATCAAGATATTTAAAAGTTCCGAAGTCGCACCAACATAATAGAGATACAGAAACACCGTGGCCCCTTTCTTTGAGATAACTCTGCGCTATTGCGAGCTGGAAATGCCACTTC
Source organism: Osmia lignaria lignaria (assembly GCF_051020975.1). Classification (NCBI taxonomy): domain Eukaryota; kingdom Metazoa; phylum Arthropoda; class Insecta; order Hymenoptera; family Megachilidae; genus Osmia; species Osmia lignaria. The sequence goes on along the minus strand of NW_027478167.1, from coordinate 8,385,376 downwards.
CAGTTTAGCTGTGCAGAAGAAGAACAACAAGAAGAAGAAATATCTCGAAATATGTCCGTCAGGCCCCTTCCCTTGAGATAAATCTGCAAATATCTCGGAAACAAAGCGAGCTATGGCAAAATGTTAAGAGACCTTTTTTGTAGAGAATTAAGTTTCCTACTTTTTATGTTCTATGATATTTTTTGATCAGATGCGTAGTTCTCGAGATATATCAAGATATTTAAAAGTTCCGAAGCCGCACCAACATAATAGAGATACAGAAACACCGTGGCCCCTTTCTTTGAGATAACTCTGCGCTATTGCGAGCTGGAAATGCCACTTCCAGTTTAGCTGTGCAGAAGAAGAACAACAAGAAGAAGAAATATCTCGAAATATGTCCGTCAGGCCCCTTCCCTTGAGATATATCTGCAAATATCTCGGAAACGAAACGAGCTATGGCACAATGTTAAGAGACCTTTTTTGTAGAGAATGAAGTTTCCTACTTTTTATGTTCTATGATATTTTTTGATCAGATGCGTAGTTCTCGAGATATATCAAGATATTTAAAAGTTCCGAAGCCGCACCAACATAATAGAGATACAGAAACACCGTGGCCTCCTTCTTTGAGATAACTCTGCACTATTGCAAGCTGCAAATGCCACTTCCAGCTTAGCTGTGCAGAAGAAGAACAACAAGAAGAAGAAATATCTCAAAATATGTCCGTCAGGCCCCTTCCCTTGAGATAAATCTGCATATATCTCGGAAACGAAGCGAGCTATGGCAAAATGTTAAGAGACCTTTTTTGTAGAGAATTAAGTTTCCTACTTTTTATGTTCTACGATATTTTTTGATCAGATGCGTAGTTCTCGAGATATATCAAGATATTTAAAAGTTCCGAAGCCGCACCAACATAATAGAGATACAGAAACACCGTGGCCCCTTTCTTTGAGATAACTCTGCACTATTGCGAGCTGGAAATGCCACTTCCAGTTTAGCTGTGCAGAAGAAGAACAACAAGAAGAAGAAATATCTCGAAATATGTCCGTCAGGCCCCTTCCCATGAGATAAATCTGCAAATATCTCGGAAACGAAGCGAGCTATGGCAAAATGTTAAGAGACCTTTTTTGTAGAGAATTAAGTTTCCTACGTTTTATGTTCTATGATATTTTTTGATCAGATGCGTAGTTCTCGAGATATATCGAGATATTTAAAAGTTCCGAAGCCGCACCAACATAATAGAGATACAGAAACACCGTGGCCCCTTTCTTTGAGATAACTCTGCACTATTGCGAGCTGGAAATGCCACTTCCAGTTTAGCTGTGCAGAAGAAGAACAACAAGAAGAAGAAATATCTCGAAATATGTCCGTCAGGCCCCATCCCTTGAGATATATCTGCAAATATCTCGGAAACCAAACGAGCTATGGCAAAATCTTAAGAGACCTTTTTTGTAGAGAATTAAGTTTCCTACTTTTTATGTTCTATGATATTTGTTGATCAGATGCGTAGTTCTCGAGATGTATCAAGATATTTAAAAGTTCCGAAGTCGCACCAACATAATAGAGATACAGAAACACCGTGGCCCCTTTCTTTGAGATAACTCTGCACTATTGCGAGCTGCAAATGCCACTTCCAGCTTAGCTGTGCAGAAGAAGAACAACAAGAAGAAGAAATATCTCGAAATATGTCCGTCAGGCCCCTTCCCTTGAGATAAATCTGCAAATATCTCGGAAACGAAGCGAGCTATGGCAAAATGTTAAGAGACCTTTTTTGTAGAGAATTAAGTTTCCTACTTTTTATGTTCTATGATATTTTTTGATCAGATGCGTAGTTCTCGAGATGTATCAAGATATTTAAAAGTTCCGAAGTCGCACCAACATAATAGAGATACAGAAACACCGTGGCCCCTTTCTTTGAGATAACTCTGCGCTATTGCGAGCTGGAAATGCCACTTCCAGTTTAGCTGTGCAGAAGAAGAACAACAAGAAGAAGAAATATCTCGAAATATGTCCGTCAGGCCCCTTCCCTTGAGATAAATCTGCAAATATCTCGGAAACAAAGCGAGCTATGGCAAAATGTTAAGAGACCTTTTTTGTAGAGAATTAAGTTTCCTACTTTTTATGTTCTATGATATTTTTTGATCAGATGCGTAGTTCTCGAGATATATCAAGATATTTAAAAGTTCCGAAGCCGCACCAACATAATAGAGATACAGAAACACCGTGGCCCCTTTCTTTGAGATAACTCTGCGCTATTGCGAGCTGGAAATGCCACTTCCAGTTTAGCTGTGCAGAAGAAGAACAACAAGAAGAAGAAATATCTCGAAATATGTCCGTCAGGCCCCTTCCCTTGAGATATATCTGCAAATATCTCGGAAACGAAACGAGCTATGGCACAATGTTAAGAGACCTTTTTTGTAGAGAATGAAGTTTCCTACTTTTTATGTTCTATGATATTTTTTGATCAGATGCGTAGTTCTCGAGATATATCAAGATATTTAAAAGTTCCGAAGCCGCACCAACATAATAGAGATACAGAAACACCGTGGCCTCCTTCTTTGAGATAACTCTGCACTATTGCAAGCTGCAAATGCCACTTCCAGCTTAGCTGTGCAGAAGAAGAACAACAAGAAGAAGAAATATCTCAAAATATGTCCGTCAGGCCCCTTCCCTTGAGATAAATCTGCATATATCTCGGAAACGAAGCGAGCTATGGCAAAATGTTAAGAGACCTTTTTTGTAGAGAATTAAGTTTCCTACTTTTTATGTTCTACGATATTTTTTGATCAGATGCGTAGTTCTCGAGATATATCAAGATATTTAAAAGTTCCGAAGCCGCACCAACATAATAGAGATACAGAAACACCGTGGCCCCTTTCTTTGAGATAACTCTGCACTATTGCGAGCTGGAAATGCCACTTCCAGTTTAGCTGTGCAGAAGAAGAACAACAAGAAGAAGAAATATCTCGAAATATGTCCGTCAGGCCCCTTCCCATGAGATAAATCTGCAAATATCTCGGAAACGAAGCGAGCTATGGCAAAATGTTAAGAGACCTTTTTTGTAGAGAATTAAGTTTCCTACGTTTTATGTTCTATGATATTTTTTGATCAGATGCGTAGTTCTCGAGATATATCGAGATATTTAAAAGTTCCGAAGCCGCACCAACATAATAGAGATACAGAAACACCGTGGCCCCTTTCTTTGAGATAACTCTGCACTATTGCGAGCTGGAAATGCCACTTCCAGTTTAGCTGTGCAGAAGAAGAACAACAAGAAGAAGAAATATCTCGAAATATGTCCGTCAGGCCCCATCCCTTGAGATATATCTGCAAATATCTCGGAAACCAAACGAGCTATGGCAAAATCTTAAGAGACCTTTTTTGTAGAGAATTAAGTTTCCTACTTTTTATGTTCTATGATATTTGTTGATCAGATGCGTAGTTCTCGAGATGTATCAAGATATTTAAAAGTTCCGAAGTCGCACCAACATAATAGAGATACAGAAACACCGTGGCCCCTTTCTTTGAGATAACTCTGCACTATTGCGAGCTGCAAATGCCACTTCCAGCTTAGCTGTGCAGAAGAAGAACAACAAGAAGAAGAAATATCTCGAAATATGTCCGTCAGGCCCGTTCCTTTGAGATGAATCTGCAAATATCTCGGAAACGAAGCGAGCTATGGCAAAATGTTAAGAGACGTTTTTTGTAGAGAATTATGTTTCCTACAAGTTATGTTCTATGATATTTTTTGATCAGAAGCGTAGTTTTCGAGATATATCGAGATATTTAAAAGTTCCGAAGCCGCACCAACATAATAGAGGTACAGAAGCACCGTGGCCTCCTTCTTTGAGATAACTCTGCACTATTGCGAGCTGCAAATGCCACTTTCAGCTTAGCTGTGCAGAAGAAGAACAACAAGAAGAAGAAATATCTCGAAATATGTCCGTCAGGCCCCTTCCCTTGAGATAAATCTGCATATATCTCGGAAACGAAGCGAGCTATGGCACAATGTTAAGAGACCTTTTTTGTAGAGAATTAAGTTTCCTACTTTTTATGTTCTATGATATTTTTTGATCAGATGCGTAGTTCTCGAGATATATCAAGATATTTAAAAGTTCCGAAGCCGCACCAACATAATAGAGATACAGAAACACCGTGGCCCCTTTCTTTGAGATAACTCTGCACTATTGCGAGCTGCAAATGCCACTTCCAGCTTAGCTGTGCAGAAGAAGAACAACAAGAAGAAGAAATGTCTCGAAATATGTCCGTCAGGCCCCTTCCCTTGAGATAAATCTGCAAATATCTCGGAAACGAAGCGAGCTATGGCAAAATGTTAAGAGACTTTATTTGTAGAGAATTAAGTTTCCTACTTTTTATGTTCTATGATATTTTTTGATCAGATGCGCAGTTCTCGAGATATATCAAGATATTTAAAAGTTCCGAAGCCGCACCAACATAATAGAGATACAGAAACACCGTGGCCCCTTTCTTTGAGATAACTCTGCACTACTGCGAGCTGGAAATGCCACTTCCAGTTTAGCTGTGCAGAAGAAGAACAACAAGAAGAAGAAATATCTCGAAATATGTCCGTCAGGCCCCTTCCCTTGAGATATATCTGCAAAGATCTCGGAAACGAAGCGAGCTATGGCAAAATGTTAAGAGACTTTATTTGTAGAGAATTAAGTTTCCTACTTTTTATGTTCCATGATATTTTTTGATCAGATGCGTAGTTCTCGAGATATATCAAGATATTTAAAAGTTCCGAAGCCGCACCAACATAATAGAGATACAGAAACATCGTGGCCCCTTTCTTTGAGATAACTCCGCACTATTGCGAGCTGTAAATGCCACTTCCAGCTTAGCTGTGCAGAAGAAGAACAACAAGAAGAAGAAATATCGCGATATATGTCCGTCAGGCCCGTTCCTTTGAGCTGAATCTGCAAATATCTCGGAAACGAAGCGAGCTATGGCAAAATGTTAAGAGACGTTTGTTGTAGAGAATTATGTTTCCTACAAGTTATGTTCTATGATATTTTTTGATCAGAAGCGTAGTTTTCGAGATATATCGAGATATTTAAAAGTTCCGAAGCCGCACCAACATAATAGAGGTACAGAAACACCGTGGCCTCCTTCTTTGAGATAACTCTGCACTGTTGCGAGCTGCAAATGCCACTTCCAGCTTAGCTGTGCAGAAGAAGAACAACAAGAAGAAGAAATATCTCGGAATATGTCCGTCAGGCCCCTTCCCTTGAGATAAATCTGCATATCTCGGAAACGAAGCGAGCTATGGCACAATGTTAAGAGACCTTTTTTGTAGAGAATTAAGTTTCCTACTTTTTATGTTCTATGATATTTTTTGATCTGTTACGTCCCACCTTATAGGTGGTTATTCTACTATTACTATGTTCTGGGTCCTGCCGATCAAAACGCTAAAGCGTACCTTGACCTTCCTTGCAGGTAGTGTAGGAGTACAGGATGGAGTGTTCAATTATTAAAGATAGACATGTATGGGTCTTCAATAGATATATATCTATTCTGTCCCTGTTGTTACATACCCTTCGCCGACTTCGGGTGTTGTTCGTCGCTCGTTCGTTCTCGTATTCACTCGATGGTCATTCACACTGAGGGTCTCGGTTTTCGCTTGCTTCGCGGTTCGGACGATACACTAGACTCGCGACGCGTGGCTACGACTCGACCTTGGAGATACAAGCAGTTGGTGGTGGTCCTGCACAGCACACGGGTGCACTCCTGGATTTGGTCCAATTATGGGTCTGTTATCTCAGACCACGGCGATACACTCGTGTTGAACCGTCGGCCGAGCACTTCGTCGATGATCTTCCTGGTTTCGAGTTTAGCCTTACTCGCGGATCTACTGCGGGTCGCGAACGGACAGAACTTCGTCTCTGCTTTACGCTATCACGGAACTGGCGTACCTGCGTTGTGGCGATAACTTATACTCCCAAAAGGGGAGTAGGTCACGCTCTTTGCTTGCGAAAACCTGCAAGCAAAGGGTTTTCGCCATCGCATTCCGCGAGTTCCCCGATTTCGTATCGCGGGCGTCGCTAAGCGAAAAAACGCTGATGTTACGCGGATTCCAAAGCGAGACCTCCTTGAAATGGCGAAAGACGAAAATGGGTTATAACTAGGGACGTAACAGATCAGATGCGTAGTTCTCGAGATATATCAAGATATTTAAAAGTTCCGAAGCCGCACCAACATAATAGAGATACAGAAACACCGTGGCCCCTTTCTTTCAGATAACTCTGCACTATTGCGAGCTGGAAATGCCACTTCCAGTTTAGCTGTGCAGAAGAAGAACAACAAGAAGAAGAAATATCTCGAAATATGTCCGTCAGGCCCCTTCCCTTGAGATATATCTGCAAATATCTCGGAAACGAAGCGAGCTATGGCAAAATGTTAAGAGACCTTTTTTGTAGAGAATTATGTTTCCTACAAGTTATGTTGTATGATATTTTTTGATCAGAAGCGTAGTTTTCGAGATATATCGAGATATTTAAAAGTTCCGAAGCCGCACCAACATAATAGAGGTACAGAAACACCGTGGCCTCCTTCTTTGAGATAACTCTGCACTATTGCGAGCTGCAAATGCCACTTCCAGCTTAGCTGTGCAGAAGAAGAACAACAAGAAGAAGAAATATCTCGAAATATGTCCGTCAGGCCCCTTCCCTTGAGATAAATCTGCATATATCTCGGAAACGAAGCGAGCTATGGCACAATGTTAAAAGACCTTTTTTGTAGAGAATTAAGTTTCCTACTTTTTATGTTCTATGATATTTTTTGATCAGATGCGTAGTTCTCGAGATATATCAAGCTATTTAAAAGTTCCGAAGCCGCACCAACATAATAGAGATACAGAAACACCGTGGCCCCTTTCTTTGAGATTACTCTGCACTATTGCGAGCTGCAAATGCCACTTCCAGCTTAGCTGTGCAGAAGAAGAACAACAAGAAGAAGAAATGTCTCGAAATATGTCCGTCAGGCCCCTTCCCTTGAGATAAATCTGCATATATCTCGGAAACGAAGCGAGCTATGGCACAATGTTAAAAGACCTTTTTTGTAGAGAATTAAGTTTCCTACTTTTTATGTTCTATGATATTTTTTGATCAGATGCGTAGTTCTCGAGATATATCGAGATATTTAAAAGTTGCGAAGCCGCACCAACATAATAGAGATACAGAAACACCGTGGCCCCTTTCTTTGAGATAACTCCGCACTATTGCGAGCTGTAAATGCCACTTCCAGCTTAGCTGTGCAGAAGAAGAACAACAAGAAGAAGAAATATCGCGATATATGTCCGTCAGGCCCGTTCCTTTGAGCTGAATCTGCAAATATCTCGGAAACGAAGCGAGCTATGGCAAAATGTTAAGAGACGTTTGTTGTAGAGAATTATGTTTCCTACAAGTTATGTTCTATGATATTTTTTGATCAGAAGCGTAGTTTTCGAGATATATCGAGATATTTAAAAGTTCCGAAGCCGCACCAACATAATAGAGATACAGAAACACCGTGGCCCCTTTCTTTGAGATAACTCTGCACTATTGCGAGCTGCAAATGCCACTTTCAGCTTAGCTGTGCAGAAGAAGAACAACAAGAAGAAGAAATATCTCGAAATATGTCCGTCAGGCCCCTTCCCTTGAGATAAATCTGCATATATCTCGGAAACGAAGCGAGCTATGGCACAATGTTAAGAGACCTTTTTTGTAGAGAATTAAGTTTCCTACTTTTTATGTTCTATGATATTTTTTGATCAGATGCGTAGTTCTCGAGATATATCAAGATATTTAAAAGTTCCGAAGCCGCACCAACATAATAGAGATACAGAAACACCGTGGCCCCTTTCTTTGAGATAACTCTGCACTATTGCGAGCTGCAAATGCCACTTCCAGCTTAGCTGTGCAGAAGAAGAACAACAAGAAGAAGAAATGTCTCGAAATATGTCCGTCAGGCCCCTTCCCTTGAGATAAATCTGCAAATATCTCGGAAACGAAGCGAGCTATGGCAAAATGTTAAGAGACTTTATTTGTAGAGAATTAAGTTTCCTACTTTTTATGTTCTATGATATTTTTTGATCAGATGCGCAGTTCTCGAGATATATCAAGATATTTAAAAGTTCCGAAGCCGCACCAACATAATAGAGATACAGAAACACCGTGGCCCCTTTCTTTGAGATAACTCTGCACTACTGCGAGCTGGAAATGCCACTTCCAGTTTAGCTGTGCAGAAGAAGAACAACAAGAAGAAGAAATATCTCGAAATATGTCCGTCAGGCCCCTTCCCTTGAGATATATCTGCAAAGATCTCGGAAACGAAGCGAGCTATGGCAAAATGTTAAGAGACTTTATTTGTAGAGAATTAAGTTTCCTACTTTTTATGTTCCATGATATTTTTTGATCAGATGCGTAGTTCTCGAGATATATCAAGATATTTAAAAGTTCCGAAGCCGCACCAACATAATAGAGATACAGAAACATCGTGGCCCCTTTCTTTGAGATAACTCCGCACTATTGCGAGCTGTAAATGCCACTTCCAGCTTAGCTGTGCAGAAGAAGAACAACAAGAAGAAGAAATATCGCGATATATGTCCGTCAGGCCCGTTCCTTTGAGCTGAATCTGCAAATATCTCGGAAACGAAGCGAGCTATGGCAAAATGTTAAGAGACGTTTGTTGTAGAGAATTATGTTTCCTACAAGTTATGTTCTATGATATTTTTTGATCAGAAGCGTAGTTTTCGAGATATATCGAGATATTTAAAAGTTCCGAAGCCGCACCAACATAATAGAGGTACAGAAACACCGTGGCCTCCTTCTTTGAGATAACTCTGCACTGTTGCGAGCTGCAAATGCCACTTCCAGCTTAGCTGTGCAGAAGAAGAACAACAAGAAGAAGAAATATCTCGGAATATGTCCGTCAGGCCCCTTCCCTTGAGATAAATCTGCATATCTCGGAAACGAAGCGAGCTATGGCACAATGTTAAGAGACCTTTTTTGTAGAGAATTAAGTTTCCTACTTTTTATGTTCTATGATATTTTTTGATCTGTTACGTCCCACCTTATAGGTGGTTATTCTACTATTACTATGTTCTGGGTTCTGCCGATCAAAACGCTAAAGCGTACCTTGACCTTCCTTGCAGGTAGTGTAGGAGTACAGGATGGAGTGTTCAATTATTAAAGATAGACATGTATGGGTCTTCAATAGATATATATCTATTCTGTCCCTGTTGTTACATACCCTTCGCCGACTTCGGGTGTTGTTCGTCGCTCGTTCGTTCTCGTATTCACTCGATGGTCATTCACACTGAGGGTCTCGGTTTTCGCTTGCTTCGCGGTTCGGACGATACACTAGACTCGCGACGCGTGGCTACGACTCGACCTTGGAGATACAAGCAGTTGGTGGTGGTCCTGCACAGCACACGGGTGCACTCCTGGATTTGGTCCAATTATGGGTCTGTTATCTCAGACCACGGCGATACACTCGTGTTGAACCGTCGGCCGAGCACTTCGTCGATGATCTTCCTGGTTTCGAGTTTAGCCTTACTCGCGGATCTACTGCGGGTCGCGAACGGACAGAACTTCGTCTCTGCTTTACGCTATCACGGAACTGGCGTACCTGCGTTGTGGCGATAACTTATACTCCCAAAAGGGGAGTAGGTCACGCTCTTTGCTTGCGAAAACCTGCAAGCAAAGGGTTTTCGCCATCGCATTCCGCGAGTTCCCCGATTTCGTATCGCGGGCGTCGCTAAGCGAAAAAACGCTGATGTTACGCGGATTCCAAAGCGAGACCTCCTTGAAATGGCGAAAGACGAAAATGGGTTATAACTAGGGACGTAACAGATCAGATGCGTAGTTCTCGAGATATATCAAGATATTTAAAAGTTCCGAAGCCGCACCAACATAATAGAGATACAGAAACACCGTGGCCCCTTTCTTTCAGATAACTCTGCACTATTGCGAGCTGGAAATGCCACTTCCAGTTTAGCTGTGCAGAAGAAGAACAACAAGAAGAAGAAATATCTCGAAATATGTCCGTCAGGCCCCTTCCCTTGAGATATATCTGCAAATATCTCGGAAACGAAGCGAGCTATGGCAAAATGTTAAGAGACCTTTTTTGTAGAGAATTATGTTTCCTACAAGTTATGTTGTATGATATTTTTTGATCAGAAGCGTAGTTTTCGAGATATATCGAGATATTTAAAAGTTCCGAAGCCGCACCAACATAATAGAGGTACAGAAACACCGTGGCCTCCTTCTTTGAGATAACTCTGCACTATTGCGAGCTGCAAATGCCACTTCCAGCTTAGCTGTGCAGAAGAAGAACAACAAGAAGAAGAAATATCTCGAAATATGTCCGTCAGGCCCCTTCCCTTGAGATAAATCTGCATATATCTCGGAAACGAAGCGAGCTATGGCACAATGTTAAAAGACCTTTTTTGTAGAGAATTAAGTTTCCTACTTTTTATGTTCTATGATATTTTTTGATCAGATGCGTAGTTCTCGAGATATATCAAGCTATTTAAAAGTTCCGAAGCCGCACCAACATAATAGAGATACAGAAACACCGTGGCCCCTTTCTTTGAGATTACTCTGCACTATTGCGAGCTGCAAATGCCACTTCCAGCTTAGCTGTGCAGAAGAAGAACAACAAGAAGAAGAAATGTCTCGAAATATGTCCGTCAGGCCCCTTCCCTTGAGATAAATCTGCATATATCTCGGAAACGAAGCGAGCTATGGCACAATGTTAAAAGACCTTTTTTGTAGAGAATTAAGTTTCCTACTTTTTATGTTCTATGATATTTTTTGATCAGATGCGTAGTTCTCGAGATATATCAAGCTATTTAAAAGTTCCGAAGCCGCACCAACATAATAGAGATACAGAAACACCGTGGCCCCTTTCTTTGAGATAACTCCGCACTATTGCGAGCTGTAAATGCCACTTCCAGCTTAGCTGTGCAGAAGAAGAACAACAAGAAGAAGAAATATCGCGATATATGTCCGTCAGGCCCGTTCCTTTGAGCTGAATCTGCAAATATCTCGGAAACGAAGCGAGCTATGGCAAAATGTTAAGAGACGTTTGTTGTAGAGAATTATGTTTCCTACAAGTTATGTTCTATGATATTTTTTGATCAGAAGCGTAGTTTTCGAGATATATCGAGATATTTAAAAGTTCCGAAGCCGCACCAACATAATAGAGATACAGAAACACCGTGGCCCCTTTCTTTGAGATAACTCTGCACTATTGCGAGCTGCAAATGCCACTTCCAGCTTAGCTGTGCAGAAGAAGAACAACAAGAAGAAGAAATATCTCGAAATATGTCCGTCAGGCCCCTTCCCTTGAGATAAATCTGCATATATCTCGGAAACGAAGCGAGCTATGGCAAAATGTTAAGAGACGTTTTTTGTAGAGAATTATGTTTCCTACTTTTTATGTTCTATGATATTTTTTGATCAGATGCGTAGTTCTCGAGATATATCAAGATATTTAAAAGTTCCGAAGCCGGACCAACATAATAGAGATACAGAAACACCGTGGCCCCTTTCTTTGAGATAACTCTGCACTATTGCGAGCTGTAAATGCCACTTCCAGTTTAGCTGTGCAGAAGAAGAACAACAAGAAGAAGAAATATCTCGAAATATGTCCGTCAGGCCCCTTCCCTTGAGATAAATCTGCAAATATCTCGGAAACGAAGCGAGCTATGGCAAAATGTTAAGAGACCTTTTTTGTAGCGAATTAAGTTTCCTACAATTTATGTTCTATGATATTTTTTGATCAGAAGCGTAGTTTTCGAGATATATCGAGATATTTGAAAGTTCCGAAGCCGCACCAACATAATAGACGTACAGAAACACCGTGGCCTCCTTCTCTGAGATAACTCTGCACTATTGCGAGCTGCAAATGCCACTTCCAGCTTAGCTGTGCAGAAGAAGAACAACAAGAAGAACAAATATCTCGAAATATGTCCGTCAGGCCCGTTCCCTTGAGATAAATCTGCATATATCTCGGAAACGAAGCGAGCTATGGCACAATGTTAAAAGACCTTTTTTGTAGAGAATTAAGTTTCCTACTTTTTATGTTCTATGATATTTTTTGATCAGATGCGTAGTTCTCGAGATATATCAAGATATTTAAAAGTTCCGAAGCCGCAACAACATAATAGAGATACAGAAACACCGTGGCCCCTTTCTTTGAGATTACTCTGCACTATTGCGAGCTGCAAATGCCACTTCCAGCTTAGCTGTGCAGAAGAAGAACAACACGAAGAAGAAATGTCTCGAAATATGTCCGTCAGGCCCCTTCCCTTGAGATAAATCTGCAAATATCTCGGAAATGAAGCGAGCTATGGCAAAATGTTAAGAGACTTTATTTGTAGAGAATTAAGATTCCTACTTTATATGTTCTATGATATTTTTTGATCAGATGCGTAGTTCTCGAGATATATCAAGATATTTAAAAGTTCCGAAGCCGCACCAACATAATAGAGATACAGAAACACCGTGGCCCCTTTCTTTGAGATAACTCTGCACTATTGCGAGCTGTAAATGCCACTTCCAGCTTAGCTGTGCAGAAAAAGAACAACAAGAAGAAGAAATATCTCGAAATATGTCCGTCAGGCCCCTTCCCTTGAGATACATCTGCAAATATCTCGGAAACGAAGCGAGCTATGGCAAAATGTTAAGAGACCTTTTTTGTAGGGAATTAAGTTTCCTACTTTTTATGTTCTATGATATTTTTTGATCAGATGCGTAGTTCTCGAGATATATCAAGATATTTAAAAGTTCCGAAGCCGCACCAACATAATAGAGATTCAGAAACACCGTGGCCCCTTTCTTTGAGATAACTCTGCACTATTGCGAGCTGGAAATGCCACTTCCAGTTTAGCTGTGCAGAAGGAGAACAACAAGAAGAAGAAATATCTCGAAATATGTCCGTCAGGCCCCTTCCCTTGAGATATATCTGCAAATATCTCGGAAACGAAACGAGCTATGGCAAAATCTTAAGAGACCTTTTTTGTAGAGAATTATGTTTCCTACAATTTATGTTGTATGATATTTTTTGATCAGAAGCGTAGTTTTCGAGATATATCGAGATATTTAAAAGTTCCGAAGCCGCACCAACATAATAGAGATACAGAAACACCGTGGCCCCTTTCTTTGAGATAACTCTGCACTAGTGCGAGTCGCAAAAGCCACTTCCAGCTTAGCTGTGCAGAAGAAGAACAACAAGAAGAAGAAATATCTCGAAATATGTCCGTCAGGCCCCTTCCCTCGAGATATATCTGCAAATATCTCGGAAACGAAGCAAGCTATGGAAAAATGTTAAGAGACCTTTTTTGTAGAGAATTAAGTTTTCTACTTTTTATGTTCTATGATATTTTTTGATCAGATGCGTTGTTCTCGAGATATATCAAGATATTTAAAAGTTCCGAAGCTGCACCAACATAATAGAGGTACAGAAACACCGTGGCCTCTTTCTTTGAGATAACTCTGCACTATTGCGAGCTGCAAATGCCACTTCCAGCTTAGCTGTGCAGAAGAAGAACAACAAGAAGAAGAAATATCTCGAAATATGTCCGTCAGGCCCCTTCCCTTGAGATAAATCTGCATATATCTCGGAAACGAAGCGAGCTATGGCAAAATGTTAAGAGACCTTTTTTGTAGAGAATTAAGTTTCCTACTTTTTATGTTGTATGTTATTTTTTGATCAGAAGCGTAGTTTTCGAGATATATCGAGATATTTAAAAGTTCCGAAGCCGCACCAACATAATAGAGATACAGAAACACCGTGGCCCCTTTCTTTGAGATAACTCCGCACTATTGCGACCTGCAAATGCCACTACCAGCTTAGCTGTGCAGAAGAAGAACAACAAGAAGAAGAAATATCTCGAAATATGTCCGTCAGGCCCCTTCCCTTGAGATAAATCTGCCAATATCTCGGAAACGAAGCGGAGTATGGCAAAATGTTAAGATACCTTTTTTGTAGAGAATTAAGTTTCCTACTTTTTATGTTGTATGTTATTTTTTGATCAGATGCGTAGTTCTCGAGATATATCAAGATATTTAAAAGTTCCGAAGCTGCACCAACATAATAGAGATACAGAAACACCGTGGCCCCTTTCTTTGAGATAACTCTGCACTATTGCGAGCTGCAAATGCCACTTCCAGCTTAGCTGTGCAGAAGAAGAACAACAAGAAGAAGAAATATCTCGAAATATGTCCGTCAGGCCCCTTCACTTGAGATAAATCTGCAAATATCTCGGAAACGAAGCGAGCTATGGCAAAATGTTGAGAGAACTTTTTTGTAGGACATTAAGTTTCCTACTATTTATGTTCTATGATATTTTTTGATCAGATGCGTAGTTTTCGAGATATATCATGATATTTAAAAGTTCCGAAGCCGCACCAACATAATAGAGATACAGAAACACCGTGGCCCCTTTCTGTGAGATAACTCTGCACTATTGCGAGCAGCAAATGCCAGTTCCAGCTTAGCTGTGCAGAAAAAGCACAACAAGAACAAGAAATATCTCGGAATATGTCCGTCAGGCCCCTTCCCTTGTGCTACATCTGCAAATATCTCGGAAACGATGCGAGCTATGGCAAAATGTTGAGAGACCTTTTTTGTAGGAAATTAAGTTTCCTACTATTTATGTTCTATGATATTTTTTGGTCAGATGCGTAGTTTTCGAGATATATCGAGATATTTAAAAGTTCCGAAGCCGCACCAACATAATAGAGATACAGAAACACCGTGGCCCCTTTCTGTGAGATAACTCTGCACTATTGCGAGCTGCAAATGCCCCTTCCAGCTTAGCTGTGCCGAAGAAGAATAACAAGAAGAAGAAATATCTCGAAATATGTCCGTCAGGCCCCTTGCCTTGAGATAAATCTGCAAATATCTCGGAAACGAAGCGAGCTATTGCAAAATGTTAAGATACCTTTTTTGTAGAGAATTATGTTTCCTACAATTTACGTTCTATGATATTCTTTGATCAGATGCGTGGTTTTCGAGATATATCGAGATATTTAAAAGTTCCGAAGGCGCACCAACATAATAAAGATACACAAACACCGTGGCCTCTTTCTTTGAAATAACTCTGCACTATTCCGAGCTGCAAATGCCACTTCCAGCATAGCTGTGCAGAAGAAGAACAACAAGAAGAAGAAATATCTCGAAATATGTCCGTCAGGCCCCTTCCCTTGAGCTAAATCTGCAAATATCCCGGAAACGAAGCGAGCTATGGCAAAATGTTAAGAGACCTTTTTTGTAGAGAATTAAGTTTCCTACTTTTTATGTTGTATGATATTTTTTGATCAGATGCGTAGTTCTCGAGATATATCAAGATATTTAAAAGTTCCGAAGCCGCACCAACATAATAGAGATACAGAAACACCGTGGCCCATTTCTGTGAGATAACTCTGCACTATTGCGAGCAGCAATTGCCAGTTCCAGCTTAGCTGTGCAGAAGAAGCACAACAAGATCAAGAAATATCTCGGAATATGTACGTCAGGCCCCTTCCCTTGAGCTAAATCTGCAAATATCTCGCAAACAATCCGAGCTATGGCAAAATGTTAAAAGACCTTTTTTGTGGAGAATTACGTTTCCTACTTTTTATGTTCTATGATATGTTTTGATCAGATGCGTAGTTCTCGAGATATATCAAGATATTTAAAAGTTCCGAAGCCGCATCAACATAATAGAGATACAGAAACACCGTGGATCCTTTCTTTGAGATAACTCTGCACTATTGCGGGCTGGAAATGCCACTTCCAGCTTAGCTGTGCTGAAGAGGAACAACAAGAAGAAGAAATATCTCGAAATATGTCCGTCAGGCCCCTTGCCTTGAGATAAATCTGCAAATATCTCGGAAACGAAGCGAGCTATAGCAAAATGTTATGATACCTTTTTTGTAGAGAATTATGTTTCCTACAATTTACGTTCTATGATATTCTTTGATCAGATGCGTGGTTTTCGAGATATATCGAGATATTTAAAAGTTCCGAAGCCGCACCAACATAATAAAGATACACAAACACCGTGGCCTCTTTCTTTGAAATAACTCTGCACTATTCCGAGCTGCAAATGCCACTTCCAGCATAGCTGTGCAGAAGAAGAACAACAAGAAGAAGAAATATCTCGAAATATGTCCGTCAGGCCCCTTCCCTTGAGATAAATCTGCAAATATCTCGGAAACGAAGCGAGCTATGGCAAAATGTTTAGAGACCTTTTTTGTAGAGAATTAAGTTTCCTACTTTTTATGTTCTATGATATTTTTCGATCAGATGCGTAGTTCTCGAGATATATCAAGATATTTAAAAGTTCCGAAGCCGCACCAACATAATAGAGATACAGAAACACCGTGGCCCCTTTCTTTGAGATAACTCTGCACTATTTCGAGCTGGAAATGCCACTTCCAGTTTAGCTGTGCAGAAGAAGAACAACAAGAAGAAGAAATATCTCGAAATATGTCCGTCAGGCCCCTTCCCTTGAGATAAATCTGCAAATATCTCGGAAACGAAGCGAGCTATGGCAAAATGTTAAGAGACATTTTTTGTAGAGAATTATGTTTCCTACAATTTATGTTCTATGATATTTTTTGACCAGAAGCGTAGTTTTCGAGATATATCGAGATATTTAAAAGTTCCGAAGCCGCACCAACATAATAGAGATACAGAAAAACCGTGGCCCGTTTCTTTGAGATAACTCTGCACTATTGCGAGCTGCAAATGCCACTTCCAGCTTAGCTGTGCAGAAGAAGAACAACAAGAAGAAGAAATATCTCGACATATGTCCGTCAGGCCCCTTCCCTTGAGATAAATCTGCAAATATCTCGGAAACGAAGCGAGCTATGGCAAAATGTTAAGAGACCTTTTTTGTAGAGAATTAAGTTTCCTACTTTTTATGTTCTATGATCTTTTTTGATCAGATGCGTAGTTCTCGAGATATATCCAGATATTTAAAAGTTCCGAAGCGGCACCAACATAATAGAGATACAGAAACACCGTGGCCCCTTTCTTTGAGGTAACTCTGCACTATTGCGAGCTGCAAATGCCACTTCCAGCTTAGCTGTGCAGAAGAAGAACAACAAAAAGAAGAAATATCTCGAAATATGTCCGTCAAGCCCCTTCCCGTGAGATAAATCTGCAAATATCTCGGAAACGAAGCGAGCTATGGCAAAATGTTAAGAGACCTTTTTTGTAGAGAATTATGTTTCCTACAATTTACGTTCTCTGATATTTTTTGATCAGATGCGTAGTTCTCGAGATATATCAAGATATTTAAAAGTTCCGAAGCCGCATCAACATAATAGAGATACAGAAACACCGTGGATCCTTTCTTTGAGATAACTCTGCACTATTGCGGGCTGGAAATGCCACTTCCAGCTTAGCTGTGCTGAAGAGGAACAACAAGAAGAAGAAATATCTCGAAATATGTCCGTCAGGCCCCTTCCCTTGAGCTATATCTGCAAATATCTCGGAAACGATGCGAGCTATGGCAAAATATTAAGAGACCTTTTTTGTAGAGAATTAAGTTTCCTACTATTCGCGTTCTATGATGTTTTTTGGTCAGATGCTTAGCTTTCGAGATATATCAAGATATTTAAAAGTTCCGAAGCCGCACCAACATAATGAAGATACAGAAACACCGTGGCCCCTTTCTTTGAGATAACTCTGCACTATTGCGAGCTGGAAATGCCACTTCCAGTTTAGCTGTGCAGAAGAAGAACAACAAGAAGAAGAAATATCTCGAAATATGTCCGTCAGGCCCCTTCCCTTGAGATAAACCTGCAAATATCTCGGAAACGAAGCGAGCTATGGCAAAATGTTAAGAGACATTTTTTGTAGAGAAGTATGTTTCCTACAATTTATGTTCTATGATATTTTTTGACCAGAAGCGTAGTTTTCGAGATATATCGAGATATTTAAAAGCTCCGAAGCCGCACCAACATAATAGAGATACAGAAAAACCGTGGCCCGTTTCTTTGAGATAACTCTGCACTATTGCGAGCTGCAAATGCCACTTCCAGCTTAGCTGTGCAGAAGAAGAACAACAGGAAGAAGAAATATCTCGACATATGTCCGTCAGGCCCCTTCCCTTGAGATAAATCTGCAAATATCTCGGAAACGAAGCGAGCTATGGCAAAATGTTAAGAGACCTTTTTTGTAGAGAATTAAGTTTCCTACTTCTTATGTTCTATGATATTTTTTGATCAGATGCGTAGTTCTCGAGATATATCAAGATATTTAAAAGTTCCGAAGCCGCACCAACATAATAGAGATACAGAAACACGGTGGCCCCTTCCTGTGAGATAACTCTGCACTATTGCGAGCTGCAAATGCCACTTCGAGCTTAGCTGTGCAGAAGAAGAACAACAAGAAGAAGAAATATCTCGAAATATGTCCGTCAGACCCCTTCCCTTCAGATAAATCTGCAAATATCTCGGAAACGAAGCGAGCTATGGCAAAATGTTAAGAGACCTTTTTTGTAGAGAATTATGTTCCCTACAATTTACGTTCTATGATATTTTTTGATCAGAAGCGTAGTTTTCGAGATATATCGAGATATTTAAAAGATCCGAAGCCGCACCAACATAATAGAGATACAGAAACACCGTGGCCCCTTTCTTTGAGATAACTCTGCTCTATTGCGACCTGCAAATGCCACTTCCAGCTTAGCTGTGCAGAAGAAGAACAACAAGAAGAAGAAATATCTCGAAATATGTCCGTCAAGCCCCTTCCCTTGAGATAAATCTGCAAATATCTCGCAAACAATCCGAGCTATGGCAAAATGTTAAAAGACCTTTTTTGTGGAGAATTACGTTTCCTACTTTTTATGTTCTATGATATGTTTTGATCAGATGCGTAGTTCTCGAGATATATCAAGATATTTGAAAGTTCCGAAGCCGCATCAACATAATAGAGATACAGAAACACCGTGGATCCTTTCTTTGAGATAACTCTGCACTATTGCGGGCTGGAAATGCCACTTCCAGCTTAGCTGTGCTGAAGAGGAACAACAAGAAGAAGAAATATCTCGAAATATGTCCGTCAGGCCCCTTCCCTTGAGCTATATCTGCAAATATCTCGGAAACGATGCGAGCTATGGCAAAATATTAAGAGACCTTTTTTGTAGAGAATTAAGTTTCCTACTTTTTATGTTCTATGATGTTTTTTGATCAGATGCTTAGTTTTCGAGATATATCAAGATATTTAAAAGTTCCGAAGCGGCACCAACATAATAGAGATACAGAAACACCGTGGCCCCTTTCTGTGAGATAACTCTGCACTATTGCGAGCTGCAAATGCCAGTTCGAGCTTAGCTGTGCAGAAGAAGAACAACAAGAGGAGGAAATATCTCGAAATATGTCCGTCAGACCCCTTCCCTTGAGATAAATCTGCAAATATCTCGGAAACGAAGTGAGCTATGGCAAAATGTTAAGAGACCTTTTTTGTAGAGAATTATGTTTCCTACAATTTACGTTCTATGATATTTTTTGATCAGAAGCGTCGTTTTCGAGATATATCGAGATATTTAAAAATTCCGAAGCCGCACCAACATAATAGAGATACAGAAACACCGTGGCCCCTTTCTTTGAGATAACTCTGCACTATTGCGAGCTGCAAATGCCACTTCCAGCTTAGCTGTGCAGAAGAAGAACAACAAGAAGAAGAAATATCTCGAAATATGTCCGTCAGGGCCCTTCCCTTGAGATAAATCTGCAAATATCTCGGAAACGAAGCGAGCTATGGCAAAATGTTAAGATACCTTTTTTGTAGAGAATTAAGTTTCCTACTTTTTATGTTCTATGATCTTTTTTGATCAGATGCGTAGTTCTCGAGATATACCCAGATATTTAAAAGTTCCGAAGCGGCACCAACATAATAGAGATACAGAAACACCGTGGCCCCTTTCTTTGAGGTAACTCTGCACTATTGCGAGCTGCAAATGCCACTTCCAGCTTAGCTGTGCAGAAGAAGAACAACAAAAAGAAGAAATATCTCGAAATATGTCCGTCAAGCCCCTTCCCGTGAGATAAATCTGCAAATATCTCGGAAACGAAGCGAGCTATGGCAAAATGTTAAGATACCTTTTTTGTAGAGAATTATGTTTCCTACAATTTACGTTCTATGATATTTTTTGACCAGAAGCGTAGTTTTCGAGATATATCGAGATATTTAAAAGTTCCGAAGCCGCACCAACATAATAGAGATACAGAAAAACCGTGGCCCGTTTCTTTGAGATAACTCTGCACTATTGCGAGCTGCAAATGCCACTTCCAGCTTAGCTGTGCAGAAGAAGCACAACAAGAACAAGAAATATCTCGGAATATGTACGTCAGGCCCCTTCCCTTGAGCTAAATCTGCAAATATCTCGCAAACAATCCGAGCTATGGCAAAATGTTAAAAGACCTTTTTTGTGGAGAATTACGTTTCCTACTTTTTATGTTCTATGATATTTTTTGATCAGAAGCGTAGTTTTCGAGATATATCGAGATATTTAAAAGTTCCGAAGCCGCACCAACACAATAGAGATACAGAAACACCGTGGCCCCTTTCTTCGGGATAACTCTGCACTATTGCGAGCTGGAAATGCCACTTCCAGTTTAGCTGTGCAGAAGGAGAACAACAAGAAGAAGAAATATCTCGAAATATGTCCGTCAGTCCCCTTCCCTTGAGATAAATCTGCAAATATCTCGGAAACGAAGCGAGCTATGGCAAAATGTTAAGAGACCTTTTTTGAAGAGAACTAAGTTTCCTACTTTTTATGTTCTATGATATTTTTCGATCAGATGCGTAGTTCTCGAGATATATCAAGATATTTAAGAGTTCCGAAGCCGCACCAACATAATAGAGATACAGAAACACCGTGGCCCCTTTCTTTGAGATAACTCTGCACTATTGCGAGCTGCAAATGCCACTTCCAGCTTAGCTGTGCAGAAGAAGAACAACAAGAAGAAGAAATATCTCGAAATATGTCCGTCAGGCCCCTTCCCTTGAGATAAATCTGCAAATATCTCGGAAACGAAGCGAGCGATGGCAAAATGTTAAGAGACCTTATTTGTAGAGAATTAAGTTTCCTACTTTTTACGTTCTATGATATTATTTGATCAGATGCGTAGTTCTCGAGATATATCAAGATATTTAAAAGTTCCGAAGCCGCACCAACATAATAGAGATACAGAAACACTGTAGCCCCTTTCTTTGAGATAACTCTGCACTACTGCGAGCTGCAAATGCCACTTCCAGCTTAGCTGTGCAGAAGAAGAACAACAAGAAGAAGAAATATCTCGAAATATATCCGTCAGTCCCCTTCCCTTGAGATAAATCTGCAAATATCTCGGAAACGAAGCGAGCTATGGCAAAATGTTAAGAGACCTGTTTTGTAGAGAATTAAGTTTCCTACTTTTTATGTTCTATGATATTTTTCGATCAGATGCGTAGTTCTCGAGATATATCAAGATATTTAAAAGTTCCGAAGCCGCACCAACATAATAGAGATACAGAAACACTGTGGCCCCTTTCTTTGAGATAACTCTGCACTACTGCGAGCTGCAAATGCCACTTCCAACTTAGCTGTGCAGAAGAAGAACAACAAGAAGAAGAAATATCTCGAAATATGTCCGTCAGGACCCCTCCCTTGAGATAAATCTGCAAATATCTCGGAAACGAAGCGAGCTATGGCAAAATGTTAAGAGACCTTTTTTGTAGAGAATTATGTTTCCTACAATTTATGTTCTATGATATTTTTTGATCAGAAGCGTAGTTTTCGAGAT
Organism: Osmia lignaria lignaria; assembly: GCF_051020975.1. NCBI lineage: Eukaryota > Metazoa > Arthropoda > Insecta > Hymenoptera > Megachilidae > Osmia > Osmia lignaria. Next base: position 8,363,612 of record NW_027478167.1, on the reverse strand, counting down.
ATATCGAGATATTTAAAAGTTCCGAAGCCGCACGAACATAATAGAGATACAGAAACACCGTGGCCCCTTTCTTTGAGATAACTCTGCACTATTGCGAGCTGCAAATGCCACTTCCAGCTTAGCTGTGCAGAAGAAGAACAACAAGAAGAAGAAATATCTCGAAATATGTCCGTCAGGCCCCTTCCCTTGAGATAAATCTGCAAATATCTCGGAAACGAAGCGAGCTATGGCAAAATCTTAATAGACCTTTTTTGAAGAGAATTAAGTTTCCCACTTTTTATGTTCTATGATATTTTTCGATCAGATGCGTAGTTCTCGAGATATATCAAGATATTTAAGAGTTCCGAAGCCGCACCAAAATAATAGAGATACAGAAACACCGTGGCCCCTTTCTTTGAGATAACTCTGCACTATTGCGATCTGGAAATGCCACTTCCAGTTTAGCTGTGCAGAAGAAGAACAACAAGAAGAAGAAATATCCCGAAATATGTCCGTCGGGACCCTTCCCTTGAGATAAATCTGCAAATATCTCGGAAACGAAGCGAGCTATGGCAAAATGTTAAGAGACCTTTTTTGTAGAGAATTATGTTTCCTACAATTTATGTTCTATGATATTTTTTGATCAGAAGCGTAGTTTTCGAGATATATCGAGATATTTAAAAGTTCCGAAGCCGCACCAACATAATAGAGATACAGAAACACCGTGGCCCCTTTCTTTGAGATAACTCTGCACTATTGCGAGCTGCAAATGCCACTTCCAGCTTAGCTGTGCAGAAGAAGAACAACAAGAAGAAGAAATATCTCGAAATATGTCCGTCAGGCCCCTTCCCTTGAGATAAATCTGCAAATATCTCGGAAACGAAGCGAGCTATGGCAAAATGTTAAGAGACCTTATTTGTAGAGAATTAAGTTTCCTACTTTTTATGTTGTATGATATTATTTGATCAGATGCGTAGTTCTCGAGATATATCAAGATATTTAAAAGTTCCGAAGCCGCACCAACATAATAGAGATACAGAAACACTGTGGCCCCTTTCTTTGAGATAACTCTGCACTATTGCGAGCTGGAAATGCCACTTCCAGTTTAGCTGTGCAGAAGAAGAACAACAAGAAGAAGAAATATTTCGAAATATGTCCGTCAGGACCCTTCCCTTGAGATAAATCTGCAAATATCTCGGAAACGAAGCGGGCTATGGCAAAATGTTAAGAGACCTTTTTTGTAGAGAATTATGTTTCCTACAATTTATGTTTTATGATATTTTTTGATCAGAAGCGTAGTTTTCGAGATATATCGAGATATTTAAAAGTTCCGACGCCGCACCAACATAATAGAGATACAGAAACACCGTGGCCCCTTTCTTCGGGATAACTCTGCACTACTGCGAGCTGCAAATGCCACTTCCAGCTTAGCTGTGCAGAAGAAGAACAACAAGAAGAAGAAATATCTCGAAATATGTCCGTCAGGCCCCTTCCCTTGAGATAAATCTGCAAATATCTCGGAAACGAAGCGAGCTATGGCAAAATGTTAAGAGACCTTATTTGTAGAGAATTAAGTTTCCTACTTTTTATGTTCTATGATATTATTTGATCAGATGCGTAGTTCTCGAGATATATCAAGATATTTAAAAGTTCCGAAGCCGCACCAACATAATAGAGATACAGAAACACTGTGGCCCCTTTCTTTGAGATAACTCTGCACTATTGCGAGCTGGAAATGCCACTTCCAGTTTAGCTGTGCAGAAGAAGAACAACAAGAAGAAGAAATATCTCGAAATATGTCCGTCAGGACCCTTCCCTTGAGATAAATCTGCAAATATCTCGGAAACGAAGCGGGCTATGGCAAAATGTTAAGAGACCTTTTTTGTAGAGAATTATGTTTCCTACAATTTATGTTCTATGATATTTTTTGACCAGAAGCGTAGTTTTCGAGATATATCGAGATATTTAAAAGTTCCGAAGCCGCACCAACATAATAGAGATACAGAAACACCGTGGCCCCTTTCTTCGGGATAACTCTGCACTACTGCGAGCTGCAAATGCCACTTCCAGCTTAGCTGTGCAGAAGAAGAACAACAAGAAGAAGAAATATCTCGAAATATGTCCGTCAGTCCCCTTCCCTTGAGATAAATCTGCAAATATCTCGGAAACGAAGCGAGCTATGGCAAAATGTTAAGAGACCTTTTTTGAAGAGAACCAAGTTTCCTACTTTTTATGTTCTATGATATTTTTCGATCAGATGCGTAGTTCTCGAGATATATCAAGATATTTAAGAGTTCCGAAGCCGCACCAACATAATAGAGATACAGAAACACCGTGGCCCCTTTCTTTGAGATAACTCTGCACTATTGCGAGCTGCAAATGCCACTTCCAGCTTAGCTGTGCAGAAGAAGAACAACAAGAAGAAGAAATATCTCGAAATATGTCCGTCAGGCCCCTTCCCTTGAGATAAATCTGCAAATATCTCGGAAACGAAGCGAGCGATGGCAAAATGTTAAGAGACCTTATTTGTAGAGAATTAAGTTTCCTACTTTTTATGTTCTATGATATTATTTGATCAGATGCGTAGTTCTCGAGATATATCAAGATATTTAAAAGTTCCGAAGCCGCACCAACATAATAGAGATACAGAAACACTGTGGCCCCTTTCTTTGAGATAACTCTGCACTACTGCGAGCTGCAAATGCCACTTCCAGCTTAGCTGTGCAGAAGAAGAACAACAAGAAGAAGGAATATCTCGAAATATGTCCGTCAGTCCCCTTCCCTTGAGATAAATCTGCAAATATCTCGGAAACGAAGCGAGCTATGGCAAAATGTTAAGAGACCTTTTTTGTAGAGAATTAAGTTTCCTACTTTTTATGTTCTATGATATTTTTTGATCAGAAGCGTAGTTTTCGAGATATATCGAGATATTTAAAAGTTCCGAAGCCGCACCAACATAATAGAGATACAGAAACACCGTGGCCCCTTCCTTTGAGATAACTCTGCACTATTGCGAGCTGCAAATGCCACTTCCAGCTTAGCTGTGCAGAAGAAGAACAACAAGAAGAAGAAATATCTCGAAATATGTCCGTCAGGCCCCTTCCCTTGAGATATATCTGCAAATATCTCGGAAACGAAGCGAGCTATGGCAAAATGTTAAGAGACCTTATTTGTAGAGAATTAAGTTTCCTACTTTTTATGTTCTATGATATTATTTGATCAGAAGCGTAGTTTTCGAGATATATCGAGATATTTAAAAGTTCCGAAGCCGCACCAACATAATAGAGATACAGAAACACCGTGGCCCCTTTCTTCGGGATAACTCTGCACTATTGCGGGCTGGAAATGCCACTTCCAGTTTAGCTGTGCATAAGAAGAACAACAAGAAGAAGAAATATCTCGAAATATGTCCGTCAGGACCCTTCCCTTGAGATAAATCTGCAAATATCTCGGAAACGAAGCGAGCTATGGCAAAACGTTAAGAGACCTTTTTTGTAGAGAATTATGTTTCCTACGATTTATGTTCTATGATATTTTTTGATCAGAAGCGTAGTTTTCGAGATATATCGAGATATTTAAAAGTTCCGAAGCCGCACCAACATAATAAAGATACAGAAACACCGTGGCCCCTTTCTTTGAGATAACTCTGCACTATTGCGAGCTGCAAATGCCACTTCCAGCTTAGCTGTGCAGAAGAAGAACAACAAGAAGAAGAAATATCCCGAAATATGTCCGTCAGGACCCTTCCCTTGAGATAAATCTGCAAATATCTCGGAAACGAAGCGGGCTATGGCAAAATGTTAAGAGACCTTTTTTGTAGAGAATTAAGTTTCCCACTTTTTATGTTCTATGATATTTTTCGATCAGATGCGTAGTTCTCGAGATATATCAAGATATTTAAGAGTTCCGAAGCCGCACCAAAATAATAGAGATACAGAAACACCGTGGCCCCTTTCTTTGAGATAACTCTGCACTATTGCGATCTGGAAATGCCACTTCCAGTTTAGCTGTGCAGAAGAAGAACAACAAGAAGAAGAAACATCCCGAAATATGTCCGTCAGGACCCTTCCCTTGAGATAAATCTGCAAATATCTCGGAAACGAAGCGAGCTATGGCAAAATGTTAAGAGACCTTTTTTGTAGAGAATTATGTTTCCTACAATTTACGTTCTATGATATTTTTTGATCAGAAGCGTAGTTTTCGAGATATATCGAGATATTTAAAAGATCCGAAGCCGCACCAACATAATAGAGATACAGAAACACCGTGGCCCCTTTCTTTGAGATAACTCTGCACTATTGCGACCTGCAAATGCCACTTCCAGCTTAGCTGTGCAGAAGAAGAACAACAAGAAGAAGAAATATCTCGAAATATGTCCGTCAAGCCCCTTCCCTTGAGATAAATCTGCAAATATCTCGGAAACGAAGCGGGCTATGGCAAAATGTTAAGAGACCTTTTTTGTAGAGAATTAAGTTTCCCACTTTTTATGTTCTATGATATTTTTCGATCAGATGCGTAGTTCTCGAGATATATCAAGATATTTAAGAGTTCCGAAGCCGCACCAAAATAATAGAGATACAGAAACACCGTGGCCCCTTTCTTTGAGATAACTCTGCACTATTGCGATCTGGAAATGCCACTTCCAGTTTAGCTGTGCAGAAGAAGAACAACAAGAAGAAGAAACATCCCGAAATATGTCCGTCAGGACCCTTCCCTTGAGATAAATCTGCAAATATCTCGGAAACGAAGCGAGCTATGGCAAAATGTTAAGAGACCTTTTTTGTAGAGAATTATGTTTCCTACAATTTATGTTCTATGATATTTTTTGATCAGAAGCGTAGTTTTCGAGATATATCGAGATATTTAAAAGTTCCGAAGCCGCACCAACATAATAGAGATACAGAAACACCGTGGCCCCTTTCTTTGAGATAACTCTGCACTATTGCGAGCTGCAAATGCTACTTCCAGCTTAGCTGTGCAGAAGAAGAACAACAACAAGAAGAAATATCTCGATATATGTCCGTCAGACCCCTTCCCTTGAGATAAATGTGCAAATATCTCGGAAACGAAGCGAGCTATGGCAAAATGTTAAGACACCTTTTTTGTAGAGAATTATGTTTCCTACAATTTACGTTCTATGATATTTTTTGATCAGAAGCGTAGTTTTCGAGATATATCGAGATATTTAAAAGATCCGAAGCCGCACCAACATAATAGAGATACAGAAACACCGTGGCCCCTTTCTTTGAGATAACTCTGCACTATTGCGACCTGCAAATGCCACTTCCAGCTTAGCTGTGCAGAAGAAGAACAACAAGAAGAAGAAATATCTCGAAATATGTCCGTCAAGCCCCTTCCCTTGAGATAAATCTGCAAATATCTCGGAAACGTAGCGAGCTATCGCAAAATGTTAAGATACCTTTTTTGTAGAGAATTAAGTTTCCTACTTTTTATGTTCTATAATATTTTTTGATCAGATGCGTAGTTCTCGAGATATATCAAGATATTTAAAAGTTCCGAAGCTGCACCAACATAATAGAGGTACAGAAACACCGTGGCCCCTTTCTTTGAGATAACTCTGCACTATTGCGAGCTGCAAATGCCACTTCCAGCTTAGCTGTGCAGAAGAAGAACAACAAGAAGAAGAAATATTTCGAAATATGTCCGTCAGGCCCCTTCCCTTGAGATAAATCTGCAAATATCTCGGAAACGAAGCGAGCTACGGCAAAATGTTAAGAGACCTTTTTTGTAGAAAATTAGGTTTCCTACTTTTTATGTTCTATGATATTTTTTGATCAGATGCGTAGTTCTCGAGATATATCCAGATATTTAAAAGTTCCGAAGCGGCACCAACATAATAGAGATACAGAAACACCGTGGCCCCTTTCTTTGAGGTAACTCTGCACTATTGCGAGCTGCAAATGCCACTTCCAGCTTAGCTGTGCAGAAGAAGAACAACAAGAAGAAGAAATATCTCGAAATATGTCCGTCAGGCCCCTTCCCTTGAGATAAATCTGCAAATATCTCGGAAACGAAGCGAGCTATGGCAAAATGTTAAGAGACCTTTTTTGTAGAGAATTATGTTTCCTACAATTTATGTTCTATGATATTTTTTGATCAGAGGCGTAGTTTTCGAGATATATCGAGATATTTAAAAGTTCCGAAGCCGCACCAACATAATAGAGATACAGAAACACCGTGGCCCCTTTCTTTGAGATAACTCTGCACTATTGCGAGCTGCAAATGCCACTTCCAGCTTAGCTGTGCAGAAGAAGAACAACAAGAAGAAGAAATATCTCGAAATATGTCCGTCAGGCCCCTTCCCTTGAGATAAATCTGCAAATATCTCGGAAACGAAGCGAGCTATGGCAAAATGTTAAGAGACCTTATTTGTAGAGAATTAAGTTTCCTACTTTTTATGTTGTATGATATTATTTGATCAGATGCGTAGTTCTCGAGATATATCAAGATATTTAAAAGTTCCGAAGCCGCACCAACATAATAGAGATACAGAAACACTGTGGCCCCTTTCTTTGAGATAACTCTGCACTATTGCGAGCTGGAAATGCCACTTCCAGTTTAGCTGTGCAGAAGAAGAACAACCAGAAGAAGAAATATCTCGAAATATGTCCGTCAGGACCCTTCCCGTGAGATAAATCTGCAAATATCTCGGACACGAAGCGGGCTATGGCAAAATGTTAAGAGACCTTTTTTGTAGAGAATTATGTTTCCTACAATTTATGTTCTATGATATTTTTTGATCAGAAGCGTAGTTTTCGAGATATATCGAGATATTTAAAAGTTCCGAAGCCGCACCAACATAATAGAGATACAGAAACACCGTGGCCCCTTTCTTCGGGATAACTCTGCACTACTGCGAGCTGCAAATGCCACTTCCAGCTTAGCTGTGCAGAAGAAGAACAACAAGAAGAAGAAATATCTCGAAATATGTCCGTCAGTCCCCTTCCCTTGAGATAAATCTGCAAATATCTCGGAAACGAAGCGAGCTATGGCAAAATGTTAAGAGACCTTTTTTGTAGAGAATTAAGTTTCCTACTTTTTATGTTCTATGATATTTTTTGATCAGAAGCGTAGTTTTCGAGGTATATCGAGATATTTAAAAGTTCCGAAGCCGCACCAACATAATAGAGATACAGAAACACCGTGGCCCCTTTCTTCGGGATAACTCTGCACTATTGCGGGCTGGAAATGCCACTTCCAGTTTAGCTGTGCATAAGAAGAACAACAAGAAGAAGAAATATCTCGAAATATGTCCGTCAGGACCCTTCCCTTGAGATAAATCTGCAAATATCTCGGAAACGAAGCGAGCTATGGCAAAACGTTAAGAGACCTTTTTTGTAGAGAATTATGTTTCCTACGATTTATGTTCTATGATATTTTTTGATCAGAAGCGTAGTTTTCGAGATATATCGAGATATTTAAAAGTTCCGAAGCCGCACCAACATAATAAAGATACAGAAACACCGTGGCCCCTTTCTTTGAGATAACTCTGCACTATTGCGAGCTGCAAATGCCACTTCCAGCTTAGCTGTGCAGAAGAAGAACAACAAGAAGAAGAAATATCTCGAAATATGTCCGTCAGGCCTCTTCCCTTGAGATAAATCTGCAAATATCTCGGAAACGAAGCGAGCTATGGCAAAATGTTAAGCGACCTTATTTGTAGAGAATTAAGTTTGCTACTTTTTATGTTCTATGATATTATTTGATCAGATGCGTAGTTCTCGAGATATATCAAGATATTTAAGAGTTCCGAAGCCGCACCAACATAATAGAGATACAGAAACACCGTGGCCCCTTTCTTTGAGATAACTCTGCACTATTGCGAGCTGGAAATGCCACTTCCAGTTTAGCTGTGCAGAAGAAGAACAACAAGAAGAAGAAATATCCCGAAATATGTCCGTCAGGACCCTTCCCTTGAGATAAATCTGCAAATATCTCGGAAACGAAGCTGGCTATGGCAAAATGTTAAGAGACCTTTTTTGTAGAGAATTATGTTTCCTACAATTTATGTTCTATGATATTTTTTGATCAGAAGCGTAGTTTTCGAGATATATCAAGATATTTAAAAGTTCCGAAGCCGCACCAACATAATAGAGATACAGAAACACCGTGGCCCCTTTCTTTGAGATAACTCTGCACTATTGCGAGCTGGAAATGCCACTTCCAGTTTAGCTGTGCAGAAGAAGAACAACAAGAAGAAGAAATATCTCGAAATATGTCCGTCAGGCCCCTTCCCTTGAGATAAATCTGCACATATCTCGGAAACGAAGCGAGCTATGGCAAAATGTTAAGCGACCTTATTTGTAGAGAATTAAGTTTCCTACTTTTTATGTTCTATGATATTATTTGATCAGATGCGTAGTTCTCGAGATATATCAAGATATTTAAAAGTTCCGAAGCCGCACCAACATAATAGACATACAGAAACACTGTGGCCCCTTTCTTTGAGATAACTCTGCACTACTGCGAGCTGCAAATGCCACTTCCAGCTTAGCTGTGCAGAAGAAGAACAACAAGAAGAAGAAATATCTCGAAATATGTCCGTCAGGCCCCTTCCCTTGAGATAAATCTGCAAATATCTCGGAAACGAAGCGAGCTACGGCAAAATGTTAAGAGACCTTTTTTGTAGAAAATTAGGTTTCCTACTTTTTATGTTCTATGATATTTTTTGATCAGATGCGTAGTTCTCGAGATATATCCAGATATTTAAAAGTTCCGAAGCGGCACCAACATAATAGAGATACAGAAACACCGTGGCCCCTTTCTTTGAGGTAACTCTGCACTATTGCGAGCTGCAAATGCCACTTCCAGCTTAGCTGTGCAGAAGAAGAACAACAAGAAGAAGAAATATCTCGAAATATGTCCGTCAGGCCCCTTCCCTTGAGATAAATCTGCAAATATCTCGGAAACCAAGCGAGCTATGGCAAAATGTTAAGAGACCTTTTTTGTAGAGAATTAAGTTTCCCACTTTTTATGTTCTATGTTATTTTTTGATCAGATGCGTAGTTCTCGAGATATATCAAGATATTTAAAAGTTCCGAAGCCGCACCAACATAATAGAGATACAGAAACACCGTGGCCCCTTTCTTTGAGATAACTCTGCACTATTGCGAGCTGCAAATGCCTCTTCCAACTTAGCTGTGCATAAGAAGAACAACAAGAAGAAGAAATATCTCGAAATATGTCCGTCAGGACCCTTCCCTTGAGATAAATCTGCAAATATCTCGGAAACGAAGCGAGCTATGGCAAAACGTTAAGAGACCTTTTTTGTAGAGAATTATGTTTCCTACGATTTATGTTCTATGATATTTTTTGATCAGAAGCGTAGTTTTCGAGATATATCGAGATATTTAAAAGTTCCGAAGCCGCACCAACATAATAAAGATACAGAAACACCGTGGCCCCTTTCTTTGAGATAACTCTGCACTATTGCGAGCTGCAAATGCCACTTCCAGCTTAGCTGTGCAGAAGAAGAACAACAAGAAGAAGAAATATCTCGAAATATGTCCGTCAGGCCTCTTCCCTTGAGATAAATCTGCAAATATCTCGGAAACGAAGCGAGCTATGGCAAAATGTTAAGCGACCTTATTTGTAGAGAATTAAGTTTGCTACTTTTTATGTTCTATGATATTATTTGATCAGATGCGTAGTTCTCGAGATATATCAAGATATTTAAGAGTTCCGAAGCCGCACCAACATAATAGAGATACAGAAACACCGTGGCCCCTTTCTTTGAGATAACTCTGCACTATTGCGAGCTGGAAATGCCACTTCCAGTTTAGCTGTGCAGAAGAAGAACAACAAGAAGAAGAAATATCCCGAAATATGTCCGTCAGGACCCTTCCCTTGAGATAAATCTGCAAATATCTCGGAAACGAAGCTGGCTATGGCAAAATGTTAAGAGACCTTTTTTGTAGAGAATTATGTTTCCTACAATTTATGTTCTATGATATTTTTTGATCAGAAGCGTAGTTTTCGAGATATATCAAGATATTTAAAAGTTCCGAAGCCGCACCAACATAATAGAGATACAGAAACACCGTGGCCCCTTTCTTTGAGATAACTCTGCACTATTGCGAGCTGGAAATGCCACTTCCAGTTTAGCTGTGCAGAAGAAGAACAACAAGAAGAAGAAATATCTCGAAATATGTCCGTCAGGCCCCTTCCCTTGAGATAAATCTGCACATATCTCGGAAACGAAGCGAGCTATGGCAAAATGTTAAGCGACCTTATTTGTAGAGAATTAAGTTTCCTACTTTTTATGTTCTATGATATTATTTGATCAGATGCGTAGTTCTCGAGATATATCAAGATATTTAAAAGTTCCGAAGCCGCACCAACATAATAGACATACAGAAACACTGTGGCCCCTTTCTTTGAGATAACTCTGCACTACTGCGAGCTGCAAATGCCACTTCCAGCTTAGCTGTGCAGAAGAAGAACAACAAGAAGAAGAAATATCTCGAAATATGTCCGTCAGGCCCCTTCCCTTGAGATAAATCTGCAAATATCTCGGAAACGAAGCGAGCTACGGCAAAATGTTAAGAGACCTTTTTTGTAGAAAATTAGGTTTCCTACTTTTTATGTTCTATGATATTTTTTGATCAGATGCGTAGTTCTCGAGATATATCCAGATATTTAAAAGTTCCGAAGCGGCACCAACATAATAGAGATACAGAAACACCGTGGCCCCTTTCTTTGAGGTAACTCTGCACTATTGCGAGCTGCAAATGCCACTTCCAGCTTAGCTGTGCAGAAGAAGAACAACAAGAAGAAGAAATATCTCGAAATATGTCCGTCAGGCCCCTTCCCTTGAGATAAATCTGCAAATATCTCGGAAACCAAGCGAGCTATGGCAAAATGTTAAGAGACCTTTTTTGTAGAGAATTAAGTTTCCCACTTTTTATGTTCTATGTTATTTTTTGATCAGATGCGTAGTTCTCGAGATATATCAAGATATTTAAAAGTTCCGAAGCCGCACCAACATAATAGAGATACAGAAACACCGTGGCCCCTTTCTTTGAGATAACTCTGCACTATTGCGAGCTGCAAATGCCTCTTCCAACTTAGCTGTGCAGAAGAAGAACAACAAGAAGAAGAAATATCTCGAAATATGTCCGTCAAGCCCCTTCCCTTGAGATAAATCTGCAAATATCTCGGAAACGTAGCGAGCTATCGCAAAATGTTAAGATACCTTTTTTGTAGAGAATTAAGTTTCCTACTTTTTATGTTCTATGATATTTTTTGATCAGATGCGTAGTTCTCGAGATATATCAAGATATTTAAAAGTTCCGAAGCTGCACCAACATAATAGAGGTACAGAAACACCGTGGCCCCTTTCTTTGAGATAACTCTGCACTATTGCGAGCTGCAAATGCCACTTCTAGCTTAGCTGTGCAGAAGAAGAAGAACAAGAAGAAGAAATATCTCGAAATATGTCCGTAAGGCCCCTTCCCTTGAGATAAATCTGCAAATATCTCGGAAACGAAGCGAGCTATGGCAAAACGTTAAGAGACCTTTTTTGTAGAGAATTATGTTTCCTACGATTTATGTTCTATGATATTTTTTGATCAGAAGCGTAGTTTTCGAGATATATCGAGATATTTAAAAGTTCCGAAGCCGCACCAACATAATAAAGATACAGAAACACCGTGGCCCCTTTCTTTGAGATAACTCTGCACTATTGCGAGCTGCAAATGCCACTTCCAGCTTAGCTGTGCAGAAGAAGAACAACAAGAAGAAGAAATATCTCGAAATATGTCCGTCAGGCCTCTTCCCTTGAGATAAATCTGCAAATATCTCGGAAACGAAGCGAGCTATGGCAAAATGTTAAGCGACCTTATTTGTAGAGAATTAAGTTTGCTACTTTTTATGTTCTATGATATTATTTGATCAGATGCGTAGTTCTCGAGATATATCAAGATATTTAAGAGTTCCGAAGCCGCACCAACATAATAGAGATACAGAAACACCGTGGCCCCTTTCTTTGAGATAACTCTGCACTATTGCGAGCTGGAAATGCCACTTCCAGTTTAGCTGTGCAGAAGAAGAACAACAAGAAGAAGAAATATCCCGAAATATGTCCGTCAGGACCCTTCCCTTGAGATAAATCTGCAAATATCTCGGAAACGAAGCTGGCTATGGCAAAATGTTAAGAGACCTTTTTTGTAGAGAATTATGTTTCCTACAATTTATGTTCTATGATATTTTTTGATCAGAAGCGTAGTTTTCGAGATATATCAAGATATTTAAAAGTTCCGAAGCCGCACCAACATAATAGAGATACAGAAACACCGTGGCCCCTTTCTTTGAGATAACTCTGCACTATTGCGAGCTGGAAATGCCACTTCCAGTTTAGCTGTGCAGAAGAAGAACAACAAGAAGAAGAAATATCTCGAAATATGTCCGTCAGGCCCCTTCCCTTGAGATAAATCTGCACATATCTCGGAAACGAAGCGAGCTATGGCAAAATGTTAAGCGACCTTATTTGTAGAGAATTAAGTTTCCTACTTTTTATGTTCTATGATATTATTTGATCAGATGCGTAGTTCTCGAGATATATCAAGATATTTAAAAGTTCCGAAGCCGCACCAACATAATAGACATACAGAAACACTGTGGCCCCTTTCTTTGAGATAACTCTGCACTACTGCGAGCTGCAAATGCCACTTCCAGCTTAGCTGTGCAGAAGAAGAACAACAAGAAGAAGAAATATCTCGAAATATGTCCGTCAGGCCCCTTCCCTTGAGATAAATCTGCAAATATCTCGGAAACGAAGCGAGCTACGGCAAAATGTTAAGAGACCTTTTTTGTAGAAAATTAGGTTTCCTACTTTTTATGTTCTATGATATTTTTTGATCAGATGCGTAGTTCTCGAGATATATCCAGATATTTAAAAGTTCCGAAGCGGCACCAACATAATAGAGATACAGAAACACCGTGGCCCCTTTCTTTGAGGTAACTCTGCACTATTGCGAGCTGCAAATGCCACTTCCAGCTTAGCTGTGCAGAAGAAGAACAACAAGAAGAAGAAATATCTCGAAATATGTCCGTCAGGCCCCTTCCCTTGAGATAAATCTGCAAATATCTCGGAAACCAAGCGAGCTATGGCAAAATGTTAAGAGACCTTTTTTGTAGAGAATTAAGTTTCCCACTTTTTATGTTCTATGTTATTTTTTGATCAGATGCGTAGTTCTCGAGATATATCAAGATATTTAAAAGTTCCGAAGCCGCACCAACATAATAGAGATACAGAAACACCGTGGCCCCTTTCTTTGAGATAACTCTGCACTATTGCGAGCTGCAAATGCCTCTTCCAACTTAGCTGTGCAGAAGAAGAACAACAAGAAGAAGAAATATCTCGAAATATGTCCGTCAAGCCCCTTCCCTTGAGATAAATCTGCAAATATCTCGGAAACGTAGCGAGCTATCGCAAAATGTTAAGATACCTTTTTTGTAGAGAATTAAGTTTCCTACTTTTTATGTTCTATGATATTTTTTGATCAGATGCGTAGTTCTCGAGATATATCAAGATATTTAAAAGTTCCGAAGCTGCACCAACATAATAGAGGTACAGAAACACCGTGGCCCCTTTCTTTGAGATAACTCTGCACTATTGCGAGCTGCAAATGCCACTTCTAGCTTAGCTGTGCAGAAGAAGAAGAACAAGAAGAAGAAATATCTCGAAATATGTCCGTAAGGCCCCTTCCCTTGAGATAAATCTGCAAATATCTCGGAAACGAAGCGAGCTATCGCAAAATGTTAAGAGACCTTTTTTGTAGAGAATTAGGTTTCCTACTTTTTATGTTCTATGATATTTTTTGATCAGATGCGTAGTTCTCGAGATATATCCAGATATTTAAAAGTTCCGAAGCGGCACCAACATAATAGAGATACAGAAACACCGTGGCCCCTTTCTTTGAGGTAACTCTGCACTATTGCAAGCTGGAAATGCCACTTCCAGTTTAGCTGTGCAGAAGAAGAACAACAAGAAGAAGAAATATCTCGAAATATGTCCGTCAGGACCCTTCCCTTGAGATAAATCTGCAAATATCTCGGAAACGAAGCGAGCTACGGCAAAATGTTAAGAGACCTTTTTTGTAGAAAATTAGGTTTCCTACTTTTTATGTTCTACGATATTTTTTGATCAGATGCGTAGTTCTCGAGCTATATCAAGATATTTAAAAGTACCGAAGCCGCACCAACATAATAGAGATACAGAAACACCGTGGCCCCTTTCTTTGAGATAACTCTGCACTATTGCGAGCTGGAAATGCCACTTCCAGTTTAGCTGTGCAGAAGAAGAACAACAAGAAGAAGAAATATCCCGAAATATGTCCGTCAGGACCCTTCCCTTGAGATAAATCTGCAAATATCTCGGAAACGAAGCGGGCTATGGCAAAATGTTAAGAGACCTTTTTTGTAGAGAATTATGTTTCCTACAATTTATGTTCTATGATATTTTTTGATCAGAAGCGTAGTTTTCGAGATATATCGAGATATTTAAAAGTTCCGAAGCCGCACCAACATAATAGACATACAGAAACACTGTGGCCCCTTTCTTTGAGATAACTCTGCACTACTGCGAGCTGCAAATGCCACTTCCAGCTTAGCTGTGCAGAAGAAGAACAACAAGAAGAAGAAATATCTCGAAATATGTCCGTCAGGCCCCTTGCCTTGAGATAAATCTGCAAATATCTCGGAAACGAAGCGAGCTATGGCAAAATGTTAAGCGACCTTATTTGTAGAGAATGAAGTTTCCTACTTTTTATGTTCTATGATATTATTTGATCAGATGCGTAGTTCTCGAGATATATCAAGATATTTAAAAGTTCCGAAGCCGCACCAACATAATAGACATACAGAAACACTGTGGCCCCTTTCTTTGAGATAACTCTGCACTACTGCGAGCTGCAAATGCCACTTCCAGCTTAGCTGTGCAGAAGAAGAACAACAAGAAGAAGAAATATTTCGAAATATGTCCGTCAGACCCCTTCCCTTGAGATAAATCTGCAAATATCTCGGAAACGAAGCGAGCTACGGCAAAATGTTAAGAGACCTTTTTTGTAGAAAATTAGGTTTCCTACTTTTTATGTTCTATGATATTTTTTGATCAGATGCGTAGTTCTCGAGATATATCCAGATATTTAAAAGTTCCGAAGCGGCACCAACATAATAGAGATACAGAAACACCGTGGCCCCTTTCTTTGAGGTAACTCTGCACTATTGCGAGCTGCAAATGCCACTTCCAGCTTAGCTGTGCAGAAGAAGAACAACAAGAAGAAGAAATATCTCGAAATATGTCCGTCAGGCCCCTTCCCTTGAGATAAATCTGCAAATATCTCGGAAACCAAGCGAGCTATGGCAAAATGTTAAGAGACCTTTTTTGTAGAGAATTATGTTTCCTACAATTTATGTTCTATGATATTTTTTGATCAGAAGCGTAGTTTTCGAGATATAACGAGATATTTAAAAGTTCCGAAGCCGCACCAACATAATAGAGATACAGAAACACCGTGGCCCATTTCTTTGAGATAACTCTGCACTAGTGCGAGCCGCAAATGCCGCTTCCAGCTTAGCTGTGCAGAACAAGAACAACAAGAAGAAGAAATATCTCGAAATATGTCCGTCAGGACCCTTCCCTTGAGATAAATCTGCAAATATCTCGGAAACGAAGCGAGCTATGGCAAAACGTTAAGAGACCTTTTTTGTAGAGAATTATGTTTCCTACAATTTATATTCAATGATATTTTTTGATCAGAAGCGTAGTTTTCGAGATATATCGAGATATTTAAAAGTTCCGAAGCCGCACCAACATAATAGAGATACAGAAACACCGTGGCCCCTTTCTTCGGGATAACTCTGCACTACTGCGAGCTGCAAATGCCACTTCCAGCTTAGCTGTGCAGAAGAAGAACAACAAGAAGAAGAAATATCTCGAAATATGTCCGTCAGTCCCCTTCCCTTGAGATAAATCTGCAAATATCTCGGAAACGAAGCGAGCTATGGCAAAATGTTAAGAGACCTTTTTTGTAGAGAATTAAGTTTCCTACTTTTTATGTTCTATGATATTTTTTGATCAGAAGCGTAGTTTTCGAGGTATATCGAGATATTTAAAAGTTCCGAAGCCGCACCAACATAATAGAGATACAGAAACACCGTGGCCCCTTTCTTCGGGATAACTCTGCACTATTGCGGGCTGGAAATGCCACTTCCAGTTTAGCTGTGCATAAGAAGAACAACAAGAAGAAGAAATATCTCGAAATATGTCCGTCAGGACCCTTCCCTTGAGATAAATCTGCAAATATCTCGGAAACGAAGCGAGCTATGGCAAAACGTTAAGAGACCTTTTTTGTAGAGAATTATGTTTCCTACGATTTATGTTCTATGATATTTTTTGATCAGAAGCGTAGTTTTCGAGATATATCGAGATATTTAAAAGTTCCGAAGCCGCACCAACATAATAAAGATACAGAAACACCGTGGCCCCTTTCTTTGAGATAACTCTGCACTATTGCGAGCTGCAAATGCCACTTCCAGCTTAGCTGTGCAGAAGAAGAACAACAAGAAGAAGAAATATCTCGAAATATGTCCGTCAGGCCTCTTCCCTTGAGATAAATCTGCAAATATCTCGGAAACGAAGCGAGCTATGGCAAAATGTTAAGCGACCTTATTTGTAGAGAATTAAGTTTGCTACTTTTTATGTTCTATGATATTATTTGATCAGATGCGTAGTTCTCGAGATATATCAAGATATTTAAGAGTTCCGAAGCCGCACCAACATAATAGAGATACAGAAACACCGTGGCCCCTTTCTTTGAGATAACTCTGCACTATTGCGAGCTGGAAATGCCACTTCCAGTTTAGCTGTGCAGAAGAAGAACAACAAGAAGAAGAAATATCCCGAAATATGTCCGTCAGGACCCTTCCCTTGAGATAAATCTGCAAATATCTCGGAAACGAAGCTGGCTATGGCAAAATGTTAAGAGACCTTTTTTGTAGAGAATTATGTTTCCTACAATTTATGTTCTATGATATTTTTTGATCAGAAGCGTAGTTTTCGAGATATATCAAGATATTTAAAAGTTCCGAAGCCGCACCAACATAATAGAGATACAGAAACACCGTGGCCCCTTTCTTTGAGATAACTCTGCACTATTGCGAGCTGGAAATGCCACTTCCAGTTTAGCTGTGCAGAAGAAGAACAACAAGAAGAAGAAATATCTCGAAATATGTCCGTCAGGCCCCTTCCCTTGAGATAAATCTGCACATATCTCGGAAACGAAGCGAGCTATGGCAAAATGTTAAGCGACCTTATTTGTAGAGAATTAAGTTTCCTACTTTTTATGTTCTATGATATTATTTGATCAGATGCGTAGTTCTCGAGATATATCAAGATATTTAAAAGTTCCGAAGCCGCACCAACATAATAGACATACAGAAACACTGTGGCCCCTTTCTTTGAGATAACTCTGCACTACTGCGAGCTGCAAATGCCACTTCCAGCTTAGCTGTGCAGAAGAAGAACAACAAGAAGAAGAAATATCTCGAAATATGTCCGTCAGGCCCCTTCCCTTGAGATAAATCTGCAAATATCTCGGAAACGAAGCGAGCTACGGCAAAATGTTAAGAGACCTTTTTTGTAGAAAATTAGGTTTCCTACTTTTTATGTTCTATGATATTTTTTGATCAGATGCGTAGTTCTCGAGATATATCCAGATATTTAAAAGTTCCGAAGCTGCACCAACATAATAGAGATACAGAAACACCGTGGCCCCTTTCTTTGAGGTAACTCTGCACTATTGCGAGCTGCAAATGCCACTTCCAGCTTAGCTGTGCAGAAGAAGAACAAGAAGAAGAAGAAATATCTCGAAATATGTCCGTCAGGCCCCTTCCCTTGAGATAAATCTGCAAATATCTCGGAAACCAAGCGAGCTATGGCAAAATGTTAAGAGACCTTTTTTGTAGAGAATTAAGTTTCCCACTTTTTATGTTCTATGTTATTTTTTGCTCAGATGCGTAGTTCTCGAGATATATCAAGATATTTAAAAGTTCCGAAGCCGCACCAACATAATAGAGATACAGAAACACCGTGGCCCCTTTCTTTGAGATAACTCTGCACTATTGCGAGCTGCAAATGCCTCTTCCAACTTAGCTGTGCAGAAGAAGAACAACAAGAAGAAGAAATATCTCGAAATATGTCCGTCAAGCCCCTTCCCTTGAGATAAATCTGCAAATATCTCGGAAACGTAGCGAGCTATCGCAAAATGTTAAGATACCTTTTTTGTAGAGAATTAAGTTTCCTACTTTTTATGTTCTATGATATTTTTTGATCAGATGCGTAGTTCTCGAGATATATCAAGATATTTAAAAGTTCCGAAGCTGCACCAACATAATAGAGGTACAGAAACACCGTGGCCCCTTTCTTTGAGATAACTCTGCACTATTGCGAGCTGCAAATGCCACTTCTAGCTTAGCTGTGCAGAAGAAGAAGAACAAGAAGAAGAAATATCTCGAAATATGTCCGTAAGGCCCCTTCCCTTGAGATAAATCTGCAAATATCTCGGAAACGAAGCGAGCTATCGCAAAATGTTAAGAGACCTTTTTTGTAGAGAATTAAGTTTCCTACTTTTTATGTTCTATGATATTTTTTGATCAGATGCGTAGTTCTCGAGATATATCCAGATATTTAAAAGTTCCGAAGCGGCACCAACATAATAGAGATACAGAAACACCGTGGCCCCTTTCTTTGAGGTAACTCTGCACTATTGCAAGCTGGAAATGCCACTTCCAGTTTAGCTGTGCAGAAGAAGAACAACAAGAAGAAGAAATATCTCGAAATATGTCCGTCAGGACCCTTCCCTTGAGATAAATCTGCAAATATCTCGGAAACGAAGCGAGCTACGGCAAAATGTTAAGAGACCTTTTTTGTAGAAAATTAGGTTTCCTACTTTTTATGTTCTACGATATTTTTTGATCAGATGCGTAGTTCTCGAGCTATATCAAGATATTTAAAAGTACCGAAGCCGCACCAACATAATAGAGATACAGAAACACCGTGGCCCCTTTCTTTGAGATAACTCTGCACTATTGCGAGCTGGAAATGCCACTTCCAGTTTAGCTGTGCAGAAGAAGAACAACAAGAAGAAGAAATATCCCGAAATATGTCCGTCAGGACCCTTCCCTTGAGATAAATCAGCAAATATCTCGGAAACGAAGCGGGCTATGGCAAAATGTTAAGAGACCTTTTTTGTAGAGAATTATGTTTCCTACAATTTATGTTCTATGATATTTTTTGATCAGAAGCGTAGTTTTCGAGATATATCGAGATATTTAAAAGTTCCGAAGCCGCACCAACATAATAGACATACAGAAACACTGTGGCCCCTTTCTTTGAGATAACTCTGCACTACTGCGAGCTGCAAATGCCACTTCCAGCTTAGCTGTGCAGAAGAAGAACAACAAGAAGAAGAAATATCTCGAAATATGTCCGTCAGGCCCCTTGCCTTGAGATAAATCTGCAAATATCTCGGAAACGAAGCGAGCTATGGCAAAATGTTAAGCGACCTTATTTGTAGAGAATGAAGTTTCCTACTTTTTATGTTCTATGATATTATTTGATCAGATGCGTAGTTCTCGAGATATATCAAGATATTTAAAAGTTCCGAAGCCGCACCAACATAATAGACATACAGAAACACTGTGGCCCCTTTCTTTGAGATAACTCTGCACTACTGCGAGCTGCAAATGCCACTTCCAGCTTAGCTGTGCAGAAGAAGAACAACAAGAAGAAGAAATATTTCGAAATATGTCCGTCAGACCCCTTCCCTTGAGATAAATCTGCAAATATCTCGGAAACGAAGCGAGCTACGGCAAGATGTTAAGAGACCTTTTTTGTAGAAAATTAGGTTTCCTACTTTTTATGTTCTATGATATTTTTTGATCAGATGCGTAGTTCTCGAGATATATCCAGATATTTAAAAGTTCCGAAGCGGCACCAACATAATAGAGATACAGAAACACCGTGGCCCCTTTCTTTGAGGTAACTCTGCACTATTGCGAGCTGCAAATGCCACTTCCAGCTTAGCTGTGCAGAAGAAGAACAACAAGAAGAAGAAATATCTCGAAATATGTCCGTCAGGCCCCTTCCCTTGAGATAAATCTGCAAATATCTCGGAAACCAAGCGAGCTATGGCAAAATGTTAAGAGACCTTTTTTGTAGAGAATTATGTTTCCTACAATTTATGTTCTATGATATTTTTTGATCAGAAGCGTAGTTTTCGAGATATAACGAGATATTTAAAAGTTCCGAAGCCGCACCAACATAATAGAGATACAGAAACACCGTGGCCCATTTCTTTGAGATAACTCTGCACTAGTGCGAGCCGCAAATGCCGCTTCCAGCTTAGCTGTGCAGAACAAGAACAACAAGAAGAAGAAATATCTCGAAATATGTCCGTCAGGACCCTTCCCTTGAGATAAATCTGCAAATATCTCGGAAACGAAGCGAGCTATGGCAAAACGTTAAGAGACCTTTTTTGTAGAGAATTATGTTTCCTACAATTTATATTCAATGATATTTTTTGATCAGAAGCGTAGTTTTCGAGATATAACGAGATATTTAAAAGTTCCGAAGCCGCACCAACATAATAGAGATACAGAAACACCGTGTCCCCTTTCTTTGAGATAACTCTGCACTAGTGCGAGCCGCAAATGCCGCTTCCAGCTTAGCTGTGCAGAACAAGAACAACAAGAAGAAGAAATATCTCGAAATATGTACGTCAGGCCCCTTCCCTTGAGATAAATCTGCAAATATCTCAGAAACGAAGCGAGCTATGGCAAAATGTTAAGAGACCTTTTTTGTAGAGAAGTATGTTTCCTACTTTTTATGTTCTATGATATTTTTTGATCAGAAGCGTAGTTTTCGAGATATATCGAGATATTTAAAAGATCCGAAGCCGCACCAACATAATAGAGATACAGAAACACCGTGGCCCCTTTCTTTGAGATAACTCTGCACTATTGCGACCTGCAAAAGCCACTTCCAGCTTAGCTGTGCAGAAGAAGAACAACAAGAAGAAGAAATATCTCGAAATATGTCCGTCAAGCCCCTTCCCTTGAGATAAATCTGCAAATATCTCGGAAACGAAGCGAGCTATGGCAAAATGTTAAGATACCTTTTTTGTAGAGAATTAAGTTTCCTACTTTTTATGTTCTATGATATTTTTTGATCAGATGCGTAGTTCTCGAGATGTATCAAGATATTTAAAAGTTCCGAAGCTGCACCAACATAATAGAGGTACAGAAACACCGTGGCCCCTTTCTTTGAGATAACTCTGCACTATTGCGAGCTGCAAATGCCACTTCCAGCTTAGCTGTGGAGAAGAAGAACAACAAGAAGAAGAAATATTTCGAAATATGTCCGTCAGGCCCCTTCCCTTGAGATAAATCTGCAAATATCTCGGAAACGAAGCGAGCTACGGCAAAATGTTAAGAGACCTTTTTTGTAGAAAATTAGGTTTCCTACTTTTTATGTTCTATGATATTTTTTGATCAGATGCGTAGTTCTCGAGATATATCGAGATATTTAAAAGATCCGAAGCCGCACCAACATAATAGAGATACAGAAACACCGTGGCCCCTTTCTTTGAGATAACTCTGCACTATTGCGAGCTGCAAATGCCACTTCTAACTTAGCTGTGCAGAAGAAGAAGAACAAGAAGAAGAAATATCTCGAAATATGTCCGTCAGGCCCCTTCCCTTGAGATAAATCTGCAAATATCTCGGAAACGAAGCGAGCTATGGCAAAATGTTAAGAGACCTTTTTTGTAGAGAATTAAGTTTCCTACTTTTTATGTTCTATGATATTTTTTGATCAGATGCGTAGTTCTCGAGATATATCCAGATATTTAAAAGCTCCGAAGCGGCACCAACATAATAGAGATACAGAAACACCGTGGCCCCTTTCTTTGAGATAACTCTGCACTAGTGCGAGCCGCAAATGCCGCTTCCAGCTTAGCTGTGGAGAAGAAGAACAACAAGAAGAAGAAATATTTCGAAATATGTCCGTCAGGCCCCTTCCCTTGAGATAAATCTGCAAATATCTCGGAAACGAAGCGAGCTACGGCAAAATGTTAAGAGACCTTTTTTGTAGAAAATTAGGTTTCCTACTTTTTATGTTCTATGATATTTTTTGATCAGATGCGTAGTTCTCGAGATATATCGAGATATTTAAAAGATCCGAAGCCGCACCAACATAATAGAGATACAGAAACACCGTGGCCCCTTTCTTTGAGATAACTCTGCACTATTGCGAGCTGCAAATGCCACTTCTAACTTAGCTGTGCAGAAGAAGAAGAACAAGAAGAAGAAATATCTCGAAATATGTCCGTCAGGCCCCTTCCCTTGAGATAAATCTGCAAATATCTCGGAAACGAAGCGAGCTATGGCAAAATGTTAAGAGACCTTTTTTGTAGAAAATTAAGTTTCCTACTTTTTATGTTCTATGATATTTTTTGATCAGATGCGTAGTTCTCGAGATATATCCAGATATTTAAAAGCTCCGAAGCGGCACCAACATAATAGAGATACAGAAACACCGTGGCCCCTTTCTTTGAGATAACTCTGCACTAGTGCGAGCCGCAAATGCCGCTTCCAGCTTAGCTGTGCAGAAGAAGAACAACAAGAAGAAGAAATATTTCGAAATATGTCCGTCAGGCCCCTTCCCTCGAGATAAATCTGTAAATACCTCGGAAACGAAGCGAGCTATGGCAAAATGTTAAGAGGCCTTTTTTGTAGAGAATTAAGTTTCCTACTTTTTATGTTCTATGATATTTTTTGATCAGATGCGTAGTTCTCGAGCTATATCAAGATATTTAAAAGTACCGAAGCCGCACCAACATAATAGAGATACAGAAACACCGTGGCCCCTTTCTTTGAGATAACTCTGCACTATTGCGAGCTGCAAATGCCACTTCCAGCTTAGCTGTGCAGAAGAAGAACAACAAGAAGAAGAAGTATCTCGAAATATGTCCGTCAGGCCCCTTCCCTTGAGATAAATCTGCAAATATCTCAGAAACGAAGCGAGCTATGGCAAAATGTTAAGAGACCTTTTTTGTAGAGAATTAAGTGTCCTACTTTTTATGTTCTATGATATTTTTTGATCAGATGCGTAGTTCTCGAGATATATCCAGATATTTAAAAGCTCCGAAGCGGCACCAACATAATAGAGATACAGAAACACCGTGGCCCCTTTCTTTGAGATAACTCTGCACTAGTGCGAGCCGCAAATGCCGCTTCCAGCTTAGCTGTGCAGAAGAAGAACAACAAGAAGAAGAAATATTTCGAAATATGTCCGTCAGGCCCCTTCCCTCGAGATAAATCTGTAAATACCTCGGAAACGAAGCGAGCTATGGCAAAATGTTAAGAGGCCTTTTTTGTAGAGAATTAAGTTTCCTACTTTTTATGTTCTATGATATTTTTTGATCAGATGCGTAGTTCTCGAGCTATATCAAGATATTTAAAAGTACCGAAGCCGCACCAACATAATAGAGATACAGAAACACCGTGGCCCCTTTCTTTGAGATAACTCTGCACTATTGCGAGCTGCAAATGCCACTTCCAGCTTAGCTGTGCAGAAGAAGAACAACAAGAAGAAGAAGTATCTCGAAATATGTCCGTCAGGCCCCTTCCCTTGAGATAAATCTGCAAATATCTCAGAAACGAAGCGAGCTATGGCAAAATGTTAAGAGACCTTTTTTGTAGAGAATTAAGTGTCCTACTTTTTATGTTCTATGATATTGTTTGATCAGAAGCGTAGTTTTCGAGATGTATCGAGATATTTAAAAGTTCCGAAGCCGCACCAACATAATAGAGATACAGAAACACCGTTGCCCCTTTCTTCGGGATAACTCTGCACTATTGCGAGCTGGAAATAGCACTTCCAGTTTAGCTGTGCAGAAGAAGAACAACAAGAAGAAGAAATATCTCGAAATATGTCCGTCAGGACCCTTCCCTTGAGATAAATCTGCAAATATCTCGGAAACGAAGCGAGCTATGGCAAAACGTTAAGAGACCTTTTTTGTAGAGAATTATGTTTCCTACAATTTATGTTCTATGATATTTTTTGATCAGAAGCGTAGCTTTCGAGATATATCGAGATATTTAAAAGTTCCGAAGCCGCACCAACATAATAGAGATACAGAAACACCGTGGGCCCTTTCTTTGAGATAACTCTGCACTATTGCGAGCTGAAAATGCCACTTCCAGCTTAGCTGTGCAGAAGAAGAACAACAAGAAGAAGAAATATCTCGAAATATGTCCGTCAGGCCCCTTCCCTTGAGATAAATCTGCAAATATCTCGGAAACGAAGTGAGCTATGGCAAAATGTTAAGAGACCTTATTTGTAGAGAATTAAGTTTCCTACTTTTTATGTTCTATGATATTATTTGATCAGATGCGTAGTTCTCGAGATATATCAAGATATTTAAAAGTTCCGAAGCCGCACCAACATAATAGAGATACAGAAACACCGTGGCCCCTTTCTTTGAGATAACTCTGCACTATTGCGAGCTGCAAATGCCACTTCCAGCTTAGCTGTGCAGAAGAAGAACAACAAGAAGAAGAAATATCTCGAAATATGTCCGACAGACCCCTTCCCTTGAGATAAATCTGCAAATATCTCGGAACCGAAGCGAGCTATGGCAAAATGTTAAGAGACCTTTTTTGTAGAGAATTATGTTCCCTACAATTTACGTTCTATGATATTTTTTGATCAGAAGCGTAGTTTTCGAAATATATCGAGATATTTAAAAGATCCGAAGCCGCACCAACATAATAGAGATACAGAAACACCGTGGCCCCTTTCTTTGAGGTAACTCTGCACTTTTGCGAGCTGCAAATGCCACTTCCAGCTTAGCTGTGCAGAAGAAGAACAACAAGAAGAAGAAATATCTCGAAATATGTCCGTCAGGCCCCTTCCCTCGAGATAAATCTGTAAATACCTCGGAAACGAAGCGAGCTATGGCAAAATGTTAAGAGGCCTTTTTTGTAGAGAATTAAGTTTCCTACTTTTTATGTTCTATGATATTTTTTGATCAGATGCGTAGTTCTCGAGCTATATCAAGATATTTAAAAGTACCGAAGCCGCACCAACATAATAGAGATACAGAAACACCGTGGCCCCTTTCTTTGAGATAACTCTGCACTATTGCGAGCTGCAAATGCCACTTCCAGCTTAGCTGTGCAGAAGAAGAACAACAAGAAGAAGAAGTATCTCGAAATATGTCCGTCAGGCCCCTTCCCTTGAGATAAATCTGCAAATATCTCAGAAACGAAGCGAGCTATGGCAAAATGTTAAGAGACCTTTTTTGTAGAGAATTAAGTGTCCTACTTTTTATGTTCTATGATATTGTTTGATCAGAAGCGTAGTTTTCGAGATGTATCGAGATATTTAAAAGTTCCGAAGCCGCACCAACATAATAGAGATACAGAAACACCGTTGCCCCTTTCTTCGGGATAACTCTGCACTATTGCGAGCTGGAAATAGCACTTCCAGTTTAGCTGTGCAGAAGAAGAACAACAAGAAGAAGAAATATCTCGAAATATGTCCGTCAGGACCCTTCCCTTGAGATAAATCTGCAAATATCTCGGAAACGAAGCGAGCTATGGCAAAACGTTAAGAGACCTTTTTTGTAGAGAATTATGTTTCCTACAATTTATGTTCTATGATATTTTTTGATCAGAAGCGTAGCTTTCGAGATATATCGAGATATTTAAAAGTTCCGAAGCCGCACCAACATAATAGAGATACAGAAACACCGTGGCCCCTTTCTTTGAGATAACTCTGCACTATTGCGAGCTGAAAATGCCACTTCCAGCTTAGCTGTGCAGAAGAAGAACAACAAGAAGAAGAAATATCTCGAAATATGTCCGTCAGGCCCCTTCCCTTGAGATAAATCTGCAAATATCTCGGAAACGAAGTGAGCTATGGCAAAATGTTAAGAGACCTTATTTGTAGAGAATTAAGTTTCCTACTTTTTATGTTCTATGATATTATTTGATCAGATGCGTAGTTCTCGAGATATATCAAGATATTTAAAAGTTCCGAAGCCGCACCAACATAATAGAGATACAGAAACACCGTGGCCCCTTTCTTTGAGATAACTCTGCACTATTGCGAGCTGCAAATGCCACTTCCAGCTTAGCTGTGCAGAAGAAGAACAACAAGAAGAAGAAATATCTCGAAATATGTCCGACAGACCCCTTCCCTTGAGATAAATCTGCAAATATCTCGGAACCGAAGCGAGCTATGGCAAAATGTTAAGAGACCTTTTTTGTAGAGAATTATGTTCCCTACAATTTACGTTCTATGATATTTTTTGATCAGAAGCGTAGTTTTCGAAATATATCGAGATATTTAAAAGATCCGAAGCCGCACCAACATAATAGAGATACAGAAACACCGTGGCCCCTTTCTTTGAGGTAACTCTGCACTTTTGCGAGCTGCAAATGCCACTTCCAGCTTAGCTGTGCAGAAGAAGAACAACAAGAAGAAGAAATATCTCGAAATATGTCCGTCAGGCCCCTTCCCTCGAGATAAATCTGTAAATACCTCGGAAACGAAGCGAGCTATGGCAAAATGTTAAGAGGCCTTTTTTGTAGAGAATTAAGTTTCCTACTTTTTATGTTCTATGATATTTTTTGATCAGATGCGTAGTTCTCGAGCTATATCAAGATATTTAAAAGTACCGAAGCCGCACCAACATAATAGAGATACAGAAACACCGTGGCCCCTTTCTTTGAGATAACTCTGCACTATTGCGAGCTGCAAATGCCACTTCCAGCTTAGCTGTGCAGAAGAAGAACAACAAGAAGAAGAAGTATCTCGAAATATGTCCGTCAGGCCCCTTCCCTTGAGATAAATCTGCAAATATCTCAGAAACGAAGCGAGCTATGGCAAAATGTTAAGAGACCTTTTTTGTAGAGAATTAAGTGTCCTACTTTTTATGTTCTATGATATTGTTTGATCAGAAGCGTAGTTTTCGAGATGTATCGAGATATTTAAAAGTTCCGAAGCCGCACCAACATAATAGAGATACAGAAACACCGTTGCCCCTTTCTTCGGGATAACTCTGCACAATTGCGAGCTGGAAATAGCACTTCCAGTTTAGCTGTGCAGAAGAAGAACAACAAGAAGAAGAAATATCTCGAAATATGTCCGTCAGGACCCTTCCCTTGAGATAAATCTGCAAATATCTCGGAAACGAAGCGAGCTATGGCAAAACGTTAAGAGACCTTTTTTGTAGAGAATTATGTTTCCTACAATTTATGTTCTATGATATTTTTTGATCAGAAGCGTAGCTTTCGAGATATATCGAGATATTTAAAAGTTCCGAAGCCGCACCAACATAATAGAGATACAGAAACACCGTGGCCCCTTTCTTTGAGATAACTCTGCACTATTGCGAGCTGAAAATGCCACTTCCAGCTTAGCTGTGCAGAAGAAGAACAACAAGAAGAAGAAATATCTCGAAATATGTCCGTCAGGCCCCTTCCCTTGAGATAAATCTGCAAATATCTCGGAAACGAAGTGAGCTATGGCAAAATGTTAAGAGACCTTATTTGTAGAGAATTAAGTTTCCTACTTTTTATGTTCTATGATATTATTTGATCAGATGCGTAGTTCTCGAGATATATCAAGATATTTAAAAGTTCCGAAGCCGCACCAACATAATAGAGATACAGAAACACCGTGGCCCCTTTCTTTGAGATAACTCTGCACTATTGCGAGCTGCAAATGCCACTTCCAGCTTAGCTGTGCAGAAGAAGAACAACAAGAAGAAGAAATATCTCGAAATATGTCCGACAGACCCCTTCCCTTGAGATAAATCTGCAAATATCTCGGAACCGAAGCGAGCTATGGCAAAATGTTAAGAGACCTTTTTTGTAGAGAATTATGTTCCCTACAATTTACGTTCTATGATATTTTTTGATCAGAAGCGTAGTTTTCGAAATATATCGAGATATTTAAAAGATCCGAAGCCGCACCAACATAATAGAGATACAGAAACACCGTGGCCCCTTTCTTTGAGGTAACTCTGCACTTTTGCGAGCTGCAAATGCCACTTCCAGCTTAGCTGTGCAGAAGAAGAACAACAAGAAGAAGAAATATCTCGAAATATGTCCGTCAAGCCCCTTCCCTTGAGATATATCTGCAAATATCTCGGAAACGAAGCAAGCTATGGCAAAATGTTAAGAGACCTTTTTTGTAGAGAATTAAGTTTCCTACTTTTTATGTTCTATGATATTTTTTGATCAGATGCGTAGTTCTCGAGATATATCAAGATATTTAAAAGTTCCGAAGCCGCACCAACATAATAGAGATACAGAAACACCGTGGCCCCTTTCTTTGTGATAATTCTGCACTATTGCGAGCTGCAAATGCCACTTCCAGCTTAGCTGTGCAGAAGAAGAAGAACAAGAAGAAGAAATATCTCGAAATATGTCCGTCAGTCCCCTTGCCTTGAGATAAATCTGCAAATATCTCGGAAACGAAGCGAGCTATGGCAAAATGTTAAGCGACCTTATTTGTAGAGAATTAAGTTTCCTACTTTTTATGTTCTATGATATTATTTGATCAGATGCGTAGTTCTCGAGATATATCAAGATATTTAAAAGTTCCGAAGCGGCACCAACATAATAGAGATACAGAAACACCGTGGCCCCTTTCTTTGAGGTAACTCTGCACTATTGCGAGCTGCAAATGCCACTTCCAGCTTAGCTGTGCAGAAGAAGAACAACAAGAAGAAGAAATATCTCGAAATATGTCCGTCAGGCCCCTTCCCTTGAGATAAATCTGCAAATATCTCGGAAACCAAGCGAGCTATGGCAAAATGTTAAGAGACCTTTTTTGTAGAGAATTATGTTTCCTACAATTTATGTTCTATGATATTTTTTGATCAGAAGCGTAGTTTTCGAGATATAACGAGATATTTAAAAGTTCCGAAGCCGCACCAACATAATAGAGATACAGAAACACCGTGGCCCATTTCTTTGAGATAACTCTGCACTAGTGCGAGCCGCAAATGCCGCTTCCAGCTTAGCTGTGCAGAACAAGAACAACAAGAAGAAGAAATATCTCGAAATATGTCCGTCAGGACCCTTCCCTTGAGATAAATCTGCAAATATCTCGGAAACGAAGCACAGCTATGGCAAAACGTTAAGAGACCTTTTTTGTAGAGAATTATGTTTCCTACAATTTATATTCAATGATATTTTTTGATCAGAAGCGTAGTTTTCGAGATATAACGAGATATTTAAAAGTTCCGAAACCGCACCAACATAATAGAGATACAGAAACACCGTGTCCCCTTTCTTTGAGATAACTCTGCACTAGTGCGAGCCGCAAATGCCGCTTCCAGCTTAGCTGTGCAGAACAAGAACAACAAGAAGAAGAAATATCTCGAAATATGTCCGTCAGGCCCCTTCCCTTGAGATAAATCTGCAAATATCTCAGAAACGAAGCGAGCTATGGCAAAATGTTAAGAGACCTTTTTTGTAGAGAAGTATGTTTCCTACTTTTTATGTTCTATGATATTTTTTGATCAGATGCGTAGTTCTCGAGATATATCAAGATATTTAAAAGTTCCGAAGCTGCACCAACATAATAGAGGTACAGAAACACCGTGGCCCCTTTCTTTGAGATAACTCTGCACTATTGCGAGCTGCAAATGCCACTTCCAGCTTAGCTGTGCAGAAGAAGAACAACAAGAAGAAGAAATATCTCGAAATATGTCCGTCAGGCCCCTTCCCTTGAGATAAATCTGCAAATATCTCAGAAACGAAGCGAGCTATGGCAAAATGTTAAGAGACCTTTTTTGTAGAGAATTAAGTTTCCTACTTTTTATGTTCTATGATATTTTTTGATCAGAAGCGTAGTTTTCGAGATATATCGAGATATTTAAAAGATCCGAAGCCGCACCAACATAATAGAGATACAGAAACACCGTGGCCCCTTTCTTTGAGATAACTCTGCAGTATTGCGACCTGCAAAAGCCACTTCCAGCTTAGCTGTGCAGAAGAAGAACAACAAGAAGAAGAAATATCTCGAAATATGTCCGTCAAGCCCCTTCCCTTGAGATAAATCTGCAAATATCTCGGAAACGAAGCGAGCTATGGCAAAATGTTAAGATACCTTTTTTGTAGAGAATTAAGTTTCCTACTTTTTATGTTCTATGATATTTTTTGATCAGATGCGTAGTTCTCGAGATGTATCAAGATATTTAAAAGTTCCGAAGCTGCACCAACATAATAGAGGTACAGAAACACCGTGGCCCCTTTCTTTGAGATAACTCTGCACTATTGCGAGCTGCAAATGCCACTTCCAGCTTAGCTGTGCAGAAGAAGAACAACAAGAAGAAGAAATATTTCGAAATATGTCCGTCAGGCCCCTTCCCTTGAGATAAATCTGCAAATATCTCGGAAACGAAGCGAGCTACGGCAAAATGTTAAGAGACCTTTTTTGTAGAAAATTAGGTTTCCTACTTTTTATGTTCTATGATATTTTTTGATCAGATGCGTAGTTCTCGAGATATATCGAGATATTTAAAAGATCCGAAGCCGCACCAACATAATAGGGATACAGAAACACCGTGGCCCCTTTCTTTGAGATAACTCTGCACTAATGGGAGCTGCAAATGCCACTTCTAACTTAGCTGTGCAGAAGAAGAAGAACAAGAAGAAGAAATATCTCGAAATATGTCCGTCAGGCCCCTTCCCTTGAGATAAATCTGCAAATATCTCGGAAACGAAGCGAGCTATGGCAAAATGTTAAGAGACCTTTTTTGTAGAGAATTAAGTTTCCTACTTTTTATGTTCTATGATATTTTTTGATCAGAAGCGTAGTTTTCGAGATGTATCGAGATATTTAAAAGTTCCGAAGCCGCACCAACATAATAGAGATACAGAAACACCGTTGCCCCTTTCTTCGGGATAACTCTGCACTATTGCGAGCTGGAAATAGCACTTCCAGTTTAGCTGTGCAGAAGAAGAACAACAAGAAGAAGAAATATCTCGAAATATGTCCGTCAGGACCCTTCCCTTGAGATAAATCTGCAAATATCTCGGAAACGAAGCGAGCTATGGCAAAACGTTAAGAGACCTTTTTTGTAGAGAATTATGTTTCCTACAATTTATGTTCTATGATATTTTTTGATCAGAAGCGTAGCTTTCGAGATATATCGAGATATTTAAAAGTTCCGAAGCCGCACCAACATAATAGAGATACAGAAACACCGTGGCCCCTTTCTTTGAGATAACTCTGCACTATTGCGAGCTGAAAATGCCACTTCCAGCTTAGCTGTGCAGAAGAAGAACAACAAGAAGAAGAAATATCTCGAAATATGTCCGTCAGGCCCCTTCCCTTGAGATAAATCTGCAAATATCTCGGAAACGAAGTGAGCTATGGCAAAATGTTAAGAGACCTTATTTGTAGAGAATTAAGTTTCCTACTTTTTATGTTCTATGATATTATTTGATCAGATGCGTAGTTCTCGAGATATATCAAGATATTTAAAAGTTCCGAAGCCGCACCAACATAATAGAGATACAGAAACACCGTGGCCCCTTTCTTTGAGATAACTCTGCACTATTGCGAGCTGCAAATGCCACTTCCAGCTTAGCTGTGCAGAAGAAGAACAACAAGAAGAAGAAATATCTCGAAATATGTCCGACAGACCCCTTCCCTTGAGATAAATCTGCAAATATCTCGGAAACGAAGCGAGCTACGGCAAAATGTTAAGAGACCTTTTTTGTAGAAAATTAGGTTTCCTACTTTTTATGTTCTATGATATTTTTTGATCAGATGCGTAGTTCTCGAGATATATCGAGATATTTAAAAGATCCGAAGCCGCACCAACATAATAGAGATACAGAAACACCGTGGCCCGTTTCTTTGAGATAACTCTGCACTAATGCGAGCTGCAAATGCCACTTCTAACTTAGCTGTGCAGAAGAAGAAGAACAAGAAGAAGAAATATCTCGAAATATGTCCGTCAGGCCCCTTCCCTTGAGATAAATCTGCAAATATCTCGGAAACGAAGCGAGCTATGGCAAAATGTTAAGAGACCTTTTTTGTAGAGAATTAAGTTTCCTACTTTTTATGTTCTATGATATTTTTTGATCAGAAGCGTAGTTTTCGAGATGTATCGAGATATTTAAAAGTTCCGAAGCCGCACCAACATAATAGAGATACAGAAACACCGTTGCCCCTTTCTTCGGGATAACTCTGCACTATTGCGAGCTGGAAATAGCACTTCCAGTTTAGCTGTGCAGAAGAAGAACAACAAGAAGAAGAAATATCTCGAAATATGTCCGTCAGGCCCCTTCCCTTGAGATAAATCTGCAAATATCTCGGAAACCAAGCGAGCTACGGCAAAATGTTAAGAGACCTTTTTTGTAGAAAATTAGGTTTCCTACTTTTTATGTTCTATGATATTTTTTGATCAGATGCGTAGTTCTCGAGATATATCCAGATATTTAAAAGTTCCGAAGCGGCACCAACATACTAGAGATACAGAAACACCGTGGCCCCTTTCTTTGAGGTAACTCTGCACTATTGCGAGCTGCAAATGCCACTTCCAGCTTAGCTGTGCAGAAGAAGAACAACAAGAAGAAGAAATATCTCGAAATATGTCCGTCAGGCCCCTTCCCTTGAGATAAATCTGCAAATATCTCGGAAACCAAGCGAGCTATGGCAAAATGTTAAGAGACCTTTTTTGTAGAGAATTATGTTTCCTACAATTTATGTTCTATGATATTTTTTGATCAGAAGCGTAGTTTTCGAGATATAACGAGATATTTAAAAGTTCCGAAGCCGCACCAACATAATAGAGATACAGAAACACCGTGGCCCATTTCTTTGAGATAACTCTGCACTAGTGCGAGCCGCAAATGCCGCTTCCAGCTTAGCTGTGCAGAACAAGAACAACAAGAAGAAGAAATATCTCGAAATATGTCCGTCAGGACCCTTCCCTTGAGATAAATCTGCAAATATCTCGGAAACGAAGCACAGCTATGGCAAAAGGTTAAGAGACCTTTTTTGTAGAGAATTAAGTTTCCTACTTTTTATGTTCTATGATATTTTTTGATCAGAAGCGTAGTTTTCGAGATATATCGAGATATTTAAAAGATCCGAAGCCGCACCAACATAATAGAGATACAGAAACACCGTGGCCCCTTTCTTTGAGATAACTCTGCACTATTGCGACCTGCAAAAGCCACTTCCAGCTTAGCTGTGCAGAAGAAGAACAACAAGAAGAAGAAATATCTCGAAATATGTCCGTCAAGCCCCTTCCCTTGAGATAAATCTGCAAATATCTCGGAAACGAAGCGAGCTATGGCAAAATGTTAAGATACCTTTTTTGTAGAGAATTAAGTTTCCTACTTTTTATGTTCTATGATATTTTTTGATCAGATGCGTAGTTCTCGAGATGTATCAAGATATTTAAAAGTTCCGAAGCTGCACCAACATAATAGAGGTACAGAAACACCGTGGCCCCTTTCTTTGAGATAACTCTGCACTATTGCGAGCTGCAAATGCCACTTCCAGCTTAGCTGTGCAGAAGAAGAACAACAAGAAGAAGAAATATTTCGAAATATGTCCGTCAGGCCCCTTCCCTTGAGATAAATCTGCAAATATCTCGGAAACGAAGCGAGCTACGGCAAAATGTTAAGAGACCTTTTTTGTAGAAAATTAGGTTTCCTACTTTTTATGTTCTATGATATTTTTTGATCAGATGCGTAGTTCTCGAGATATATCGAGATATTTAAAAGGTCCGAAGCCGCACCAACATAATAGAGATACAGAAACACCGTGGCCCCTTTCTTTGAGATAACTCTGCACTAATGCGAGCTGCAAATGCCACTTCTAACTTAGCTGTGCAGAAGAAGAAGAACAAGAAGAAGAAATATCTCGAAATATGTCCGTCAGGCCCCTTCCCTTGAGATAAATCTGCAAATATCTCGGAAACGAAGCGAGCTATGGCAAAATGTTAAGAGACCTTTTTTGTACAGAATTAAGTTTCCTACTTTTTATGTTCTATGATATTTTTTGATCAGATGCGTAGTTCTCGAGATATATCCAGATATTTAAAAGCTCCGAAGCGGCACCAACATAATAGAGATACAGAAACACCGTGGCCCCTTTCTTTGAGATAACTCTGCACTAGTGCGAGCCGCAAATGCCGCTTCCAGCTTAGCTGTGCAGAAGAAGAACAACAAGAAGAAGAAATATTTCGAAATATGTCCGTCAGGCCCCTTCCCTCGAGATAAATCTGCAAATACCTCGGAAACGAAGCGAGCTATGGCAAAATGTTAAGAGGCCTTTTTTGTAGAGAATTAAGTTTCCTACTTTTTATGTTCTATGATATTTTTTGATCAGATGCGTAGTTCTCGAGCTATATCAAGATATTTAAAAGTACCGAAGCCGCACCAACATAATAGAGATACAGAAACACCGTGGCCCCTTTCTTTGAGATAACTCTGCACTATTGCGAGCTGCAAATGCCACTTCCAGCTTAGCTGTGCAGAAGAAGAACAACAAGAAGAAGAAGTATCTCGAAATATGTCCGTCAGGCCCCTTCCCTTGAGATAAATCTGCAAATATCTCAGAAACGAAGCGAGCTATGGCAAAATGTTAAGAGACCTTTTTTGTAGAGAATTAAGTGTCCTACTTTTTATGTTCTATGATATTTTTTGATCAGAAGCGTAGTTTTCGAGATATATCGAGATATTTAAAAGTTCCGAAGCCGCACCAACATAATAGAGATACAGAAACACCGTTGCCCCTTTCTTCGGGATAACTCTGCACTATTGCGAGCTGGAAATAGCACTTCCAGTTTAGCTGTGCAGAAGAAGAACAACAAGAAGAAGAAATATCTCGAAATATGTCCGTCAGGACCCTTCCCTTGAGATAAATCTGCAAATATCTCGGAAACGAAGCGAGCTATGGCAAAACGTTAAGAGACCTTTTTTGTAGAGAATTATGTTTCCTACAATTTATGTTCTATGATATTTTTTGATCAGAAGCGTAGCTTTCGAGATATATCGAGATATTTAAAAGTTCCGAAGCCGCACCAACATAATAGAGATACAGAAACACCGTGGCCCCTTTCTTTGAGATAACTCTGCACTATTGCGAGCTGAAAATGCCACTTCCAGCTTAGCTGTGCAGAAGAAGAACAAGAAGAAGAAGAAATATCTCGAAATATGTCCGTCAGGCCCCTTCCCTTGAGATAAATCTGCAAATATCTCGGAAACGAAGTGAGCTATGGCAAAATGTTAAGAGACCTTTTTTGTAGAGAATTATGTTCCCTACAATTTACGTTCTATGATATTTTTTGATCAGAAGCGTAGTTTTCGAAATATATCGAGATATTTAAAAGATCCGAAGCCGCACCAACATAATAGAGATACAGAAACACCGTGGCCCCTTTCTTTGAGGTAACTCTGCACTTTTGCGAGCTGCAAATGCCACTTCCAGCTTAGCTGTGCAGAAGAAGAACAACAAGAAGAAGAAATATCTCGAAATATGTCCGTCAGGCCCCTTCCCTTGAGATATATCTGCAAATATCTCGGAAACGAAGCAAGCTATGGCAAAATGTTAAGAGACCTTTTTTGTAGAGAATTAAGTTTCCTACTTTTTATGTTCTATGATATTTTTTGATCAGATGCGTAGCTCTCGAGATATATCAAGATATTTAAAAGTTCCGAAGCCGCACCAACATAATAGAGATACAGAAACACCGTGGCCCCTTTCTTTGTGATAATTCTGCACTATTGCGATCTGCAAATGCCACTTCCAGCTTAGCTGTGCAGAAGAAGAAGAACAAGAAGAAGAAATATCTCGAAATATGTCCGTCAGTCCCCTTCCCTTGAGATAAATCTGCAAATATCTCGGAAACGAAGCGAGCTATGGCAAAATGTTAAGAGACCTTTTTTGTAGAGAATTAAGTTTCCTACTTTTTATGTTGTATGATATTTTTTGATCAGATGCGTAATTGTCGAGATATATCAAGATATTTAAAAGTTCCGAAGCCGCACCAACATAATAGAGATACAGATACACCGTGGCCCCTTTCTTTGAGATAACGCTGCACTATTGCGAGCTGCAAATGCCACTTCCAGCTTAGCTGTGCAGAAGAAGAACAACAAGAAGAAGAAATATCTCGAAATATGTCCGTCAGGCCCCTTCCCTTGAGATAAATCTGCAAATATCTCGGAAACGAAGCGAGCTATGGCAAAATGTTAAGAGACCTTTTTTTGTAGAGAATTAAGTTTCCTACTTTTTATGTTCTATGATATTTTTTGATCAGATGCGTAGATCTCGAGATATATCAAGATATTTAAAAGTTCCGAAGCCGCACCAACATAATAGAGATACAGAAACACCGTGGCCCCTTTCTTTGAGATAACTCTGCACTATTGCGAGCTGCAAATGCCACTTCCAGCTTAGCTGTGCAGAAGAAGAACAACAAGAAGAAGAAATATCTCGGAATATGTCCGTCAGGCCCCTTCCCTTGAGCTAAATCTGCAAATATCTCGGAAACGATGCCAGCTATGGGAAAATGTTAAGAGACCTTTTTTGTAGAGAATTAAGTTTCCTACTTTTTACGTTTTATGATATTTTTTGATCAGATGCGTAGTTCTCGAGATATATCAAGGTATTTAAAAGTTCCGAAGCCGCACCAACATAATAGAGATACAGAAACACCGTGGCTCCTTTCTTTGAGATAACTCTGCACTATTGCGAGCTGCAAATGCCACTTCCAGCTTAGCTGTGCAGAAGAAGAACAACAAGAAGAAGAAATATCTCGAAATATGTCCGTCAGGCCACTTCCCTTGAGATAAATCTGCAAATATCTCGGAAACGAAGCGAGCTATGGCAAAATGTTAAGAGACCTTTTTTGTAGAGAATTAAGTTTCCTACTTTTTATGTTGTATGATATTTTTTGATCAGATGCGTAGATCTCGAGATATATCAAGATATTTAAAAGTTCCGAAGCCGCACCAACATAATAGAGATACAGAAACACCGTGGCCCCTTTCTTTGAGATAACGCTGCACTATTGCGAGCTGCAAATGCCACTTCCAGCTTAGCTGTGCAGAAGAAGAACAACAAGAAGAAGAAATATCTCGAAATATGTCCGTCAGGCCCCTTCCCTTGAGATAAATCTGCAAATATCTCGGAAACGAAGCGAGCTATGGCAAAATGTTAAGAGACCTTTTTTGTAGAGAATTAAGTTTCCTACTTTTTATGTTGTATGATATTTTTTGATCAGATGCGTAGTTCTCGAGATATATCAAGATATTTAAAAGTTCCGAAGCCGCACCAACATAATAGAGATACAGAAACACCGTGGCTCCTTTCTTTGAGATAACTCTGCACTATTGCGAGCTGCAAATGCCACTTCCAGCTTAGCTGTGCAGAAGAAGAACAACAAGAAGAAGAAATATCCCGAAATATGTCCGTCAGGCCACTTCCCTTGAGATAAATCTGCAAATATCTCGGAAACGAAGCGAGCTATGGCAAAATGTTAAGAGACCTTTTTTGTAGAGAATTAAGTTTCCTACTTTTTATGTTGTATGATATTTTTTGATCAGATGCGTAATTGTCGAGATATATCAAGATATTTAAAAGTTCCGAAGCCGCACCAACATAATAGAGATACAGAAACACCGTGGCCCCTTTCTTTGAGATAACGCTGCACTATTGCGAGCTGCAAATGCCACTTCCAGCTTAGCTGTGCAGAAGAAGAACAACAAGAAGAAGAAATATCTCGAAATATGTCCGTCAGGCCCCTTCCCTTGAGATAAATCTGCAAATATCTCGGAAACGAAGCGAGCTATGGCAAAATGTTTAAAGACCTTTTTTGTAGAGAATTAAGTTTCCTACTTTTTATGTTCTATGATATTTTTTGATCAGATGCGTAGATCTCGAGATATATCAAGATATTTAAAAGTTCCGAAGCCGCACCAACATAATAGAGATACAGAAACACCGTGGCCCCTTTCTTTGAGATAACTCTGCACTATTGCGAGCTGTAAATGCCACTTCCAGCTTAGCTGTGCAGAAGAAGAACAACAAGAAGAAGAAATATCTCGGAATATGTCCGTCAGGCCCCTTCCCTTGAGCTAAATCTGCAAATATCTCGGAAACGATGCCAGCTATGGGAAAATGTTAAGAGACCTTTTTTGTAGAGAATTAAGTTTCCTACTTTTTATCTTTTATGATATTTTTTGATCAGATGCGTAGTTCTCGAGATATATCAAGATATTTAAAAGTTCCGGAGCTGCACCAACATAATAGAGGTACAGAAACACCGTGGCCTCTTCCTTTGCGATAACTCTGCACTATTGCGAGCTGCAAATGCCACTTCCAGCTTAGCTGTGCAGAAGAAGAACAACAAGAAGAAGAAATATCTCGAAATATGTCCGTCAGGCCCCTTCCCTTGAGATAAATCTGCAAATATCTCGGAAACGAAGCGAGCTATGGCAAAATGTTAAGAGACCTTATTTGTAGAGAATTAAGTTTCCTACTATTTATGTTCTATGATATTTTTTGATCAGATGCGTAGTTCTCGAGATATATCAAGATATTTAAAAGTTCCGAAGCCGCACCAACATATTAGAGATACAGAAACACCGTGGCTCCTTTCTTTGAGATAACTCTGCACTATTGCGAGCTGGAAATGCCACTTCCAGTTTAGCTGTGCAGAAGAAGAACAACAAGAAGAAGAAATATCTCGAAATATGTCCGTCAGGCCCCTTCCCTTGAGATAAATCTGCAAATATCTCGGAAACGAAGCGAGCTATGGCAAAATGTTAAGAGACCTTATTTGTAGAGAATTAAGTTTCCTACTTTTTATGTTCTATGATATTTTTTGATCAGATGCGTAGTTCTCGAGATATATCAAGATATTTAAAAGTTCCGAAGCCGCACCAACATAATAGAGATACAGAAACACCGTGGCTCCTTTCTTTGAGATAACTCTGCACTATTGCGAGCTGCAAATGCCACTTCCAGCTTAGCTGTGCAGAAGAAGAACAACAAGAAGAAGAAATATTTCGAAATATGTCCGTCAGGCCCCTTCCCTTGAGATAAATCTGCAAATATCTCGGAAACGAAGCGAGCTATGGCAAAATGTTAAGAGACCTTTTTTGTAGAGAATTAAGTTTCCTACTTTTTATGTTGTATGATATTTTTTGATCAGATGCGTAGTTCTCGAGATATATCAAGATATTTAAAAGTTCCGAAGCCGCACCAACATAATAGAGATACAGAAACACCGTGGCTCCTTTCTTTGAGATAACTCTGCACTATTGCGAGCTGCAAATGCCACTTCCAGCTTAGCTGTGCAGAAGAAGAACAACAAGAAGAAGAAATATCTCGAAATATGTCCGTCAGGCCACTTCCCTTGAGATAAATCTGCAAATATCTCGGAAACGAAGCGAGCTATGGCAAAATGTTAAGAGACCTTTTTTGTAGAGAATTAAGTTTCCTACTTTTTATGTTGTATGATATTTTTTGATCAGATGCGTAATTGTCGAGATATATCAAGATA
The DNA here is from genome assembly GCF_051020975.1 of Osmia lignaria lignaria. NCBI lineage: Eukaryota > Metazoa > Arthropoda > Insecta > Hymenoptera > Megachilidae > Osmia > Osmia lignaria. The sequence goes on along the minus strand of NW_027478167.1, from coordinate 8,323,992 downwards.
TTTAAAAGTTCCGAAGCCGCACCAACATAATAGAGATACAGAAACACCGTGGCCCCTTTCTTTGAGATAACGCTGCACTATTGCGAGCTGCAAATGCCACTTCCAGCTTAGCTGTGCAGAAGAAGAACAACAAGAAGAAGAAATATCTCGAAATATGTCCGTCAGGCCCCTTCCCTTGAGATAAATCTGCAAATATCTCGGAAACGAAGCGAGCTATGGCAAAATGTTAAGAGACCTTTTTTGTAGAGAATTAAGTTTCCTACTTTTTATGTTCTATGATATTTTTTGATCAGATGCGTAGATCTCGAGATATATCAAGATATTTAAAAGTTCCGAAGCCGCACCAACATAATAGAGATACAGAAACACCGTGGCCCCTTTCTTTGAGATAACTCTGCACTATTGCGAGCTGCAAATGCCACTTCCAGCTTAGCTGTGCAGAAGAAGAACAACAAGAAGAAGAAATATCTCGAAATATGTCCGTCAGGCCACTTCCCTTGAGATAAATCTGCAAATATCTCGGAAACGAAGCGAGCTATGGCAAAATGTTAAGAGACCTTTTCTGTAGAGAATTAAGTTTCCTACTTTTTATGTTGTATGATATTTTTTGATCAGATGCGTAATTGTCGAGATATATCAAGATATTTAAAAGTTCCGAAGCCGCACCAACATAATAGAGATACAGAAACACCGTGGCCCCTTTCTTTGAGATAACGCTGCACTATTGCGAGCTGCAAATGCCACTTCCAGCTTAGCTGTGCAGAAGAAGAACAACAAGAAGAAGAAAAATCTCGAAATATGTCCGTCAGGCCCCTTCCCTTGAGATAAATCTGCAAATATCTCGGAAACGAAGCGAGCTCTGGCAAAATGTTAAGAGACCTTTTTTGTAGAGAATTAAGTTTCCTACTTTTTATGTTCTATGATATTTTTTGATCAGATGCGTAGTTCTCGAGATATATCAAGATATTTAAAAGTTCCGGAGCTGCACCAACATAATAGAGGTACAGAAACACCGTGGCCTCTTCCTTTGCGATAACTCTGCACTATTGCGAGCTGCAAATGCCACTTCCAGCTTAGCTGTGCAGAAGAAAAACAACAAGAAGAAGAAATATCTCGAAATATGTCCGTCAGGCCACTTCCCTTGAGATAAATCTGCAAATATCTCGGAAACGAAGCGAGCTGTGGCAAAATGTTAAGAGACCTTTTTTGTAGAAAATTAGGTTTCCTACTTTTTATCTTCCATGATATTTTTTGATCAGATGCGTAGTTCTCGAGATATATCAAGATATTTAAAAGTTCCGAAGCTGCACCAACATAATGGAGATACAGAAACACCGTGGCCCCTTTCTTTGAGATAACTCTGCACTAGTGCGAGCCGCAAATGCCACTTCCAGCTTAGCTGTGCAGAAGAAGAACCACAAGAAGAAGAAATATCTGGAAATATGTCCGTTATGCCCCTTCCCTTGAGATAAATCTGTAAATATCTCGGAAACGAAGCGAGCTGTGGCAAAATGTTGAGAGACCTTTTTTGTAGAGAATTAAGTTTCCTACTATTTATGTTCTATGATATTTTTTGATCAGACGCGTAGTTCTCGAGATATATCAAGATATTTAAAAGTTCCGAAACCACACCAACATAATAGAGATACAGAAACACCGTGGCCCCTTTCTTTGAGATAACTCTGCACTAGTGCGAACCGCAAATGCCACTTCCAGTTTAGCTGTGCAGAAGAAGAACAACAAGAAGAAGAAATATCTCGAAATATGTCCGTCAGGCCCCTTCCCTTCAGATAAATCTGCAAATATCTCGGAAACGAAGCGAGCTATGGCAAAATGTTAAGAGACCTTATTTGTAGAGAATTAAGTTTCCTACTTTTTATGTTGTATGATATTTTTTGATCAGATGCGTAGTTCTCGAGATATATCAAGATATTTAAAAGTTCCGAAGCCGCACCAACATAATAGGGATACAGAAACACCGTGGCTCCTTTCTTTGAGATAACTCTGCACTATTGCGAGCTGCAAATGCCACTTCCAGCTTAGCTGTGCAGAAGAAGAACAACAAGAAGAAGAAATATCTCGAAATATGTCCGTCAGGCCACTTCCCTTGAGATAAATCTGCAAATATCTCGGAAACGAAGCGAGCTATGGCAAAATGTTAAGAGACCTTTTTTGTAGAGAATTAAGTTTCCTACTTTTTATGTTGTATGATATTTTTTGATCAGATGCGTAATTGTCGAGATATATCAAGATACTTAAAAGTTCCGAAGCCGCACCAACATAATAGAGATACAGAAACACCGTGGCCCCTTTCTTTGAGATAACGCTGCACTATTGCGAGCTGCAAATGCCACTTCCAGCTTAGCTGTGCAGAAGAAGAACAACAAGAAGAAGAAATATCTCGAAATATGTCCGTCAGGCCTCTTCCCTTGAGATACATCTGCAAATATCTCGGAAACGAAGCGAGCTATGGCAAAATGTTAAGAGACGTTTTTTGTAGAGAATTAGGTTTCCTACAATTTATGTTCTATGATATTTTTTGATCAGAAGCGAAGTTCTCGAGATATATCGAGATATTTAAAAGTTCCGAAGCCGCACCAACATAATAGAGATACAGAAACACCGTGGCCCCTTTCTTTGAGATAACTCTGCACTATTGCGAGCTGGAAATGCCACTTCCAGCTTAGCTGTGCAGAAGAAGAACAACACGAAGAAGAAATATCTCGAAATATGTCCGTCAGGCCCCTTCCCTTGAGATAAATCTGCAAATATCTCGGAAACAAAGCGAGCTATGGCAAAATGTTAAGAGACCTTTTTTGTAGAGAATTAAGTTTTCTACTTTTTATGTTCTATGATATTTTTTGATCAGATGCGTAGTTCTCGAGATATATCAAGATATTTAAAAGTTCCGAAGCCGCACCAACATAATAGAGATACAGAAACACCGTGGCCCCTTTCTTTGAGATAACTCTGCACTATTGCGAGCTGGAAATGCCACTTCCAGCTTAGCTGTGCAGAAAAAGAACAACACGAAGAAGAAATATCTCGAAATATGTCCGTCAGGCCCCTTCCCTTGAGATAAATCTGCAAATATCTCGGAAACGAAGCGAGCTATGGTAAAATGTTAAGAGACCTTTTTTGTAGAGAATTAAGTTTCCTACTTTTTATGTTCTATGATATTTTTTGATCAGATGCGTAGTTCTCGAGATATATCAAGATATTTAAAAGTTCCGAAGCCGCACCAACATAATAGAGATACAGAAACACCGTGGCCCCTATCTTTGAGATAACTCTGCACTATTGCGAGCTGTAAATGCCACTTCCAGCTTAGCTGTGCAGAAGAAGAACAACAAGAAGAAGAAATATCTCGAAATATGTCCGTCAGGCCCCTTCCCTTGAGATATATCTGCAAAGATCTCGGAAACGAAGCGAGCTATGGCAAAATGTTAACAGACCTTTTTTGTAGAGAATTATGTTTCCTACTTTTTATGTTCTATGATATTTTTTGATCAGATGCGTAGTTCTCGAGATATATCAAGATATGTAAAAGTTCCGAAGCCGCACAAACATAATAGAGATACAGAAACACCGTGGCCCCTTTCTTTGAGATAACTCTGCACTATTGCGAGCTGGAAATGCCACTTCCGGCTTAGCTGTGCAGAAGAAGAACAACAAGAAGAAGAAATATCTCGAAATATGTCCGTCAGGCCCCTTCCCTTGAGATAAATCTGCAAATATCTCGAAAACGAAGCGAGCTATGGCAAAATGTTAAGAGACCTTTTTTGTAGAGAATTAGGTTTCCTACAATTTATGTTCTATGATATTATTTGATCAGAAGCGACGTTCTCGAGATATATCGAGATATTTAAAAGTTCCGAAGCCGCACCAACATAATAGAGATACAGAAACACCGTGGCCCCTTTCTTTGAGATAACTCTGCACTATTGCGAGCTGCAAATGCCACTTCCAGCTTAGCTGTGCAGAAGAAGAACAACAAGAAGAAGAAATATCTCGAAATATGTCCGTCAGGCCCCTTCCCTTGAGATAAATCTGCAAATATCTCGGAAACGAAGCGAGCTATGGCAAAATGTTAAGAGACCTTTTTTGTAGAGAATTAGGTTTCCTACAATTTATGTTCTATGATATTTTGTGATCAGAAGCGTGGTTTTCGAGATATATCGAGATATTTAAAAGTTCCGAAGCCGCACCAACATAATAGAGATACAGAAACACCGTGGCCCCTTTCTTTGAGATAACTCTGCACGATTGCGAGCTGCAAATGCCACTTCCAGGTTAGCTGTGCAGAAGAAGAACAACAAGAAGAAGAAATATCTCGAAATATGTCCGTCTGGCCCCTTCCCTTGAGATAAATCTCTAAATATCTCGGAAACGAAGCGAGCTATGGCAAAATGTTAAGAGACCTTTTTTGTAGAGAATTAAGTTTCCTACTTTTTATGTTCTATGATATTTTTTGATCAGATGCGTAGTTCTCGAGATATATCAAGATATTTAAAAGTTCCGAAGCCGCACCAACATAATAGAGATACAGAAACACCGTGGCCCCTTTCTTTGAGATAACTCTGCACTATTGCGAGCTGGAAATGCCACTTCCAGCTTAGCTGTGCAGAAGAAGAACAACACGAAGAAGAAATATCTCGAAATATGTCCGTCAGGCCCCTTCCCTTGAGATAAATCTGCAAATATCTCGGAAACAAAGCGAGCTATGGCAAAATATTAAGAGACCTTTTTTGTAGAGAATTAAGTTTTCTACTTTTTATGTTCTATGATATTTTTTGATCAGATGCGTAGTTCTCGTGATATATCAAGATATTTAAAAGTTCCGAAGCCGCACCAACATAATAGAGATACAGAAACACCGTGGCCCCTTTCTTTGAGATAACTCTGCACTATTGCGAGCTGTAAATGCCACTTCCAGCTTAGCTGTGCAGAAGAAGAACAACACGAAGAAGAAATATCTCGAAATATGTCCGTCAGGCCCCTTCCCTTGAGATAAATCTGCAAATATCTCGGAAACAAAGCGAGCTATGGCAAAATGTTAAGAGACCTTTTTTGTACAGAATTAAGTTTTCTACTTTTTATGTTCTATGATATTTTTTGATCAGATGCGTAGTTCTCGAGATATATCAAGATATTTAAAAGTTCCGAAGCCGCACCAACATAATAGAGATACAGAAACACCGTGGCCCCTTTCTTTGAGATAACTCTGCACTATTGCGAGCTGGAAATGCCACTTCCAGCTTAGCTGTGCAGAAGAAGAACAACACGAAGAAGAAATATCTCGAAATGTGTCCGTCAGGCCCCTTCCCTTGAGATAAATCTGCAAATATCCCGGAAACGAAGCGAGCTATGGTAAAATGTTAAGAGACCTTTTTTGTAGAGAATTAAGTTTCCTACTTTTTATGTTCTATGATATTTTTTGATCAGATGCGTAGTTCTCGAGATATATCAAGATATTTAAAAGTTCCGAAGCCGCACCAACATAATAGAGATACAGAAACACCGTGGCCCCTATCTTTGAGATAACTCTGCACTATTGCGAGCTGTAAATGCCACTTCCAGCTTAGCTGTGCAGAAGAAGAACAACAAGAAGAAGAAATATCTCGAAATATGTCCGTCAGGCCCCTTCCCTTGAGATATATCTGCAAAGATCTCGGAAACGAAGCGAGCTATGGCAAAATGTTAAGAGACCTTTTTTGTAGAGAATTAGGTTTCCTACAATTTATGTTCTATGATATTTTGTGATCAGAAGCGTAGTTTTCGAGATATATCGAGATATTTAAAAGTTCCGAAGCCGCACCAACATAATAGAGATACAGAAACACCGTGGCCCCTTTCTTTGAGATAAATCTGCACTATTGCGAGCTGCAAATGCCACTTCCAGCTTAGCTGTGCAGAAGAAGAACAACAAGAAGAAGAAATATCTCGAAATATGTCCGTCAGGCCCCTTCCCTTGAGATAAATCTGCAAATATCTCGGAAACGAAGCGAGCTATGGCAAAATGTTAAGAGACCTTTTTTGTAGAGAATTAAGTTTTCTACTTTTTATGTTCTATGATATTTTTTGATCAGATGCGTAGTTCTCGAGATATATCAAGATATTTAAAAGTTCCGAAGCCGCACCAACATAATAGAGATACAGAAACACCGTGGCCCCTTTCTTTGAGATAACTCTGCACTATTGCGAGCTGGAAATGCCACTTCCAGCTTAGCTGTGCAGAAGAAGAACAACACGAAGAAGAAATATCTCGAAATATGTCCGTCAGGCCCCTTCCCTTGAGATAAATCTGCAAATATTTCGGAAACAAAGCGAGCTATGGCAAAATGTTAAGAGACCTTTTTTGTAGAGAATTAAGTTTTCTACTTTTTATGTTCTATGATATTTTTTGATCAGATGCGTAGTTCTCGAGATATATCAAGATATTTAAAAGTTCCGAAGCCGCACCAACATAATAGAGATACAGAAACACCGTGGCCCCTTTCTTTGAGATAACTCTGCACTATTGCGAGCTGTAAATGCCACTTCCAGCTTAGCTGTGCAGAAGAAGAACAACACGAAGAAGAAATATCTCGAAATATGTCCGTCAGGCCCCTTCCCTTGAGATAAATCTGCAAATATCTCGGAAACAAAGCGAGCTATGGCAAAATGTTAAGAGACCTTTTTTGTAGAGAATTAAGTTTTCTACTTTTTATGTTCTATGATATTTTTTGATCAGATGCGTAGTTCTCGAGATATATCAAGATATTTAAAAGTTCCGAAGCCGCACCAACATAATAGAGATACAGAAACACCGTGGCCCCTTTCTTTGAGATAACTCTGCACTATTGCGAGCTGCAAATGCCACTTCCAGCTTAGCTGTGCAGAAGAAGAACAACACGAAGAAGAAATATCTCGAAATATGTCCGTCAGGCCCCTTCCCTTGAGATAAATCTGCAAATATCTCGGAAACGAAGCGAGCTATGGTAAAATGTTAAGAGACCTTTTTTGTAGAGAATTAAGTTTCCTACTTTTTATGTTCTATGATATTTTTTGATCAGATGCGTAGTTCTCGAGATATATCAAGATATTTAAAAGTTCCGAAGCCGCACCAACATAATAGAGATACAGAAACACCGTGGCCCCTATCTTTGAGATAACTCTGCACTATTGCGAGCTGTAAATGCCACTTCCAGCTTAGCTGTGCAGAAGAAGAACAACAAGAAGAAGAAATATCTCGAAATATGTCCGTCAGGCCCCTTCCCTTGAGATATATCTGCAAAGATCTCGGAAACGAAGCGAGCTATGGCAAAATGTTAACAGACCTTTTTTGTAGAGAATTATGTTTCCTACTTTTTATGTTCTATGATATTTTTTGATCAGATGCGTAGTTCTCGAGATATATCAAGATATTTAAAAGTTCCGAAGCCGCACCAACATAATAGAGATACAGAAACACCGTGGCCCCTATCTTTGAGATAATTCTGCACTATTGCGAGCTGTAAATGCCACTTCCAGCTTAGCTGTGCAGAAGAAGAACAACAAGAAGAAGAAATATCTCGAAATATGTCCGTCAGGTCCCTTCCCTTGAGATATATCTGCAAAGATCTCGGAAACGAAGCGAGCTATGGCAAAATGTTAACAGACCTTTTTTGTAGAGAATTATGTTTCCTACAATTTATGTTCTATGATATTTTTTGATCAGAAGCGTAGTTTTCGAGATATATCGAGATATTTAAAAGTTCCGAAGCCGCACCAACATAATAGAGATACAGAAACACCGTGGCCCCTTTCTTTGAGATAACTCTGCACTATTGCGAGCTGGAAATGCCACTTCCAGCTTAGCTGTGCAGAAGAAGAACAACACGAAGAAGAAGTATCTCGAAATATGTCCGTCAGGCCCCTTCCCTTGAGATAAATCTGCAAATATCTCGGAAACAAAGCGAGCTATGGCAAAATGTTAAGAGACCTTTTTTGTAGAGAATTAAGTTTTCTACTTTTTATGTTCTATGATATTTTTTGATCAGATGCGTAGTTCTCGAGATATATCAAGATATTTAAAAGTTCCGAAGCCGCACCAACATAATAGAGATACAGAAACACCGTGGCCCCTTTCTTTGAGATAACTCTGCACTATTGCGAGCTGTAAATGCCACTTCCAGCTTAGCTGTGCAGAAGAAGAACAACACGAAGAAGAAATATCTCGAAATATGTCCGTCAGGCCCCTTCCCTTGAGATAAATCTGCAAATATCTCGGAAACAAAGCGAGCTATGGCAAAATGTTAAGAGACCTTTTTTGTAGGGAATTAAGTTTTCTACTTTTTATGTTCTATGATATTTTTTGATCAGATGCGTAGTTCTCGAGATATATCAAGATATTTAAAAGTTCCGAAGCCGCACCAACATAATAGAGATACAGAAACACCGTGGCCCCTTTCTTTGAGATAACTCTGCACTATTCCGAGCTGGAAATGCCACTTCCAGCATAGCTGTGCAGAAGAAGAACAACACGAAGAAGAAATATCTCGAAATATGTCCGTCAGGCCCCTTCCCTTGAGATATATCTGCAAAGATCTCGGAAACGAAGCGAGCTATGGCAAAATGTTAACAGACCTTTTTTGTAGAGAATTATGTTTCCTACTTTTTATGTTCTATGATATTTTTTGATCAGATGCGTAGTTCTCGAGATATATCAAGATATTTAAAAGTTCCGAAGCCGCACCAACATAATAGAGATACAGAAACACCGTGGCCCCTTTCTTTGAGATAACTCTGCACTATTGCGAGCTGGAAATGCCACTTCCAGCTTAGCTGTGCAGAAGAAGAACAACAAGAAGAAGAAATATCTCGAAATATGTCCGTCAGGCCCCTTCCCTTGAGATAAATCTGCAAATATCTCGGAAACGAAGCGAGCTATGGCAAAATGTTAAGAGACCTTTTTTGTAGAGAATTAGGTTTCCTACAATTTATGTTCTATGATATTTTGTGATCAGAAGCGTAGTTTTCGAGATATATCGAGATATTTAAAAGTTCCGAAGCCGCACCAACATAATAGAGATACAGAAACACCGTGGCCCCTTTCTTTGAGATAAATCTGCACTATTGCGAGCTGCAAATGCCACTTCCAGCTTAGCTGTGCAGAAGAAGAACAACAAGAAGAAGAAATATCTCGAAATATGTCCGTCAGGCCCCTTCCCTTGAGATAAATCTGCAAATATCTCGGAAACGAAGCGAGCTATGGTAAAATGTTAAGAGACCTTTTTTGTAGAGAATTAAGTTTCCTACTTTTTATGTTCTATGATATTTTTTGATCAGATGCGTAGTTCTCGAGATATATCAAGATATTTAAAAGTTCCGAAGCCGCACCAACATAATAGAGATACAGAAACACCGTGGCCCCTTTCTTTGAGATAACTCTGCACTATTGCGAGCTGGAAATGCCACTTCCAGCTTAGCTGTGCAGAAGAAGAACAACACGAAGAAGAAGTATCTCGAAATATGTCCGTCAGGCCCCTTCCCTTGAGATAAATCTGCAAATATCTCGGAAACAAAGCGAGTTATGGCAAAATGTTAAGACACCTTTTTTGTAGAGAATTAAGTTTTCTACTTTTTATGTTCTATGATATTTTTTGATCAGATGCGTAGTTCTCGAGATATATCAAGATATTTAAAAGTTCCGAAGCCGCACCAACATAATAGAGATACAGAAACACCGTGGCCCCTTTCTTTCAGATAACTCTGCACTATTGCGAGCTGTAAGTGCCACTTCCAGCTTAGCTGTGCAGAAGAAGAACAACACGAAGAAGAAATATCTCGAAATATGTCCGTCAGGCCCCTTCCCTTGAGATAAATCTGCAAATATCTCGGAAACAAAGCGAGCTATGGCAAAATGTTAAGAGACCTTTTTTGTAGGGAATTAAGTTTTCTACTTTTTATGTTCTATGATATTTTTTGATCAGATGCGTAGTTCTCGAGATATATCAAGATATTTAAAAGTTCCGAAGCCGCACCAACATAATAGAGATACAGAAACACCGTGGCCCCTTTCTTTGAGATAACTCTGCACTATTCCGAGCTGGAAATGCCACTTCCAGCATAGCTGTGCAGAAGAAGAACAACACGAAGAAGAAATATCTCGAAATATGTCCGTCAGGCCCCTTCCCTTGAGATAAATCTGCAAATATCTCGGAAACGAAGCGAGCTATGGTAAAATGTTAAGAGACCTTTTTTGTAGAGAATTAAGTTTCCTACTTTTTATGTTCTATGATATTTTTTGATCAGATGCGTAGTTCTCGAGATATATCAAGATATTTAAAAGTTCCGAAGCCGCACCAACATAATAGAGATACAGAAACACCGTGGCCCCTATCTTTGAGATAACTCTGCACTATTGCGAGCTGTAAATGCCACTTCCAGCTTAGCTGTGCAGAAGAAGAACAACAAGAAGAAGAAATATCTCGAAATATGTCCGTCAGGCCCCTTCCCTTGAGATATATCTGCAAAGATCTCGGAAACGAAGCGAGCTATGGCAAAATGTTAACAGACCTTTTTTGTAGAGAATTATGTTTCCTACTTTTTATGTTCTATGATATTTTTTGATCAGATGCGTAGTTCTCGAGATATATCAAGATATTTAAAAGTTCCGAAGCCGCACCAACATAATAGAGATACAGAAACACCGTGGCCCCTATCTTTGAGATAATTCTGCACTATTGCGAGCTGTAAATGCCACTTCCAGCTTAGCTGTGCAGAAGAAGAACAACAAGAAGAAGAAATATCTCGAAATATGTCCGTCAGGTCCCTTCCCTTGAGATATATCTGCAAAGATCTCGGAAACGAAGCGAGCTATGGCAAAATGTTAACAGACCTTTTTTGTAGAGAATTATGTTTCCTACAATTTATGTTCTATGATATTTTTTGATCAGAAGCGTAGTTTTCGAGATATATCAAGATATTTAAAAGTTCCGAAGCCGCACCAACATAATAGAGATACAGAAACACCGTGGCCCCTTTCTTTGAGATAACTCTGCACTATTGCGAGCTGCAAATGCCACTTCCAGCTTAGCTGTGCAGAAGAAGAACAACAAGAAGAAGAAATATCTCGAAATATGTCCGTCAGGCCCCTTCCCTTGAGATAAATCTGCAAATATCTCGGAAACGAAGCGAGCTATGGCAAAATGTTAGGAGACCTTTTCTGTACAGAATTAAGTTTCCTACTTTTTATGTTCTATGATATTTTTTGATCAGAAGCGTAGTTTTCGAGATATATCGAGATATTTAAAAGTTCCGAAGCCGCACCAACATAATAGAGATACAGAAACACCGTGGCCCCTTTCTTTGAGATAACTCTGCACTATTGCGAGCTGGAAATGCCACTTCCAGCTTAGCTGTGCAGAAGAAGAACAACACGAAGAAGAAGTATCTCGAAATATGTCCGTCAGGCCCCTTCCCTTGAGATAAATCTGCAAATATCTCGGAAACAAAGCGAGCTATGGCAAAATGTTAAGACACCTTTTTTGTAGAGAATTAAGTTTTCTACTTTTTATGTTCTATGATATTTTTTGATCAGATGCATAGTTCTCGAGATATATCAAGATATTTAAAAGTTCCGAAGCCGCACCAACATAATAGAGATACAGAAACACCGTGGCCCCTTTCTTTGAGATAACTCTGCACTATTGCGAGCTGTAAGTGCCACTTCCAGCTTAGCTGTGCAGAAGAAGAACAACAAGAAGAAGAAATATCTCGAAATATGTCCGTCAGGCCCCTTCCCTTGAGATAAATCTGCAAATATCTCGGAAACGAAGCGAGCTATGGCAAAATGTTAGGAGACCTTTTCTGTACAGAATTAAGTTTCCTACTTTTTATGTTCTATGATATTTTTTGATCAGATGCGTAGTTCTCGAGATATATCAAGATATTTAAAAGTTCCGAAGCCGCACCAACATAATAGAGATACAGAAACACCGTGGCCCCTTTCTTTGAGATAACTCTGCACTATTGCGAGCTGGAAATGCCACTTCCAGCTTAGCTGTGCAGAAGAAGAACAACACGAAGAAGAAGTATCTCGAAATATGTCCGTCAGGCCCCTTCCCTTGAGATAAATCAGCAAATATCTCGGAAACGAAGCGAGCTATGGCAAAATGTTAAGAGACCTTTTTTGTAGAGAATTAAGTTTTCTACTTTTTATGTTCTATGATATTTTTTGATCAGATGCGTAGTTCTCGAGATATATCAAGATATTTAAAAGTTCCGAAGCCGCACCAACATAATAGAGATACAGAAACACCGTGGCCCCTTTCTTTGAGATAACTCTGCACTATTGCGAGCTGTAAATGCCACTTCCAGCTTAGCTGTGCAGAAGAAGAACAACACGAAGAAGAAATATCTCGAAATATGTCCGTCAGGCCCCTTCCCTTGAGATAAATCTGCAAATATCTTGGAAACGAAGCGAGCTATGGCAAAATGTTAAGAGACCTTTTTTGTAGAGAATTACGTTTCCTACAATTTATGTTCTATGATATTTTTTGATCAGAAGCGTAGTTTTCGAGATATATCGAGATATTTAAATGTTCCGAAGCCGCACCAACATAATGGAGATACAGAAACACCGTGGCCGCCTTCTTTGAGATAACTCTGCACTATTGCGAGCTGTAAATGCCACTTCCAGCTTACCTGTGCAGAAGAAGAACAACACGAAGAAGAAATATCTCGAAATATGTCCGTCAGGCCCCTTCCCTTGAGATAAATCTGCAAATATCTCGGAAACGAAGCGAGCTATGGCAAAATGTTAAGAGACCTTTTTTGTAGAGAATTAAGTTTCCTACTTTTTATCTTCTATGATATTTTTTGATCAGATGCGTAGTTCTCGAGATATATCAAGATATTTAAAAGTTCCGAAGCCGCACCAACATAATAGAGATACAGAAACACCGTGGCCCCTTTCTTTGAGATAACTCTGCACTATTGCGAGCTGCAAATGCCACTTCCAGCTTAGCTGTGCAGAAGAAGAACAACAAGAAGAAGAAATATCTCGAAATATGTCCGGCAGGCCCCTTCCCTTGAGATAAATCTGCAAATATCTCGGAAACGAAGCGAGCTATGGCAAAATGTTAAGAGACCTTTTTTGTAGAGAATTAAGTTTCCTACTTTTTATGTTCTATGATATTTTTTGATCAGATGCGTAGTTCTCGAGATATATCAAGATATTTAAAAGTTCCGAAGCCGCACAAACATAATAGAGATACAGAAACACCGTGGCCCCATTCTTTGAGATAACTCTGCACTATTGCGAGCTGCAAATGCCACTTCCAGCTTAGCTGTGCAGAAGAAGAACAACAAGAAGAAGAAATATCTCGAAATACGTCCGTCAGGCCCCTTCCCTTGAGATAAATCTGCAAATATCTCGGAAACGAAGCGAGCTATGGCAAAATGTTAAGAGACGTTTTTTGTAGAGAATTAGGTTTCCTACAATTTATGTACTATGATATTTTTTGATCAGAAGCGTAGTTTTCGAGATATATCGAGATATTTAAAAGTTCCGAAGCCGCACCAACATAATAGAGATACAGAAACACCGTGGGCCCTTTCTTTGAGATAACTCTGCACTAGTGCGAGCCGCAAATGCCACTTCCAGCTTAGCTGTGCAGAGGAAGAACAACAAGAAGAAGAAATATCTCGAAATATGTCGGTCAGTCCCCTTCCCGTGAGATATATCTGCAAATATCTCGGAAACGAAGCGAGCAGTGGCAAAATGTTAAGAGACCTTTTTTGTAGAGAATTATGTTTCCTACAATTTATGTTCTATGATATTTTTTGATCAGAAGCGTAGTTTTCGAGATATATCGAGATATTTAAAAGTTCCGAAGCCGCACCAACATAATAGAGATACAGAAACACCGTGGCCCCTTTCTTTGAGATAACTCTGCACTAGTGCGAGCCGCAAATGCCACTTCCAGCTTAGCTGTGCAGAAGAAGAACAACAAGAAGAAATATCTCGAAATATGTCCGTCAGGCCCCTTCCCTTGAGATACATTTGCAAATATCTCGGAAACGAAGCGAGCTATGGCAAAATGTTAAGAGACCTTTTTTGTAGAGAATTAAGTTTCCTACTTTTTATGTTCTATGATATTTTTTGATCAGATGCGTAGTTCTCGAGATATATCAAGATATTTAAAAGTTCCGAAGCCGCACCAACATAATAGAGATACAGAAACACCGTGGCCCCTTTCTTTGAGATAACTCTGCACTATTGCGAGCTGCAAATGCCACTTCCAGCTTAGCTGTGCAGAGGAAGAACAACAAGAAGAAGAAATATCTCGAAATATGTCCGTCAGGCCCCTTCCCTTGAGATAAATCTGCAAATATCTCGGAAACGAAGCGAGCTATGGCAAAATGTTAAGAGACGTTTTTTGTAGAGAATTAGGTTTCCTACAATTTATGTACTATGATATTTTTTGATCAGAAGCGTAGTTTTCGAGATATATCGAGATATTTAAAAGTTCCGAAGCCGCACCAACATAATAGAGATACAGAAACACCGTGGCCCCTTTCTTTGAGATAACTCTGCACTATTGCGAGCTGCAAATGCCACTTCCAGCTTAGCTGTGCAGAAGAAGAACAACAAGAAGAAGAAATATCTCGAAATATGTCCGTCAGGCCCCTTCCCTTGAGATAAATCTGCAAATATCTCGGAAACGAAGCGAGCTATGGCAAAATGTTAAGAGACCTTTTCTGTACAGAATTAAGTTTCCTACTTTTTATGTTCTATGATATTTTTTGATCAGATGCGTAGTTCTCGAGATATATCAAGATAATTAAAAGTTCCGAAGCCGCACCAACATAATAGAGATACAGAAACACCGTGGCCCCTTTCTTTGAGATAACTCTGCACTATTGCGAGCTGCAAATGCCACTTCCAGCTTAGCTGTGCAGAAGAAGAACAACAAGAAGAAGAAATATCTCGAAATACGTCCGTCAGGCCCCTTCCCTTGAGATAAATCTGCAAATATCTCGGAAACGAAGCGAGCTATGGCAAAATGTTAAGAGACGTTTTTTGTAGAGAATTAGGTTTCCTACAATTTATGTACTATGATATTTTTTGATCAGAAGCGTAGTTTTCGAGATATATCGAGATATTTAAAAGTTCCGAAGCCGCACCAACATAATAGAGATACAGAAACACCGTGGCCCCTTTCTTTGAGATAACTCTGCACTACTGCGAGCTGTAAATGCCACTTCCAGCTTAGCTGTGCAGAAGAAGAACAACACGAAGAAGAAATATCTCGATATATGTCCGTCAGGCCCCTTCCCTTGAGATAAATCTGCAAATATCTCGGAAACGAAACGAGCTATGGCAAAATGTTAACAGACCTTTTTTGTAGAGAATTAAGTTTCCTACTTTTTATGTTCTATGATATTTTTTGATCAGATGCGTAGTTCTCGAGATATATCAAGATATTTAAAAGTTCCGAAGCCGCACCAACATAATAGAGATACAGAAACACCGTGGCCCCTTTCTTTGAGATAACTCTGCACTATTGCGAGCTGCAAATGCCACTTCCCGCTTAGCTGCGCAGAAGAAGAACAACAAGAAGAAGAAATATCTCGAAATATGTCCGTCACGCCCCTTCCCTTGAGATAAATCTGCAAATATCTCGGAAACGAATCGAGCTATGGCAAAATGTTAAGAGACCTTTTTTGTAGAGAATTAAGTTTCCTACTTTTTATGTTCTATGATATTTTTTGATCAGATGCGTAGTTCTCGAGATATATCATGAAATTTAAAAGTTCCGAAGCCGCACCAACATAATAGAGATACAGAAACACCGTGGCCCCTTTCTTTGAGATAACTCTGCACTACTGCGAGCTGTAAATGCCACTTCCAGCTTAGCTGTGCAGAAGAAGAACAACACGAAGAAGAAATATCTCGATATATGTCCGTCAGGCCCCTTCCCTTGAGATAAATCTGCAAATATCTCGGAAACGAAGCGAGCTATGGCAAAATGTTAAGAGACCTTTTTTGTAGAGAATTAAGTTTCCTACTTTTTATGTTCTATGATATTTTTTGATCAGATGCGTAGTTCTCGAGATATATCAAGATATTTAAAAGTTCCGAAGCCGCACCAACATAATAGAGATACAGAAACACCGTGGCCCCTTTCTTTGAGATAACTCTGCACTATTGCGAGCTGCAAATGCCACTTCCAGCTTAGCTGTGCAGAAGAAGAACAACAAGAAGAAATATCTCGAAATATGTCCGTCAGGCCCCTTCCCTTGAGATAAATCTGCAAATATCTCGGAAACGAAGCGAGCTATGGCAAAATGTTAAGAAACCTTTTTTGTAGAGAATTAAGTTTCCTACTTTTTATGTTCTATGATATTTTTTGATCAGATGCGTAGTTCTCGAGATATATCAAGATATTTAAAAGTTCCGAAGCCGCACCAACATAATAGAGATACAGAAACACCGTGGCCCCTTTCTTTGAGATAACTCTGCACTATTGCGAGCTGCAAATGCCACTTCCAGTTTAGCTGTGCACAAGAAGAACAACAAGAAGAAGAAATATCTCGAAATATGTCCGTCAGGCCCCTTCCCTTGAGATAAATCTGCAAATATCTCGGAAACGAAGCGAGCTATGGCAAAATGTTAACAGACCTTTTTTGTAGAGAATTAAGTTTCCTACTTTTCATGTTCTATGATATTTTTCGATCAGATGCGTAGTTCTCGAGATATATCAAGATATTTAAAAGTTCCGAAGCCGCACCAACATAATAGAGATACAGAAACACCGTGGCCCCTTTCTTTGAGATAACTCTGCATTATTGCGAGCTGCAAATGCCACTTCCAGCTTAGCTGTGCAGAAGAAGAACAACAGGAAGAAGAAATATCTCGAAATATGTCCGTCAGGCCGCTTCCCTTGAGATAAATCTGCAAATATCTCGGAAACGAAGCGAGCTATGGCAAAATGTTAAGAGACCTTTTTTGTAGAGAATTAAGTTTCCTACTTTTTATGTTCTATGATATTTTTTGATCAGATGCGTAGTTCTCGAGATATATCAAGATATTTAAAAGTTCCGAAGCCGCACCAACATAATAGAGATACTGAAACACCGTGGCCCCTTTCTTTGAGATAACTCTGCACTATTGCGAGCTGCAAATGCCACTTCCAGCTTAGCTGTGCAGAAGAAGAACAACAAGAAGAAGAAATATCTCGAAATATGTCCGTCAGGCCCGTTCCTTTGAGCTGAATCTGCAAATAGCTCGGAAACGAAGCGAGCTATGTCAAAATGATAGGAGACGGTTTTTGTAGAGAATTATGTTTCCTACAATTTATGTTTATGATATTTTTTGATCAGAAGCGTAGTTTTCGAGATATATCGAGATATTTAAAAGTTCCGAAGCCGCACCAACATAATAGAGATTCAGAAACACCGTGGCCCCTTTCTTTGAGATAACTCTGCACTAGTGCGAGCCGCAAATGCCACTTCCAGCTTAGCTGTGCAGAAGAAGAAATACCTCGAAATATGTCCGTCAGGCCCCTTCCCTTGAGATGTATCTGCAAATATCTTGGAAACGAAGCGAGCTATGGCAAAATGTTAAGAGACCTTTTCTGTAGAGAATTAAGTTTCCTACTTTTCATCTTCTATGATATTTTTCGATCAGATGCGTAGTTCTCGAGATATATCAAGATATTTAAAAGTTCCGAAGCCGCACCAACATAATAGAGATACAGAAACACCGTGGCCCCTTTCTTTGAGATAACTCTGCACTATTGCGAGCTGCAAATGCCACTTCCCGCTTAGCTGTGCAGAAGAACAACAACAAGAAGAAGAAATATCTCGAAATATGTCCGTCAGGCCCGTTCCTTTGAGCTGAATCTGCAAATATCTCGGAAACGAAGCGAGCTATGGCAAAATGATAGGAGACGGTTTTTGTAGAGAATTATGTTTCCTACAATTTATGTTTATGATATTTTTTGATCAGAAGCGTAGTTTTCGAGATATATCGAGATATTTAAAAGTTCCGAAGCCGCACCAACATAATAGAGATTCAGAAACACCGTGGCCCCTTTCTTTGAGATAACTCTGCACTAGTGCGAGCCGCAAATGCCACTTCCAGCTTAGCTGTGCAGAAGAACAAATACCTCGAAATATGTCCGTCAGGCCCCTTCCCTTGAGATGTACCTGCAAATATCTTGGAAACGAAGCGAGCTATGGCAAAATGTTAAGAGACCTTTTTTGTAGAGAATTAAGTTTCCTACTTTTCATGTTCCATGATATTTTTCGATCAGATGCGTAGTTCTCGAGATATATCAAGATATTTAAAAGTTCCGAAGCCGCACCAACATAATAGAGATACAGAAACACCGTGGCCCCTTTCTTTGAGATAACTCTGCACTATTGCGAGCTGCAAATGCCACTTCCCGCTTAGCTGTGCAGAAGAAGAACAACAAGAAGAAGAAATATCTCGAAATATGTCCGTCAGGCCCCTTCCCTTGAGATAAATCTGCAAATATCTCGGAAACGAAGCGAGCTATGGTAAAATGTTAAGAGACCTTTTTTGTAGAGAATTAAGTTTCCTACTTTTTATGTTCTATGATATTTTTTGATCAGATGCGTAGTTCTCGAGATATATCAATATATTTAAAAGTTCCGAAGCCGCACCAACATAATAGAGATACAGAAACACCGTGGCCCCTATCTTTGAGATAATTCTGCACTATTGCGAGCTGTAAATGCCACTTCCAGCTTAGCTGTGCAGAAGAAGAACAACAAGAAGAAGAAATATCTCGAAATATGTCCGTCAGGCCCCTTCCCTTGAGATAAATCTGCAAATATCTCGGAAACGAAGCGAGCTATGGCAAAATGTTAAGAGACCTTTTTTGTAGAGAATTAAGTTTTCCACTTTTTATGTTCTATGATATTTTTTGATCAGATGCGTAGTTCTCGAGATATGTCAAGATATTTAAAAGTTCCGAAGCCGCACCAACATAATAGAGGTACAGAAACACCGTGGCCCCTTTCTTTGAGATAACTCTGCACTATTGCGAGCTGCAAATGCCACTTCCAGCTTAGCTGTGCAGAAGAAGAACAACAAGAAGAAGAAATATCTCGAAATATGTCCGTCAGGCCCGTTCCTTTGAGCTGAATCTGCAAATATCTCGGAAACGAAACGAGCTATGGCAAAATGATAGGAGACGGTTTTTGTAGAGAATTATGTTTCCTACAATTTATGTTTATGATATTTTTTGATCAGAAGCGTAGTTTTCGAGATATATCGAGATATTTAAAAGTTCCGAAGCCGCACCAACATAATAGAGATTCAGAAACACCGTGGCCCCTTTCTTTGAGATAACTCTGCACTAGTGCGAGCCGCAAATGCCACTTCCAGCTTAGCTGTGCAGAAGAAGAAATACCTCGAAATATGTCCGCCAGGCCCCTTCCCTTGAGATGTATCTGCAAATATCTTGGAAACGAAGCGAGCTATGGCAAAATGTTAAGAGACCTTTTTTGTAGAGAATTAAGTTTCCTACTTTTCATGTTCTATGATATTTTTCGATCAGATGCGTAGTTCTCGAGATATATCAAGATATTTAAAAGTTCCGAAGCCGCACCAACATAATAGAGATACAGAAACACCGTGGCCCCTTTCTTTGAGATAACTCTGCACTATTGCGAGCTGCAAATGCCACTTCCCGCTTAGCTGTGCAGAAGAAGAACAACAAGAAGAAGAAATATCTCGAAATATGTCCGTCAGGCCCCTTCCCTTGAGATAAATCTGCAAATATCTCGGAAACGAAGCGAGCTATGGTAAAATGTTAAGAGACCTTTTTTGTAGAGATTTAAGTTTCCTACTTTTTATGTTCTATGATATTTTTTGACCAGATGCGTAGTTCTCGAGATATATCAATATATTTAAAAGTTCCGAAGCCGCACCAACATAATAGAGATACAGAAACACCGTGGCCCCTATCTTTGAGATAATTCTGTACTATTGCGAGCTGTAAATGCCACTTCCAGCTTAACTGTGCAGAAGAAGAACAACAAGAAGAAGAAATATCTCGAAATATGTCCGTCAGGCCCCTTCCCTTGAGATAAATCTGCAAATATCTCGGAAACGAAGCGAGCTATGGCAAAATGTTAAGAGACCTTTTTTGTAGAGAATTAAGTTTTCCACTTTTTATGTTCTATGATATTTTTTGATCAGATGCGTAGTTCTCGAGATATGTCAAGATATTTAAAAGTTCCGAAGCCGCACCAACATAATAGAGATACAGAAACACCGTGGCCCCTTTCTTTGAGATAACTCTGCACTATTGCGAGCTGCAAATGCCACTTCCAGCTTAGCTGTGCAGAAGAAGAACAACAAGAAGAAGAAATATCTCGAAATATGTCCGTCAGGCCCCTTCCCTTGAGATGTATCTGCAAATATCTCGGAAACGAAGCGAGCTATGGCAAAATGTTAAGAGACCTTTTTTGTAGAGAATTATGTTTCATACAATTTATGTTCTATGATATTTTTTGATCAGAAGCGTAGTTTTCGAGATATATCGAGATATTTAAAAGTTCCGAAGCCGCACCAACATAATAGAGATACAGAAACACCGTGGCCCCTTTCTTTGAGATAACTCTGCACTATTGCAAGCTGTAAATGCCACTTCCAGCTTAGCTGTGCAGAAGAAGAACAACACGAAGAAGAAATATCTCGAAATATGTCCGTCAGGCCCCTTCCCTTGAGATAAATCTGCAAATATCTCGGAAACGAAGCGAGCTATGGTAAAATGTTAAGAGACCTTTTTTGTAGAGAATTAAGTTTCCTACTTTTTATGTTCTATGATATTTTTTGATCAGATGCGTAGTTCTCGAGATATATCAATATATTTAAAAGTTCCGAAGCCGCACCAACATAATAGAGATACAGAAACACCGTGGCCCCTATCTTTGGGATAACTCTGCACTATTGCGAGCTGTAAATGCCACTTCCAGCTTAGCTGTGCAGAAGAAGAACAACACGAAGAAGAAATATCTCGAAATATGTCCGTCAGGCCCCTTCCCTTGAGATAAATCTGCAAATATCTCGGAAACGAAGCGAGCTATGGCAAAATGTTAAGAGACCTTTTTTGTAGAGAATTAAGTTTCCTACTTTTTATGTTCTATGATATTTTTTGATCAGATGCGTAGTTCTCGAGATATATCAAGATATTTAATAGTTCCGAATCCGCACCAACATAATAAAGATACAGAAACACCGTGGCCCGTTTCTTTGAGATAACTCTGCACTATTGCGAGCTGCAAATGCCACTTCCAGCTTAGCTGTGCAGAAGAAGAACAACAAGAAGAAGAAATATCTCGAAATATGTCCGTCAGGCCCCTTCCCTTGAGATGTATCTGCAAATATCTTGGAAACGAAGCGAGCTATGGCAAAATGTTAAGAGACCTTTTTTGTAGAGAATTATGTTTCCTACAATTTATGTTCTATGATATTTTTTGATCAGAAGCGTAGTTTTCGAGATATATCGAGATATTTAAAAGTTCCGAAGCCGCACCAACATAATAGAGGTACAGAAACACCGTGGCCCCTTTCTTTGAGATAACTCTGCACTATTGCGAGCTGCAAATGCCACTTCCCGCTTAGCTGTGCAGAAGAAGAACAACAAGAAGAAGAAATATCTCGAAATATGTCCGTCAGGCCCCTTCCCTTGAGATAAATCTGCAAATATCTCGGAAACGAAGCGAGCTATGGTAAAATGTTAAGAGACCTTTTTTGTAGAGGATTAAGTTTCCTACTTTTTATGTTCTATGATATTTTTTGATCAGATGCGTAGTTCTCGAGATATATCAAGATATTTAAAAGTTCCGAAGCCGCACCAACATAATAGAGATACAGAAACACCGTGGCCCCTATCTTTGAGATAACTCTGCACTATTGCGAGCTGTAAATGCCACTTCCAGCTTAGCTGGGCAGAAGAAGAACAACAAGAAGAAGAAATATCTCGAAATATGTCCGTCAGGCCCCTTCCCTTGAGATAAATCTGCAAATATCTCGGAAACGAAGCGAGCTATGGCAAAATGTTAAGAGACCTTTTTTGTAGAGAATTAAGTTTCCTACTTTTTATGTTCTATGATATTTTTTGATCAGATGCGTAGTTCTCGAGATATATCAAGATATTTAAAAGTTCCGAAGCCGCACCAAGATAATAGAGATACAGAAACACCGTGGCCCCTTTCTTTGAGATAACTCTGCACTATTGCGAGCTGCAAATGCCACTTCCAGCTTAGCTGTGCAGAAGAAGAACAACAAGAAGAAGAAATATCTCGAAATATGTCCGTCAGGCCCCTTCCCTTGAGATATATCTGCAAATATCTCGGAAACGAAGCGAGCTATGGCAAAATGTTAAGAGACCTTTTTTGTAGAGAATTATGTTTCCTACTTTTTATGTTCTATGATATTTTTTGATCAGATGCGTAGTTCTCGAGATATATCAAGATATTTAAAAGTTCCGAAGCCGCACCAACATAATAGAGATACAGAAACACCGTGGCCCCTTTCTTTGAGATAACTCTGCACTAGTGCGAGCCGCAAATGCCACTTCCAGCTTAGCTGTGCAGAAGAAGAACAACAAGAAGAAGAAATATCTCGAAATATGTCCGTCAGGCCCCTTCCCTTGAGATAAATCTGCAAATATCTCGGAAACGAAGCGAGCTATGGCAAAATGTTAAGAGACCTTTTTTGTAGAGAATTAAGTTTCCTACTTTTTATGTTCTATGATATTTTTTGATCAGATGCGTAGTTCTCGAGATATATCAAGATATTTAATAGTTCCGAAGCCGCACCAACATAATAAAGATACAGAAACACCGTGGCCCCTTTCTTTGAGATAACTCTGCACTATTGCGAGCTGCAAATGCCACTTACAGCTTAGCTGTGCAGAAGAAGAACAACAAGAAGAAGAAATATCTCGAAATATGTCCGTCAGGCCCCTTCCCTTGAGATGTATCTGCAAATATCTTGGAAACGAAGCGAGCTATGGCAAAATGTTAAGAGACCTTTTTTGTAGAGAATTATGTTTCCTACAATTTATGTTCTATGATATTTTTTGATCAGAAGCGTAGTTTTCGAGATATATCGAGATATTTAAAAGTTCCGAAGCCGCACCAACATAATAGAGGTACAGAAACACCGTGGCCCCTTTCTTTGAGATAACTCTGCACTATTGCGAGCTGCAAATGCCACTTCCCGCTTAGCTGTGCAGAAGAAGAACAACAAGAAGAAGAAATATCTCGAAATATGTCCGTCAGGCCCCTTCCCTTGAGATAAATCTGCAAATATCTCGGAAACGAAGCGAGCTATGGTAAAATGTTAAGAGACCTTTTTTGTAGAGGATTAAGTTTCCTACTTTTTATGTTCTATGATATTTTTTGATCAGATGCGTAGTTCTCGAGATATATCAAGATATTTAAAAGTTCCGAAGCCGCACCAACATAATAGAGATACAGAAACACCGTGGCCCCTATCTTTGAGATAACTCTGCACTATTGCGAGCTGTAAATGCCACTTCCAGCTTAGCTGGGCAGAAGAAGAACAACAAGGAGAAGAAATATCTCGAAATATGTCCGTCAGGCCCCTTCCCTTGAGATAAATCTGCAAATATCTCGGAAACGAAGCGAGCTATGGCAAAATGTTAAGAGACCTTTTTTGTAGAGAATTAAGTTTCCTACTTTTTATGTTCTATGATATTTTTTGATCAGATGCGTAGTTCTCGAGATATATCAAGATATTTAAAAGTTCCGAAGCCGCACCAAGATAATAGAGATACAGAAACACCGTGGCCCCTTTCTTTGAGATAACTCTGCACTATTGCGAGCTGCAAATGCCACTTCCAGCTTAGCTGTGCAGAAGAAGAACAACAAGAAGAAGAAATATCTCGAAATATGTCCGTCAGGCCCCTTCCCTTGAGATATATCTGCAAATATCTCGGAAACGAAGCGAGCTATGGCAAAATGTTAAGAGACCTTTTTTGTAGAGAATTATGTTTCCTACTTTTTATGTTCTATGATATTTTTTGATCAGATGCGTAGTTCTCGAGATATATCAAGATATTTAAAAGTTCCGAAGCCGCACCAACATAATAGAGATACAGAAACACCGTGGCCCCTTTCTTTGAGATAACTCTGCACTAGTGCGAGCCGCAAATGCCACTTCCAGCTTAGCTGTGCAGAAGAAGAACAACAAGAAGAAGAAATATCTCGAAATATGTCCGTCAGGCCCCTTCCCTTGAGATAAATCTGCAAATATCTCGGAAATGAAGCGAGCTATGGCAAAATGTTAAGAGACCTTTTTTGTAGAGAATTAAGTTTCCTACTTTTTATGTTCTATGATATTTTTTGATCAGATGCGTAGTTCTCGAGATATATCAAGATATTTAAAAGTTCCGAAGCCGCACCAACATAATAGAGATACAGAAACACCGTGGCCCCTTTCTTTGAGATAACTCTGCACTATTGCGAGCTGCAAATGCCACTTCCAGCTTAGCTGTGCAGAAGAAGAACAACAAGAAGAAGAAATATCTCGAAATATGTCCGTCAGGCCTCTTCCCTTGAGATGTATCTGCATATATCTTGGAAACGAAGCGAGCTATGGCAAAATGTTAAGAGACCTTTTTTGTAGAGAATTATGTGTCCTACAATTTATGTTCTATGATATTTTTTGATCAGAAGCGTAGTTTTCGAGATATATCGAGATATTTAAAAGTTCCGAAGCCGCACCAACATAATAGAGGTACAGAAACACCGTGGCCCCTTTCTTTGAGATAACTCTGCACTATTGCGAGCTGCAAGTGCCACTTCCCGCTTAGCTGTGCAGAAGAAGAACAACAAGAAGAAGAAATATCTCGAAATATGTCCGTCAGGCCCCTTCCCTTGAGATAAATCTGCAAATATCTCGGAAACGAAGCGAGCTATGGTAAAATGTTAAGAGACCTTTTTTGTAGAGAATTAAGTTTCCTACTTTTTATGTTCTATGATATTTTTTGATCAGATGCGTAGTTCTCGAGATATATCAAGATATTTAAAAGTTCCGAAGCCGCACCAACATAATAGAGATACAGAAACACCGTGGCCCCTATCTTTGAGATAACTCTGCACTATTGCGAGCTGTAAATGCCACTTCCAGCTTAGCTGGGCAGAAGAAGAACAACAAGAAGAAGAAATATCTCGAAATATGTCCGTCAGGCCCCTTCCCTTGAGATAAATCTGCAAATATCTCGGAAACGAAGCGAGCTATGGCAAAATGTTAAGAGACCTTTTTTGTAGAGAATTAAGTTTCCTACTTTTTATGTTCTATGATATTTTTTGATCAGATGCGTAGTTCTCGAGATATATCAAGATATTTAAAAGTTCCGAAGCCGCACCAAGATAATAGAGATACAGAAACACCGTGGCCCCTTTCTTTGAGATAACTCTGCACTATTGCGAGCTGCAAATGCCACTTCCAGCTTAGCTGTGCAGAAGAAGAACAACAAGAAGAAGAAATATCTCGAAATATGTCCGTCAGGCCCCTTCCCTTGAGATATATCTGCAAATATCTCGGAAACGAAGCGAGCTATGGCAAAATGTTAAGAGACCTTTTTTGTAGAGAATTATGTTTCCTACTTTTTATGTTCTATGATATTTTTTGATCAGATGCGTAGTTCTCGAGATATATCAAGATATTTAAAAGTTCCGAAGCCGCACCAACATAATAGAGATACAGAAACACCGTGGCCCCTTTCTTTGAGATAACTCTGCACTAGTGCGAGCCGCAAATGCCACTTCCAGCTTAGCTGTGCAGAAGAAGAACAACAAGAAGAAGAAATATCTCGAAATATGTCCGTCAGGCCCCTTCCCTTGAGATAAATCTGCAAATATCTCGGAAATGAAGCGAGCTATGGCAAAATGTTAAGAGACCTTTTTTGTAGAGAATTAAGTTTCCTACTTTTTATGTTCTATGATATTTTTTGATCAGATGCGTAGTTCTCGAGATATATCAAGATATTTAAAAGTTCCGAAGCCGCACCAACATAATAGAGATACAGAAACACCGTGGCCCCTTTCTTTGAGATAACTCTGCACTATTGCGAGCTGCAAATGCCACTTCCAGCTTAGCTGTGCAGAAGAAGAACAACAAGAAGAAGAAATATCTCGAAATATGTCCGTCAGGCCCCTTCCCTTGAGATGTATCTGCATATATCTTGGAAACGAAGCGAGCTATGGCAAAATGTTAAGAGACCTTTTTTGTAGAGAATTATGTGTCCTACAATTTATGTTCTATGATATTTTTTGATCAGAAGCGTAGTTTTCGAGATATATCGAGATATTTAAAAGTTCCGAAGCCGCACCAACATAATAGAGGTACAGAAACACCGTGGCCCCTTTCTTTGAGATAACTCTGCACTATTGCGAGCTGCAAGTGCCACTTCCCGCTTAGCTGTGCAGAAGAAGAACAACAAGAAGAAGAAATATCTCGAAATATGTCCGTCAGGCCCCTTCCCTTGAGATAAATCTGCAAATATCTCGGAAACGAAGCGAGCTATGGTAAAATGTTAAGAGACCTTTTTTGTAGAGAATTAAGTTTCCTACTTTTTATGTTCTATGATATTTTTTGATCAGATGCGTAGTTCTCGAGATATATCAAGATATTTAAAAGTTCCGAAGCCGCACCAACATAATAGAGATACAGAAACACCGTGGCCCCTTTCTTTGAGATAACTCTGCACTATTGCGAGCTGCAAATGCCACTTCCAGCTTAGCTGTGCAGAAGAAGAACAACAAGAAGAAGAAATATCTCGAAATATGTCCGTCAGGCCCCTTCCCTTGAGATATATCTGCAAATATCTCGGAAACGAAGCGAGCTATGGCAAAATGTTAAGAGACCTTTTTTGTAGAGAATTAAGTTTCCTACTTTTTATGATCTATGATATTTTTTGATCAGATGCGTAGTTCTCGAGATATATCAAGATATTTAAAAGTTCCGAAGCCGCACCAACATAATAGAGATACAGAAACACCGTGGCCCCTTTCTTTGAGATAACTCTGCACTATTGCGAGCTGGAAATGCCACTTCCAGTTTAGCTGTGCAGAAGAAGAACAACAAGAAGAAGAAATATCTCGAAATATGTCCGTCAGGCCCCTTCCCTTGAGATAAATCTGCAAATATCTCGGAAACGAAGCGAGCTATGGCAAAATGTTAAGAGACCTTTTTTGTAGAGAATTATGTTTCCTACAATTTATGTTGTATGATATTTTTTGATCAGAAGCGTAGTTTTCGAGATATATCGAGATATTTAAAAGTTCCGAAGCCGCACCAACATAATAGAGATACAGAAACACCGTGGCCCCTTTCTTTGAGATAACTCTGCACTAGTGCGAGCCGCAAATGCCACTTCCAGCTTAGCTGTGCAGAAGAAGAACAACAAGAAGAAGAAATATCTCGAAATATGTCCGTCAGGCCCCTTCCCTTGAGATAAATCTGCAAATATCTCGGAAACGAAGCGAGCTATGGCAAAATGTTAAGAGACCTTTTTTGTAGAGAATTATGTTTCCTACAATTTATGTTGTATGATATTTTTTGATCAGAAGCGTAGTTTTCGAGATATATCGAGATATGTAAAAGTTCCGAAGCCGCACCAACATAATAGAGATTCAGAAACACCGTGGCCCCTTTCTTTGAGATAACTCTGCACTAGTGCGAGCCGCAAATGCCACTTCCAGCATAGCTGTGCAGAAGAAGAACAACAAGAAGAAGAAATATCTCGAAATATGTCCGTCAGGCCCCTTCCCTTGAGATAAATCTGCAAATATCTCGGAAACGAAGCGAGCTATGGCAAAATGTTAAGAGACCTTTTTTGTAGAGAATTAAGTTTCCTACTTTTTATGTTCTATGATATTTTTTGATCAGATGCGTAGTTCTCGAGATATATCAAGATATTTAAAAGTTCCGAACCCGCACCAACATAGTAGAGATACAGAAACACCGTGGCCCCTTTCTTTGAGATAACTCTGCACTATTGCGAGCTGTAAATGCCACTTCCAGCTTAGCTGTGCAGAAGAAGAACAACACGAAGAAGAAATATCTCGAAATATGTCCGTCAGGCCCCTTCCCTTGAGATAAATCTGCAAATATCTCGGAAACGATGCGAGCTATGGCAAAATGTTAAGAGACGTTTTTGTAGAGAATTAAGTTTCCTACTTTTTATGTTCTATGATATTTTCTGATCAGATGCGTAGTTCTCGAGATATATCAAGATATTTAAAAGTTCCGAAGCCGCACCAACATAATAGAGATACAGAAACACCGTGGCCCCTTTCTTTGAGATAACTCTGCACTATTGCGAGCTGCAAATGCCACTTCCAGCTTAGCTGTGCAGAAGAAGAACAACAAGAAGAAGAAATATCTCGAAATATGTCCGTCAGGCCCCTTCCCTTGAGATAAATCTGCAAATATCTCGGAAACGAAGCGAGCTATGGCAAAATGTTAAGAGACCTTTTTTGTAGAGAATTATGTTTCCTACAATTTATGTTGTATGATATTTTTTGATCAGAAGCGTAGTTTTCGAGATATATCGAGATATGTAAAAGTTCCGAAGCCGCACCAACATAATAGAGATTCAGAAACACCGTGGCCCCTTTCTTTGAGATAACTCTGCACTAGTGCGAGCCGCAAATGCCACTTCCAGCATAGCTGTGCAGAAGAAGAACAACAAGAAGAAGAAATATCTCGAAATATGTCCGTCAGGCCCCTTCCCTTGAGATAAATCTGCAAATATCTCGGAAACGAAGCGAGCTATGGCAAAATGTTAAGAGACCTTTTTTGTAGAGTATTAAGTTTCCTACTTTTTATGTTCTATGATATTTTTTGATCAGATGCGTAGTTCTCGAGATATATCAAGATATTTAAAAGTTCCGAACCCGCACCAACATAGTAGAGATACAGAAACACCGTGGCCCCTTTCTTTGAGATAACTCTGCACTATTGCGAGCTGTAAATGCCACTTCCAGCTTAGCTGTGCAGAAGAAGAACAACACGAAGAAGAAATATCTCGAAATATGTCCGTCAGGCCCCTTCCCTTGAGATAAATCTGCAAATATCTCGGAAACGATGCGAGCTATGGCAAAATGTTAAGAGACGTTTTTGTAGAGAATTAAGTTTCCTACTTTTTATGTTCTATGATATTTTCTGATCAGATGCGTAGTTCTCGAGATATATCAAGATATTTAAAAGTTCCGAAGCCGCACCAACATAATAGAGATACAGAAACACCGTGGCCCCTTTCTTTGAGATAACTCTGCACTATTGCGAGCTGCAAATGCCACTTCCAGCTTAGCTGTGCAGAAGAAGAACAACAAGAAGAAGAAATATCTCGAAATATGTCCGTCAGGCCCCTTCCCTTGAGATAAATCTGCAAATATCTCGGAAACGAAGCGAGCTATGGCAAAATGTTAAGAGACCTTTTTTGTAGAGAATTAAGTTTCCTACTTTTTATGTTCTATGATATTTTTTGATCAGATGCGTAGTTCTCGAGATATATCGAGATATTTAAAAGTTCCGAAGCCGCACCAACATAATAGAGATTCAGAAACACCGTGGCCCCTTTCTTTGAGATAACTCTGCACTATTGCGAGCTGTAAATGCCACTTCCAGCTTAGCTGTGCAGAAGAAGAACAACACGAAGAAGAAATATCCCGAAATATGTCCGTCAGGCCCCTTCCCTTGAGATAAATCTGCAAATATCTCGGAAACGAAGCGAGCTATGGCAAAATGTTAAGAGACCTTTTTTGTAGAGAATTAAGTTTCCTACTTTTTATGTTCTATGATATTTTTTGATCAGATGCGTAGTTCTCGAGATATATCAAGATATTTAAAAGTTCCGAAGCCGCACCAACATAGTAGAGATACAGAAACACCGTGGCCCCTTTCTTTGAGATAACTCTGCACTATTGCGAGCTGTAAATGCCACTTCCAGCTTAGCTGTGCAGAAGAAGAACAACACGAAGAAGAAATATCTCGAAATATGTCCGTCAGGCCCCTTCCCTTGAGATAAATCTGCAAATATCTCGGAAACGAAGCGAGCTATGGCAAAATGTTAAGAGACCTTTTTTGTAGAGAATTAAGTTTCCTACTTTTTATGTTCTATGATATTTTTTGATCAGATGCGTAGTTCTCGAGATATATCAAGATATTTAAAAGTTACGAAGCCGCACCAACATAATAGAGATACAGAAACACCGTGGCCCCTTTCTTTGAGATAACTCTGCACTATTGCGAGCTGCAAATGCCACTTCCCGCTTAGCTGCGCAGAAGAAGAACAACAAGAAGAAGAAATATCTCGAAATATGTCCGTCAGGCCCCTTCCCTTGAGATAAATCTGCAAATATCTCCGAAACGAAGCGAGCTATGGTAAAATGTTAAGAGACCTTTTTTGTAGAGAATTAAGTTTCCTACTTTTTATCTTCTATGATATTTTTTGATCAGATGCGTAGTTCTCGAGATATATCAAGATATTTAAAAGTTCCGAAGCCGCACCAACATAATAGAGGTACAGAAACACCGTGGCCCCTTTCTTTGAGATAACTCTGCACTATTGCGAGCTGCAAATGCCACTTCCAGCTTAGCTGTGCAGAAGAAGAACAACAAGAAGAAGAAATATCTCGAAATATGTCCGTCAGGCCCGTTCCTTTGAGGTGAATCTGCAAATATCTCGGAAACGAAGCGAGCTATGGCAAAATGTTAGGAGACGGTTTTTGTAGAGAATTATGTTTCCTACAATTTATGTTTATGATATTTTTTGATCAGAAGCGTAGTTTTCGAGATATATCGAGATATTTAAAAGTTCCGAAGCCGCACCAACATAATAGAGATTCAGAAACACCGTGGCCCCTTTCTTTGAGATAACTCTGCACTAGTGCGAGCTGGAAATGCCACTTCCAGTTTAGCTGTGCAGAAGAAGAACAACAAGAAGAAGAAATATCTCGAAATATGTCCGTCAGGCCCCTTCCCTTGAGATAAATCTGCAAATATCTCGGAAACGAAGCGAGCTATGGCAAAATGTTAAGAGACCTTTTTTGTAGAGAATTATGTTTCCTACAATTTATGTTGTATGATATTTTTTGATCAGAAGCGTAGTTTTCGAGATATATCGAGATATTTAAAAGTTCCGAAGCCGCACCAACATAATAGAGATTCAGAAACACCGTGGCCCCTTTCTTTGAGATAACTCTGCACTATTGCGAGCTGTAAATGCCACTTCCAGCTTAGCTGTGCAGAAGAAGAACAACACGAAGAAGAAATATCTCGAAATATGTCCGTCAGGCCCCTTCCCTTGAGATAAATCTGCAAATATCTCGGAAACGAAGCGAGCTATGGCAAAATGTTAAGAGACCTTTTTTGTAGAGAATTAAGTTTCCTACTTTTTATGTTCTATGATATTTTTTGATCAGATGCGTAGTTCTCGAGATATATCAAGATATTTAAAAGTTCCGAAGCCGCACCAACATAGTAGAGATACAGAAACACCGTGGCCCCTTTCTTTGAGATAACTCTGCACTATTGCGAGCTGTAAATGCCACTTCCAGCTTAGCTGTGCAGAAGAAGAACAACACGAAGAAGAAATATCTCGAAATATGTCCGTCAGGCCCCTTCCCTTGAGATAAATCTGCAAATATCTCGGAAACGAAGCGAGCTATGGCAAAATGTTAAGAGACCTTTTTTGTAGAGAATTAAGTTTCCTACTTTTTATGTTCTATGATATTTTTTGATCAGATGCGTAGTTCTCGAGATATATCAAGATATTTAAAAGTTACGAAGCCGCACCAACATAATAGAGATACAGAAACACCGTGGCCCCTTTCTTTGAGATAACTCTGCACTATTGCGAGCTGCAAATGCCACTTCCCGCTTAGCTGCGCAGAAGAAGAACAACAAGAAGAAGAAATATCTCGAAATATGTCCGTCAGGCCCCTTCCCTTGAGATAAATCTGCAAATATCTCCGAAACGAAGCGAGCTATGGTAAAATGTTAAGAGACCTTTTTTGTAGAGAATTAAGTTTCCTACTTTTTATGTTCTATGATATTTTTTGATCAGATGCGTAGTTCTCGAGATATATCAAGATATTTAAAAGTTCCGAAGCCGCACCAACATAATAGAGATACAGAAACACCGTGGCCCCTATCTTTGCGATAACTCTGCACTATTGCGAGCTCTAAATGCCACTTCCAGCTTAGCTGTGCAGAAGAAGAACAACAAGAAGAAGAAATATCTCGAAATATATCCGTCAGGCCCCTTCCCTTGAGATAAATCTGCAAATATCTCGGAAACGAAGCGAGCTATGGCAAAATGTTAAGAGACCTTTTTTGTAGAGAATTAAGTTTCCTACTTTTTATGTTCTATGATATTTTTTGATCAGATGCGTAGTTCTCGAGATATATCAAGATATTTAAAAGTTACGAAGCCGCACCAACATAATAGAGATACAGAAACACCGTGGCCCCTTTCTTTGAGATAACTCTGCACTATTGCGAGCTGCAAATGCCACTTCCCGCTTAGCTGCGCAGAAGAAGAACAACAAGAAGAAGAAATATCTCGAAATATGTCCGTCAGGCCCCTTCCCTTGAGATAAATCTGCAAATATCTCCGAAACGAAGCGAGCTATGGTAAAATGTTAAGAGACCTTTTTTGTAGAGAATTAAGTTTCCTACTTTTTATGTTCTATGATATTTTTTGATCAGATGCGTAGTTCTCGAGATATATCAAGATATTTAAAAGTTCCGAAGCCGCACCAACATAATAGAGATACAGAAACACCGTGGCCCCTATCTTTGCGATAACTCTGCACTATTGCGAGCTCTAAATGCCACTTCCAGCTTAGCTGTGCAGAAGAAGAACAACAAGAAGAAGAAATATCTCGAAATATATCCGTCAGGCCCCTTCCCTTGAGATAAATCTGCAAATATCTCGGAAACGAAGCGAGCTATGGCAAAATGTTAAGAGACCTTTTTTGTAGAGAATTAAGTTTCCTACTTTTTATCTTCTATGATATTTTTTGATCAGATGCGTAGTTCTCGAGATATATCAAGATATTTAAAAGTTCCGAAGCCGCACCAACATAATAGAGGTACAGAAACACCGTGGCCCCTTTCTTTGAGATAACTCTGCACTATTGCGAGCTGCAAATGCCACTTCCAGCTTAGCTGTGCAGAAGAAGAACAACAAGAAGAAGAAATATCTCGAAATATGTCCGTCAGGCCCGTTCCTTTGAGGTGAATCTGCAAATATCTCGGAAACGAAGCGAGCTATGGCAAAATGATAGGAGACGGTTTTTGTAGAGAATTATGTTTCCTACAATTTATGTTTATGATATTTTTTGATCAGAAGCGTAGTTTTCGAGATATATCGAGATATTTAAAAGTTCCGAAGCCGCACCAACATAATAGAGATTCAGAAACACCGTGGCCCCTTTCTTTGAGATAACTCTGCACTAGTGCGAGCTGGAAATGCCACTTCCAGTTTAGCTGTGCAGAAGAAGAACAACAAGAAGAAGAAATATCTCGAAATATGTCCGTCAGGCCCCTTCCCTTGAGATAAATCAGCAAATATCTCGGAAACGAAGCGAGCTATGGCAAAATGTTAAGAGACCTTTTTTGTAGAGAATTAAGTTTCCTACTTTTTATGTTCTATGATATTTTTTGATCAGATGCGTAGTTCTCGAGATATATCAAGATATTTAAAAGTTCCGAAGCCGCACCAACATACTAGAGATACAGAAACACCGTGGCCCCTTTCTTTGAGATAACTCTGCACTATTGCGAGCTGTAAATGCCACTTCCAGCTTAGCTGTGCAGAAGAAGAACAACACGAAGAAGAAATATCTCGAAATATGTCCGTCAGGCCCCTTCCCTTGAGATAAATCTGCAAATATCTCGGAAACGAAGCGAGCTATGGTAAAATGTTAAGAGACCTTTTTTGTAGAGAATTAAGTTTCCTACTTTTTATGTTCTATGATATTTTTTGATCAGAAGCGTAGTTTTCGAGATATATCGAGATATTTAAAAGTTCCGAAGCCGCACCAACATAATAGAGATACAGAAACACCGTGGCCCCTTTCTTTGAGATAACTCTGCACTATTGCGAGCTGCAAATGCCACTTCCAGCTTAGCTGTGCAGAAGAAGAACAACAAGAAGAAGAAATATCTCGAAATATGTCCGTCAGGCCCCTTCCCTTGAGATAAATCTGCAAATATCTCGGAAACGAAGCGAGCTATGGCAAAATGTTAAGAGACCTTTTTTGTAGAGAATTAAGTTTCCTACTTTTTATGTTGTATGATATTTTTTGATCAGATGCGTAGTTCTCGAGATATATCAAGATATTTAAAAGTTCCGAAGCCGCACCAACATAATAGAGATACAGAAACACCGTGGCCCCTTTCTTTGAGATAACTCTGCACTATTGCGAGCTGGAAATGCCACTTCCAGTTTAGCTGTGCAGAAGAAGAACAACAAGAAGAAGAAATATCTCGAAATATGTCCGTCAGGCCCCTTCCCTTGAGATAAATCTGCAAATATCTCGGAAACGAAGCGAGCTATGGCAACATGTTAAGAGACCTTTTTTGTAGAGAATTAAGTTTCCTACTTTTTATGTTCTATGATATTTTTTGATCAGATGCGTAGTTCTCGAGATATATCAAGATATTTAAAAGTTACGAAGCCGCACCAACATAATAGAGATACAGAAACACCGTGGCCCCTTTCTTTGAGATAACTCTGCACTATTGCGAGCTGCAAATGCCACTTCCCGCTTAGCTGCGCAGAAGAAGAACAACAAGAAGAAGAAATATCTCGAAATATGTCCGTCACGCCCCTTCCCTTGAGATAAATCTGCAAATATCTCGGAAACGAAGCGAGCTATGGTAAAATGTTAAGAGACCTTTTTTGTAGAGAATTAAGTTTCCTACTTTATATGTTCTATGATATTTTTTGATCAGATGCGTAGTTCTCGAGATATATCAAGATATTTAAAAGTTCCGAAGCCGCACCAACATAATAGAGATACAGAAACACCGTGGCCCCTATCTTTGAGATAACTCTGCACTATTGCGAGCTGTAAATGCCACTTCCAGCTTAGCTGTGCAGAAGAAGAACAACAAGAAGAAGAAATATCTCGAAATATGTCCGTCAGGCCCCTTCCCTTGAGATAAATCTGCAAATATCTCGGAAACGAAGCGAGCTATGGCAAAATGTTAAGAGACCTTTTTTGTAGAGAATTAAGTTTCCTACTTTTTATGTTCTATGATATTTTTTGATCAGATGCGTAGCTCTCGAGATATATCAAGATATTTAAAAGTTCCGAAGCCGCACCAACATAATAGAGATACAGAAACACCGTGGCCCCTTTCTTTGAGATAACTCTGCACTATTGCGAGCTGCAAATGCCACTTCCAGCTTAGCTGTGCAGAAGAAGAACAACAAGAAGAAGAAATATCTCGAAATATGTCCGTCAGGCCCCTTCCCTTGAGATATATCTGCAAATATCTCGGAAACGAAGCGAGCTATGGCAAAATGTTAAGAGACCTTTTTTGTAGAGAATTAAGTTTCCTACTTTTTATGTTCTATGATATTTTTTGGTCAGATGCGTAGTTCTCGAGATATATCAAGATATTTAAAAGTTCCGAAGCCGCACCAACATAATAGAGATACAGAAACACCGTGGCCCCTTTCTTTGAGATAACTCTGCACTATTGCGAGCTGCAAATGCCACTTCCAGCTTAGCTGTGCAGAAGAAGAACAACAAGAAGAAGAAATATCTCGAAATATGTCCGTCAGGCCCCTTCCCTTGAGATATATCTGCAAATATCTCGGAAACGAAGCGAGCTATGGCAAAATGTTAAGAGACCTTTTTTGTAGAGAATTAAGTTTCCTACTTTTTATCTTCTATGATATTTTTTGATCAGATTCGTAGTTCTCGAGATATATCAAGATATTTAAAAGTTCCGAAGCCGCACCAACATAATAGAGATACAGAAACACCGTGGCCCCTTTCTTTGAGATAACTCTGCACTATTGCGAGCTGCAAATGCCACTTCCAGCTTAGCTGTGCAGAAGAAGAACAACAAGAAGAAGAAATATCTCGAAATATGTCCGTCAGGCCCGTTCCTTTGAGCTGAATCTGCAAATATCTCGGAAACGAAGCGAGCTATGGCAAAATGATAGGAGACGGTTTTTGTAGAGAATTATGTTTCCTACAATTTATGTTTATGATATTTTTTGATCAGAAGCGTAGTTTTCGAGATATATCGAGATATTTAAAAGTTCCGAAGCCGCACCAACATAATAGAGATTCAGAAACACCGTGGCCCCTTTCTTTGAGATAACTCTGCACTAGTGCGAGCCACAAATGCCACTTCCAGCTTAGCTGTGCAGAAGAAGAACAACAAGAAGAAGAAATATCTCGAAATATGTCCGTCTGGCCCCTTCCCTTGAGATAAATCTGCAAATATCTCGGAAACGAAGCGAGCTATGGCAAAATGTTAAGAGACCTTTTTTGTAGAGAATTAAGTTTCCTACTTTTTATGTTCTATGATATTTTTTGATCAGATGCGTAGTTCCTCGAGATATATCAAGATATTTAAAAGTTCCGAAGCCGCACCAACATAATAGAGATACAGAAACACCGTGGCCCCTTTCTTTGAGATAACTCTGCACTATTGCGAGCTGCAAATGCCACTTCCAGCTTAGCTGTGCAGAAGAAGAACAACAAGAAGAAGAAATATCTCGAAATATGTCCGTCAGGCCCCTTCCCTTGAGATATATCTGCAAATATCTCGGAAACGAAGCGAGCTATGGTAAAATGTTAAGAGACCTTTTTTGTAGAGAATTAAGTTTCCTACTTTTTATGTTCTATGATATTTTTTGATCAGATGCGTAGTTCTCGAGATGTATCAAGATATTTAAAAGTTCCGAAGCCGCACCAACATAATGGAGATACAGAAACACCGTGGCCCCTTTCTTTGAGATAACTCTGCACTATTGCGAGCTGCAAATGCCACTTCCAGCTTAGCTGTGCAGAAGAAGAACAACAAGAAGAAGAAATATCTCGAAATATGTCCGTCAGGCCCCTTCCCTTGAGATGTATCTGCAAATATCTTGGAAACGAAGCGAGCTATGGCAAAATGTTAAGAGACGTTTTTTGTAGAGAATTATGTTTCCTACAATTTATGTTGTATGATATTTTTTGATCAGAAGCGTAGTTTTCGAGATATATCGAGATATTTAAAAGTTCCGAAGCCGCACCAACATAATAGAGATACAGAAACACCGTGGCCCCTTTCTTTGAGATAACTCTGCACTAGTGCGAGCCGCAAATGCCACTTCCAGCTTAGCTGTGCAGAAGAAGAACAACAAGAAGAAGAAATATCTCGAAATATGTCAGTCAGGCCCCTTCCCTTGAGATAAATCTGCAAATATCTCGGAAACGAAGCGAGCTATGGCAAAATGTTAAGAGACCTTTTCTGTAGAGAATTAAGTTTCCTACTTTTTATGTTCTATGATATTTTTTGACCAGATGCGTAGTTCTCGAGATATATCAAGATATTTAAAAGTTCCGAAGCCGCACCAACATAATAGAGATACAGAAACACCGTGGCCCCTTTCTTTGAGATAACTCTGCACTATTGCGAGCTGCAAATGCCACTTCCAGCTTAGCTGTGCAGAAGAAGAACAACAAGAAGAAGAAATATCTCGAAATATGTCCGTCAGGCCCCTTCCCTTGAGATGTATCTGCAAATATCTTGGAAACGAAGCGAGCTATGGCAAAATGTTAACAGACGTTTTTTGTAGAGAATTAAGTTTCCTACTTTTTATGTTCTATGATATTTTTTGATCAGATGCGTAGTTCTCGAGATGTATCAAGATATTTAAAAGTTCCGAAGCCGCACCAACATAATAGAGATACAGAAACACCGTGGCCCCTTTCTTTGAG
This sequence comes from Osmia lignaria lignaria, assembly GCF_051020975.1. Taxonomy (NCBI): domain Eukaryota; kingdom Metazoa; phylum Arthropoda; class Insecta; order Hymenoptera; family Megachilidae; genus Osmia; species Osmia lignaria. The sequence continues at coordinate 8,285,988 of NW_027478167.1, read as the reverse complement.
ATAACTCTGCACTATTGCGAGCTGCAAATGCCACTTCCAGCTTAGCTGTGCAGAATAAGAACAACAAGAAGAAGAAATATCTCGAAATATGTCCGTCAGGCCCCTTCCCTTGAGATATATCTGCAAATATCTCGGAAACGAAGCGAGCTATGGTAAAATGTTAAGAGACCTTTTTTGTAGAGAATTAAGTTTCCTACTTTTTATGTTCTATGATATTTTTTGATCAGATGCGTAGTTCTCGAGATGTATCAAGATATTTAAAAGTTCCGAAGCCGCACCAACATAATAGAGATACAGAAACACCGTGGCCCCTTTCTTTGAGATAACTCTGCACTATTGCGAGCTGTAAATGCCACTTCCAGCTTAGCTGTGCCGAAGAAGAACAACACGAAGAAGAAATATCTCGAAATATGTCCGTCAGGCCCCTTCCCTTGAGATATATCTGCAAATATCTCGGAAACGAAGCGAGCTATGGCAAAATGCTAAGAGACCTTTTTTGTAGAGAATTAAGTTTCCTACTTTTTATGTTCTATGATATTTTTTGATCAGATGCCTAGTTCTCGAGATGTATCAAGATATTTAAAAGTTCCGAAGCCGCACCAACATAATAGAGATACAGAAACACCGTGGCCCCTTTCTTTGAGATAACTCTGCACTATTGCGAGCTGCAAATGCCACTTCCAGCTTAGCTGTGCAGAAGAAGAACAACAAGAAGAAGAAATATCTCGAAATATGTCCGTCAGGCCCCTTCCCTTGAGATGTATCTGCAAATATCTTGGAAACGAAGCGAGCTATGGCAAAATGTTAAGAGACGTTTTTTGTAGAGAATTATGTTTCCTACAATTTATGTTGTATGATATTTTTTGATCAGAAGCGTAGTTTTCGAGATATATCGAGATATTTAAAAGTTCCGAAGCCGCACCAACATAATAGAGATACAGAAACACCGTGGCCCCTTTCTTTGAGATAACTCTGCACTAGTGCGAGCCGCAAATGCCACTTCCAGCTTAGCTGTGCAGAAGAAGAACAACAAGAAGAAGAAATATCTCGAAATATGTCAGTCAGGCCCCTTCCCTTGAGATAAATCTGCAAATATCTCGGAAACGAAGCGAGCTATGGCAAAATGTTAAGAGACCTTTTCTGTAGAGAATTAAGTTTCCTACTTTTTATGTTCTATGATATTTTTTGATCAGATGCGTAGTTCTCGAGATATATCAAGATATTTAAAAGTTCCGAAGCCGCACCAACATAATAGAGATACAGAAACACCGTGGCCCCTTTCTTTGAGATAACTCTGCACTATTGCGAGCTGCAAATGCCACTTCCAGCTTAGGTGTGCAGAAGAAGAACAACAAGAAGAAGAAATATCTCGAAATATGTCCGTCAGGCCCCTTCCCTTGAGATGTATCTGCAAATATCTTGGAAACGAAGCGAGCTATGGCAAAATGTTCAGAGACGTTTTTTGTAGAGAATTATGTTTCCTACAATTTATGTTGTATGATATTTTTTGATCAGAAGCGTAGTTTTCGAGATATATCGAGATATTTAAAAGTTCCGAAGCCGCACCAACATAATAGAGATACAGAAACACCGTGGCCCCTTTCTTTGAGATAACTCTGCACTATTGCGAGCTGCAAATGCCACTTCTAGCTTAGCTGTGCAGAAGAAGAACAACAAGAAGAAGAAATATCTCGAAATATGTCCGTCAGGCCCCTTCCCTTGAGATATATCTGCAAATATCTCGGAAACGAAGCGAGCTATGGTAAAATGTTAAGAGACCTTTTTTGTAGAGAATTAAGTTTCCTACTTTTTATGTTCTATGATATTTTTTGATCAGATGCCTAGTTCTCGAGATGTATCAAGATATTTAAAAGTTCCGAAGCCGCACCAACATAATAGAGATACAGAAACACCGTGGCCCCTTTCTTTGAGATAACTCTGCACTATTGCGAGCTGCAAATGCCACTTCCAGCTTAGCTGTGCAGAAGAAGAACAACAAGAAGAAGAAATATCTCGAAATATGTCCGTCAGGCCCCTTCCCTTGAGATGTATCTGCAAATATCTTGGAAACGAAGCGAGCTATGGCAAAATGTTAAGAGACGTTTTTTGTAGAGAATTATGTTTCCTACAATTTATGTTGTATGATATTTTTTGATCAGAAGCGTAGTTTTCGAGATATATCGAGATATTTAAAAGTTCCGAAGCCGCACCAACATAATAGAGATACAGAAACACCGTGGCCCCTTTCTTTGAGATAACTCTGCACTAGTGCGAGCCGCAAATGCCACTTCCAGCTTAGCTGTGCAGAAGAAGAACAACAAGAAGAAGAAATATCTCGAAATATGTCAGTCAGGCCCCTTCCCTTGAGATAAATCTGCAAATATCTCGGAAACGAAGCGAGCTATGGCAAAATGTTAAGAGACCTTTTCTGTAGAGAATTAAGTTTCCTACTTTTTATGTTCTATGATATTTTTTGATCAGATGCATAGTTCTCGAGATATATCAAGATATTTAAAAGTTCCGAAGCCGCACCAACATAATAGAGATACAGAAACACCGTGGCCCCTTTCTTTGAGATAACTCTGCACTATTGCGAGCTGCAAATGCCACTTCCAGCTTAGCTGTGCAGAAGAAGAACAACAAGAAGAAGAAATATCTCGAAATATGTCCGTCAGGCCCCTTCCCTTGAGATGTATCTGCAAATATCTTGGAAACGAAGCGAGCTATGGCAAAATGTTAAGAGACGTTTTTTGTAGAGAATTATGTTTCCTACAATTTATGTTGTATGATATTTTTTGATCAGAAGCGTAGTTCTCGAGATATATCAAGATATTTAAAAGTTCCGAAGCCGCACCAACATAATAGAGATACAGAAACACCGTGGCCCCTTTCTTTGAGATAACTCTGCACTATTGCGAGCTGCAAATGCCACTTCCAGCTTAGCTGTGCAGAAGAAGAACAACAAGAAGAAGAAATATCTCGAAATATGTCCGTCAAGCCCCTTCCCTTGAGATGTATCTGCAAATATCTTGGAAACGAAGCGAGCTATGGCAAAATGTTAAGAGACGTTTTTTGTAGAGAATTATGTTTCCTACAATTTATGTTGTATGATATTTTTTGATCAGAAGCGTAGTTTTCGAGATATATCGAGATATTTAAAAGTTCCGAAGCCGCACCAACATAATAGAGATACAGAAACACCGTGGCCCCTTTCTTTGAGATAACTCTGCACTAGTGCGAGCCGCAAATGCCACTTCCAGCTTAGCTGTGCAGAAGAAGAACAACAAGAAGAAGAAATATCTCGAAATATGTCAGTCAGGCCCCTTCCCTTGAGATAAATCTGCAAATATCTCGGAAACGAAGCGAGCTATGGCAAAATGTTAAGAGACCTTTTCTGTAGAGAATTAAGTTTCCTACTTTTTATGTTCTATGATATTTTTTGACCAGATGCGTAGTTCTCGAGATATATCAAGATATTTAAAAGTTCCGAAGCCGCACCAACATAATAGAGATACAGAAACACCGTGGCCCCTTTCTTTGAGATAACTCTGCACTATTGCGAGCTGCAAATGCCACTTCCAGCTTAGCTGTGCAGAAGAAGAACAACAAGAAGAAGAAATATCTCGAAATATGTCCGTCAGGCCCCTTCCCTTGAGATGTATCTGCAAATATCTTGGAAACGAAGCGAGCTATGGCAAAATGTTAACAGACGTTTTTTGTAGAGAATTAAGTTTCCTACTTTTTATGTTCTATGATATTTTTTGATCAGATGCGTAGTTCTCGAGATGTATCAAGATATTTAAAAGTTCCGAAGCCGCACCAACATAATAGAGATACAGAAACACCGTGGCCCCTTTCTTTGAGATAACTCTGCACTATTGCGAGCTGCAAATGCCACTTCCAGCTTAGCTGTGCAGAATAAGAACAACAAGAAGAAGAAATATCTCGAAATATGTCCGTCAGGCCCCTTCCCTTGAGATATATCTGCAAATATCTCGGAAACGAAGCGAGCTATGGCAAAATGTTAAGAGACCTTTTTTGTAGAGAATTAAGTTTCCTACTTTTTATGTTCTATGATATTTTTTGATCAGATGCCTAGTTCTCGAGATGTATCAAGATATTTAAAAGTTCCGAAGCCGCACCAACATAATAGAGATACAGAAACACCGTGGCCCCTTTCTTTGAGATAACTCTGCACTATTGCGAGCTGCAAATGCCACTTCCAGCTTAGCTGTGCAGAAGAAGAACAACAAGAAGAAGAAATATCTCGAAATATGTCCGTCAAGCCCCTTCCCTTGAGATGTATCTGCAAATATCTTGGAAACGAAGCGAGCTATGGCAAAATGTTAAGAGACGTTTTTTGTAGAGAATTATGTTTCCTACAATTTATGTTGTATGATATTTTTTGATCAGAAGCGTAGTTTTCGAGATATATCGAGATATTTAAAAGTTCCGAAGCCGCACCAACATAATAGAGATACAGAAACACCGTGGCCCCTTTCTTTGAGATAACTCTGCACTAGTGCGAGCCGCAAATGCCACTTCCAGCTTAGCTGTGCAGAAGAAGAACAACAAGAAGAAGAAATATCTCGAAATATGTCAGTCAGGCCCCTTCCCTTGAGATAAATCTGCAAATATCTCGGAAACGAAGCGAGCTATGGCAAAATGTTAAGAGACCTTTTCTGTAGAGAATTAAGTTTCCTACTTTTTATGTTCTATGATATTTTTTGACCAGATGCGTAGTTCTCGAGATATATCAAGATATTTAAAAGTTCCGAAGCCGCACCAACATAATAGAGATACAGAAACACCGTGGCCCCTTTCTTTGAGATAACTCTGCACTATTGCGAGCTGCAAATGCCACTTCCAGCTTAGCTGTGCAGAAGAACAACAACAAGAAGAAGAAATATCTCGAAATATGTCCGTCAGGCCCCTTCCCTTGAGATGTATCTGCAAATATCTTGGAAACGAAGCGAGCTATGGCAAAATGTTAAGAGAAGTTTTTTGTAGAGAATTATGTTTCCTACAATTTATGTTGTATGATATTTTTTGATCAGAAGCGTAGTTTTCGAGATATATCGAGATATTTAAAAGTTCCGAAGCCGCACCAACATAATAGAGATACAGAAACACCGTGGCCCCTTTCTTTGAGATAACTCTGCACTAGTGCGAGCCGCAAATGCCACTTCCAGCTTAGCTGTGCAGAAGAAGAACAACAAGAAGAAGAAATATCTCGAAATATGTCAGTCAGGCCCCTTCCCTTGAGATAAATCTGCAAATATCTCGGAAACGAAGCGAGCTATGGCAAAATGTTAAGAGACCTTTTCTGTAGAGAATTAAGTTTCCTACTTTTTATGTTCTATGATATTTTTTGACCAGATGCGTAGTTCTCGAGATATATCAAGATATTTAAAAGTTCCGAAGCCGCACCAACATAATAGAGATACAGAAACACCGTGGCCCCTTTCTTTGAGATAACTCTGCACTATTGCGAGCTGCAAATGCCACTTCCAGCTTAGCTGTGCAGAAGAAGAACAACAAGAAGAAGAAATATCTCGAAATATGTCCGTCAGGCCCCTTCCCTTGAGATGTATCTGCAAATATCTTGGAAACGAAGCGAGCTATGGCAAAATGTTAACAGACGTTTTTTGTAGAGAATTAAGTTTCCTACTTTTTATGTTCTATGATATTTTTTGATCAGATGCGTAGTTCTCGAGATGTATCAAGATATTTAAAAGTTCCGAAGCCGCACCAACATAATAGAGATACAGAAACACCGTGGCCCCTTTCTTTGAGATAACTCTGCACTATTGCGAGCTGCAAATGCCACTTCCAGCTTAGCTGTGCAGAATAAGAACAACAAGAAGAAGAAATATCTCGAAATATGTCCGTCAGGCCCCTTCCCTTGAGATATATCTGCAAATATCTCGGAAACGAAGCGAGCTATGGTAAAATGTTAAGAGACCTTTTTTGTAGAGAATTAAGTTTCCTACTTTTTATGTTCTATGATATTTTTTGATCAGATGCGTAGTTCTCGAGATGTATCAAGATATTTAAAAGTTCCGAAGCCGCACCAACATAATAGAGATACAGAAACACCGTGGCCCCTTTCTTTGAGATAACTCTGCACTATTGCGAGCTGTAAATGCCACTTCCAGCTTAGCTGTGCAGAAGAAGAACAACACGAAGAAGAAATATCTCGAAATATGTCCGTCAGGCCCCTTCCCTTGAGATATATCTGCAAATATCTCGGAAACGAAGCGAGCTATGGCAAAATGTTAAGAGACCTTTTTTGTAGAGAATTAAGTTTCCTACTTTTTATGTTCTATGATATTTTTTGATCAGATGCCTAGTTCTCGAGATGTATCAAGATATTTAAAAGTTCCGAAGCCGCACCAACATAATAGAGATACAGAAACACCGTGGCCCCTTTCTTTGAGATAACTCTGCACTATTGCGAGCTGCAAATGCCACTTCCAGCTTAGCTGTGCAGAAGAAGAACAACAAGAAGAAGAAATATCTCGAAATATGTCCGTCAGGCCCCTTCCCTTGAGATGTATCTGCAAATATCTTGGAAACGAAGCGAGCTATGGCAAAATGTTAAGAGATGTTTTTTGTAGAGAATTATGTTTCCTACAATTTATGTTGTATGATATTTTTTGATCAGAAGCGTAGTTTTCGAGATATATCGAGATATTTAAAAGTTCCGAAGCCGCACCAACATAATAGAGATACAGAAACACCGTGGCCCCTTTCTTTGAGATAACTCTGCACTAGTGCGAGCCGCAAATGCCACTTCCAGCTTAGCTGTGCAGAAGAAGAACAACAAGAAGAAGAAATATCTCGAAATATGTCAGTCAGGCCCCTTCCCTTGAGATAAATCTGCAAATATCTCGGAAACGAAGCGAGCTATGGCAAAATGTTAAGAGACCTTTTCTGTAGAGAATTAAGTTTCCTACTTTTTATGTTCTATGATATTTTTTGATCAGATGCATAGTTCTCGAGATATATCAAGATATTTAAAAGTTCCGAAGCCGCACCAACATAATAGAGATACAGAAACACCGTGGCCCCTTTCTTTGAGATAACTCTGCACTATTGCGAGCTGCAAATGCCACTTCCAGCTTAGCTGTGCAGAAGAAGAACAACAAGAAGAAGAAATATCTCGAAATATGTCCGTCAGGCCCCTTCCCTTGAGATGTATCTGCAAATATCTTGGAAACGAAGCGAGCTATGGCAAAATGTTAAGAGACGTTTTTTGTAGAGAATTATGTTTCCTACAATTTATGTTGTATGATATTTTTTGATCAGAAGCGTAGTTCTCGAGATATATCAAGATATTTAAAAGTTCCGAAGCCGCACCAACATAATAGAGATACAGAAACACCGTGGCCCCTTTCTTTGAGATAACTCTGCACTATTGCGAGCTGCAAATGCCACTTCCAGCTTAGCTGTGCAGAAGAAGAACAACAAGAAGAAGAAATATCTCGAAATATGTCCGTCAAGCCCCTTCCCTTGAGATGTATCTGCAAATATCTTGGAAACGAAGCGAGCTATGGCAAAATGTTAAGAGACGTTTTTTGTAGAGAATTATGTTTCCTACAATTTATGTTGTATGATATTTTTTGATCAGAAGCGTAGTTTTCGAGATATATCGAGATATTTAAAAGTTCCGAAGCCGCACCAACATAATAGAGATACAGAAACACCGTGGCCCCTTTCTTTGAGATAACTCTGCACTAGTGCGAGCCGCAAATGCCACTTCCAGCTTAGCTGTGCAGAAGAAGAACAACAAGAAGAAGAAATATCTCGAAATATGTCAGTCAGGCCCCTTCCCTTGAGATAAATCTGCAAATATCTCGGAAACGAAGCGAGCTATGGCAAAATGTTAAGAGACCTTTTCTGTAGAGAATTAAGTTTCCTACTTTTTATGTTCTATGATATTTTTTGACCAGATGCGTAGTTCTCGAGATATATCAAGATATTTAAAAGTTCCGAAGCCGCACCAACATAATAGAGATACAGAAACACCGTGGCCCCTTTCTTTGAGATAACTCTGCACTATTGCGAGCTGCAAATGCCACTTCCAGCTTAGCTGTGCAGAAGAAGAACAACAAGAAGAAGAAATATCTCGAAATATGTCCGTCAGGCCCCTTCCCTTGAGATGTATCTGCAAATATCTTGGAAACGAAGCGAGCTATGGCAAAATGTTAACAGACGTTTTTTGTAGAGAATTAAGTTTCCTACTTTTTATGTTCTATGATATTTTTTGATCAGATGCGTAGTTCTCGAGATGTATCAAGATATTTAAAAGTTCCGAAGCCGCACCAACATAATAGAGATACAGAAACACCGTGGCCCCTTTCTTTGAGATAACTCTGCACTATTGCGAGCTGCAAATGCCACTTCCAGCTTAGCTGTGCAGAATAAGAACAACAAGAAGAAGAAATATCTCGAAATATGTCCGTCAGGCCCCTTCCCTTGAGATATATCTGCAAATATCTCGGAAACGAAGCGAGCTATGGCAAAATGTTAAGAGACCTTTTTTGTAGAGAATTAAGTTTCCTACTTTTTATGTTCTATGATATTTTTTGATCAGATGCCTAGTTCTCGAGATGTATCAAGATATTTAAAAGTTCCGAAGCCGCACCAACATAATAGAGATACAGAAACACCGTGGCCCCTTTCTTTGAGATAACTCTGCACTATTGCGAGCTGCAAATGCCACTTCCAGCTTAGCTGTGCAGAAGAAGAACAACAAGAAGAAGAAATATCTCGAAATATGTCCGTCAAGCCCCTTCCCTTGAGATGTATCTGCAAATATCTTGGAAACGAAGCGAGCTATGGCAAAATGTTAAGAGACGTTTTTTGTAGAGAATTATGTTTCCTACAATTTATGTTGTATGATATTTTTTGATCAGAAGCGTAGTTTTCGAGATATATCGAGATATTTAAAAGTTCCGAAGCCGCACCAACATAATAGAGATACAGAAACACCGTGGCCCCTTTCTTTGAGATAACTCTGCACTAGTGCGAGCCGCAAATGCCACTTCCAGCTTAGCTGTGCAGAAGAAGAACAACAAGAAGAAGAAATATCTCGAAATATGTCAGTCAGGCCCCTTCCCTTGAGATAAATCTGCAAATATCTCGGAAACGAAGCGAGCTATGGCAAAATGTTAAGAGACCTTTTCTGTAGAGAATTAAGTTTCCTACTTTTTATGTTCTATGATATTTTTTGACCAGATGCGTAGTTCTCGAGATATATCAAGATATTTAAAAGTTCCGAAGCCGCACCAACATAATAGAGATACAGAAACACCGTGGCCCCTTTCTTTGAGATAACTCTGCACTATTGCGAGCTGCAAATGCCACTTCCAGCTTAGCTGTGCAGAAGAAGAACAACAAGAAGAAGAAATATCTCGAAATATGTCCGTCAGGCCCCTTCCCTTGAGATGTATCTGCAAATATCTTGGAAACGAAGCGAGCTATGGCAAAATGTTAAGAGACGTTTTTTGTAGAGAATTATGTTTCCTACAATTTATGTTGTATGATATTTTTTGATCAGAAGCGTAGTTTTCGAGATATATCGAGATATTTAAAAGTTCCGAAGCCGCACCAACATAATAGAGATACAGAAACACCGTGGCCCCTTTCTTTGAGATAACTCTGCACTAGTGCGAGCCGCAAATGCCACTTCCAGCTTAGCTGTGCAGAAGAAGAACAACAAGAAGAAGAAATATCTCGAAATATGTCAGTCAGGCCCCTTCCCTTGAGATAAATCTGCAAATATCTCGGAAACGAAGCGAGCTATGGCAAAATGTTAAGAGACCTTTTCTGTAGAGAATTAAGTTTCCTACTTTTTATGTTCTATGATATTTTTTGACCAGATGCGTAGTTCTCGAGATATATCAAGATATTTAAAAGTTCCGAAGCCGCACCAACATAATAGAGATACAGAAACACCGTGGCCCCTTTCTTTGAGATAACTCTGCACTATTGCGAGCTGCAAATGCCACTTCCAGCTTAGCTGTGCAGAAGAAGAACAACAAGAAGAAGAAATATCTCGAAATATGTCCGTCAGGCCCCTTCCCTTGAGATGTATCTGCAAATATCTTGGAAACGAAGCGAGCTATGGCAAAATGTTAACAGACGTTTTTTGTAGAGAATTAAGTTTCCTACTTTTTATGTTCTATGATATTTTTTGATCAGATGCGTAGTTCTCGAGATGTATCAAGATATTTAAAAGTTCCGAAGCCGCACCAACATAATAGAGATACAGAAACACCGTGGCCCCTTTCTTTGAGATAACTCTGCACTATTGCGAGCTGCAAATGCCACTTCCAGCTTAGCTGTGCAGAATAAGAACAACAAGAAGAAGAAATATCTCGAAATATGTCCGTCAGGCCCCTTCCCTTGAGATATATCTGCAAATATCTCGGAAACGAAGCGAGCTATGGTAAAATGTTAAGAGACCTTTTTTGTAGAGAATTAAGTTTCCTACTTTTTATGTTCTATGATATTTTTTGATCAGATGCGTAGTTCTCGAGATGTATCAAGATATTTAAAAGTTCCGAAGCCGCACCAACATAATAGAGATACAGAAACACCGTGGCCCCTTTCTTTGAGATAACTCTGCACTATTGCGAGCTGTAAATGCCACTTCCAGCTTAGCTGTGCAGAAGAAGAACAACACGAAGAAGAAATATCTCGAAATATGTCCGTCAGGCCCCTTCCCTTGAGATATATCTGCAAATATCTCGGAAACGAAGCGAGCTATGGCAAAATGTTAAGAGACCTTTTTTGTAGAGAATTAAGTTTCCTACTTTTTATGTTCTATGATATTTTTTGATCAGATGCCTAGTTCTCGAGATGTATCAAGATATTTAAAAGTTCCGAAGCCGCACCAACATAATAGAGATACAGAAACACCGTGGCCCCTTTCTTTGAGATAACTCTGCACTATTGCGAGCTGCAAATGCCACTTCCAGCTTAGCTGTGCAGAAGAAGAACAACAAGAAGAAGAAATATCTCGAAATATGTCCGTCAGGCCCCTTCCCTTGCATGTATCTGCAAATATCTTGGAAACGAAGCGAGCTATGGCAAAATGTTAAGAGACGTTTTTTGTAGAGAATTATGTTTCCTACAATTTATGTTGTATGATATTTTTTGATCAGAAGCGTAGTTTTCGAGATATATCGAGATATTTAAAAGTTCCGAAGCCGCACCAACATAATAGAGATACAGAAACACCGTGGCCCCTTTCTTTGAGATAACTCTGCACTAGTGCGAGCCGCAAATGCCACTTCCAGCTTAGCTGTGCAGAAGAAGAACAACAAGAAGAAGAAATATCTCGAAATATGTCAGTCAGGCCCCTTCCCTTGAGATAAATCTGCAAATATCTCGGAAACGAAGCGAGCTATGGCAAAATGTTAAGAGACCTTTTCTGTAGAGAATTAAGTTTCCTACTTTTTATGTTCTATGATATTTTTTGATCAGATGCGTAGTTCTCGAGATATATCAAGATATTTAAAAGTTCCGAAGCCGCACCAACATAATAGAGATACAGAAACACCGTGGCCCCTTTCTTTGAGATAACTCTGCACTATTGCGAGCTGCAAATGCCACTTCCAGCTTAGCTGTGCAGAAGAAGAACAACAAGAAGAAGAAATATCTCGAAATATGTCCGTCAGGCCCCTTCCCTTGAGATGTATCTGCAAATATCTTGGAAACGAAGCGAGCTATGGCAAAATGTTAAGAGACGTTTTTTGTAGAGAATTATGTTTCCTACAATTTATGTTGTATGATATTTTTTGATCAGAAGCGTAGTTTTCGAGATATATCGAGATATTTAAAAGTTCCGAAGCCGCACCAACATAATAGAGATACAGAAACACCGTGGCCCCTTTCTTTGAGATAACTCTGCACTATTGCGAGCTGCAAATGCCACTTCCAGCTTAGCTGTGCAGAAGAAGAACAACAAGAAGAAGAAATATCTCGAAATATGTCCGTCAGGCCCCTTCCCTTGAGATATATCTGCAAATATCTTGGAAACGAAGCGAGCTATGGGAAAATGTTAAGAGACCTTTTTTGTAGAGAATTAAGTTTCCTACTTTTTATGTTCTATGATATTTTTTGATCAGATGCGTAGTTCTCGAGATATATCAAGATATTTAAAAGTTCCGAAGCCGCACCAACATAATAGAGATACAGAAACACCGTGGCCCCTTTCTTTGATATAACTCTGCACTATGGCGAGCTGCAAATGCCAGTTCCAGCTTAGCTGTGCAGAAGAAGAACAACAAGAAGAAGAAATATCTCGAAATATGTCCGTCAGGCCCCTTCCCTTGAGATAAATCTGCAAATATCTCGGAAACGAAGCGAGCTATGGCAAAATATTAAGAGACCTTTTTTGTAGAGAATTAAGTTTCCTACTTTTTATGTTCTATGATATTTTTTGATCAGATGCGTAGTTCTCGAGATATATCAAGATATTTAAAAGTTCCGAAGCCGCACCAACATAATAGAGATACAGAAACACCGTGGCCCCTTTCTTTGAGATAACTCTGCACTATTGCGAGCTGCAAATGCCACTTCCAGCTTAGCTGTGCAGAAGAAGAACAACAAGAAGAAGAAATATCTCGAAATATGTCCGTCAGGCCCCTTCCCTTGAGATGTATCTGCAAATATCTTGGAAACGAAGCGAGCTATGGCAAAATGTTAAGAGACGTTTTTTGTAGAGAATTATGTTTCCTACAATTTATGTTGTATGATATTTTTTGATCAGAAGCGTAGTTTTCGAGATATATCGAGATATTTAAAAGTTCCGAAGCCGCACCAACATAATAGAGATACAGAAACACCGTGGCCCCTTTCTTTGAGATAACTCCGCACTATTGCGAGCTGCAAATGCCACTTCCAGCTTAGCTGTGCAGAAGAAGAACAACAAGAAGAAGAAATATCTCGAAATATGTCCGTCAGGCCCCTTCCCTTGAGATATATCTGCAAATATCTTGGAAACGAAGCGAGCTATGGGAAAATGTTAAGAGACCTTTTTTGTAGAGAATTAAGTTACCTACTTTTTATGTTCTATGATATTTTTTGATCAGATGCGTAGTTCTCGAGATATATCAAGATATTTAAAAGTTCCGAAGCCGCACCAACATAATAGAGATACAGAAACACCGTGGCCCCTTTCTTTGAGATAACTCTGCACTATGGCGAGCTGCAAATGCCAGTTCCAGCTTAGCTGTGCAGAAGAAGAACAACAAGAAGAAGAAATATCTCGAAATATGTCCGTCAGGCCCCTTCCCTTGAGATAAATCTGCAAATATCTCGGAAACGAAGCGAGCTATGGCAAAATATTAAGAGACCTTTTTTGTAGAGAATTAAGTTTCCTACTTTTTATGTTCTATGATATTTTTTGATCAGATGCGTAGTTCTCGAGATATATCAAGATATTTAAAAGTTCCGAAGCCGCATCAACATAATAGAGATACAGAAACACCGTGGCCCCTTTCTTTGAGATAACTCTGCACTATTGCGAGCTGCAAATGCCACTTCCAGCTTAGCTGTGCAGAAGAAGAACAACAAGAAGAAGAAATATCTCGAAATATGTCCGTCAGGCCCCTTCCCTTGAGATATATCTGCAAATATCTCGGAAACGAAGCGAGCTATGGCAAAATGTTAAGAGACCTTTTTTGTAGAGAATTAAGTTTCCTACTTTTTATGTTCTATGATATTTTTTGATCAGATGCCTAGTTCTCGAGATGTATCAAGATATTTAAAAGTTCCGAAGCCGCACCAACATAATAGAGATACAGAAACACCGTGGCCCCTTTCTTTGAGATAACTCTGCACTATTGCGAGCTGCAAATGCCACTTCCAGCTTAGCTGTGCAGAAGAAGAACAACAAGAAGAAGAAATATCTCGAAATATGTCCGTCAGGCCCCTTCCCTTGCATGTATCTGCAAATATCTTGGAAACGAAGCGAGCTATGGCAAAATGTTAAGAGACGTTTTTTGTAGAGAATTATGTTTCCTACAATTTATGTTGTATGATATTTTTTGATCAGAAGCGTAGTTTTCGAGATATATCGAGATATTTAAAAGTTCCGAAGCCGCACCAACATAATAGAGATACAGAAACACCGTGGCCCCTTTCTTTGAGATAACTCTGCACTAGTGCGAGCCGCAAATGCCACTTCCAGCTTAGCTGTGCAGAAGAAGAACAACAAGAAGAAGAAATATCTCGAAATATGTCAGTCAGGCCCCTTCCCTTGAGATAAATCTGCAAATATCTCGGAAACGAAGCGAGCTATGGCAAAATGTTAAGAGACCTTTTCTGTAGAGAATTAAGTTTCCTACTTTTTATGTTCTATGATATTTTTTGATCAGATGCGTAGTTCTCGAGATATATCAAGATATTTAAAAGTTCCGAAGCCGCACCAACATAATAGAGATACAGAAACACCGTGGCCCCTTTCTTTGAGATAACTCTGCACTATTGCGAGCTGCAAATGCCACTTCCAGCTTAGCTGTGCAGAAGAAGAACAACAAGAAGAAGAAATATCTCGAAATATGTCCGTCAGGCCCCTTCCCTTGAGATGTATCTGCAAATATCTTGGAAACGAAGCGAGCTATGGCAAAATGTTAAGAGACGTTTTTTGTAGAGAATTATGTTTCCTACAATTTATGTTGTATGATATTTTTTGATCAGAAGCGTAGTTTTCGAGATATATCGAGATATTTAAAAGTTCCGAAGCCGCACCAACATAATAGAGATACAGAAACACCGTGGCCCCTTTCTTTGAGATAACTCTGCACTATTGCGAGCTGCAAATGCCACTTCCAGCTTAGCTGTGCAGAAGAAGAACAACAAGAAGAAGAAATATCTCGAAATATGTCCGTCAGGCCCCTTCCCTTGAGATATATCTGCAAATATCTTGGAAACGAAGCGAGCTATGGGAAAATGTTAAGAGACCTTTTTTGTAGAGAATTAAGTTTCCTACTTTTTATGTTCTATGATATTTTTTGATCAGATGCGTAGTTCTCGAGATATATCAAGATATTTAAAAGTTCCGAAGCCGCACCAACATAATAGAGATACAGAAACACCGTGGCCCCTTTCTTTGAGATAACTCTGCACTATGGCGAGCTGCAAATGCCAGTTCCAGCTTAGCTGTGCAGAAGAAGAACAACAAGAAGAAGAAATATCTCGAAATATGTCCGTCAGGCCCCTTCCCTTGAGATAAATCTGCAAATATCTCGGAAACGAAGCGAGCTATGGCAAAATATTAAGAGACCTTTTTTGTAGAGAATTAAGTTTCCTACTTTTTATGTTCTATGATATTTTTTGATCAGATGCGTAGTTCTCGAGATATATCAAGATATTTAAAAGTTCCGAAGCCGCACCAACATAATAGAGATACAGAAACACCGTGGCCCCTTTCTTTGAGATAACTCTGCACTATTGCGAGCTGCAAATGCCACTTCCAGCTTAGCTGTGCAGAAGAAGAACACAAGAAGAAGAAATATCTCGAAATATGTCCGTCAGGCCCCTTCCCTTGAGATGTATCTGCAAATATCTTGGAAACGAAGCGAGCTATGGCAAAATGTTAAGAGACGTTTTTTGTAGAGAATTATGTTTCCTACAATTTATGTTGTATGATATTTTTTGATCAGAAGCGTAGTTTTCGAGATATATCGAGATATTTAAAAGTTCCGAAGCCGCACCAACATAATAGAGATACAGAAACACCGTGGCCCCTTTCTTTGAGATAACTCTGCACTATTGCGAGCTGCAAATGCCACTTCCAGCTTAGCTGTGCAGAAGAAGAACAACAAGAAGAAGAAATATCTCGAAATATGTCCGTCAGGCCCCTTCCCTTGAGATATATCTGCAAATATCTTGGAAACGAAGCGAGCTATGGGAAAATGTTAAGAGACCTTTTTTGTAGAGAATTAAGTTTCCTACTTTTTATGTTCTATGATATTTTTTGATCAGATGCGTAGTTCTCGAGATATATCAAGATATTTAAAAGTTCCGAAGCCGCACCAACATAATAGAGATACAGAAACACCGTGGCCCCTTTCTTTGAGATAACTCTGCACTATGGCGAGCTGCAAATGCCAGTTCCAGCTTAGCTGTGCAGAAGAAGAACAACAAGAAGAAGAAATATCTCGAAATATGTCCGTCAGGCCCCTTCCCTTGAGATAAATCTGCAAATATCTCGGAAACGAAGCGAGCTATGGCAAAATATTAAGAGACCTTTTTTGTAGAGAATTAAGTTTCCTACTTTTTATGTTCTATGATATTTTTTGATCAGATGCGTAGTTCTCGAGATATATCAAGATATTTAAAAGTTCCGAAGCCGCACCAACATAATAGAGATACAGAAACACCGTGGCCCCTTTCTTTGAGATAACTCTGCACTATTGCGAGCTGCAAATGCCACTTCCAGCTTAGCTGTGCAGAAGAAGAACAACAAGAAGAAGAAATATCTCGAAATATGTCCGTCAGGCCCCTTCCCTTGAGATATATCTGCAAATATCTCGGAAACGAAGCGAGCTATGGCAAAATGTTAAGAGACCTTTTTTGTAGAGAATTAAGTTTTCTACTTTTTATCTTCTATGATATTAATTGATCAGATGCGTAGTTCTCGAGATATATCAAGATATTTAAAAGTTCCGAAGCCGCACCAACATAATAGAGATACAGAAACACCGTGGCCCCTTTCTTTGAGATAACTCTGCACTATTGCGAGCTGCAAATGCCACTTCCAGCTTAGCTGTGCAGAAGAAGAACAACAAGAAGAAGAAATATCTCGAAATATGTCCGTCAGGCCCCTTCCCTTCAGATATATCTGCAAATATCTCGGAAACGAAGCGAGCTATGGTAAAATGTTAAGAGACCTTTTTTGTAGAGAATTAAGTTCCCTACTTTTTATGTTCTATGATATTTTTTGATCAGATGCGTAGTTCTCGAGATGTATCAAGATATTTAAAAGTTCCGAAGCCGCACCAACATAATAGAGATACAGAAACACCGTGGCCCCTTTCTTTGAGATAACTCTGCACTAGTGCGAGCTGCAAATGCCACTTCCAGCTTAGCTGTGCAGAAGAAGAACAACAAGAAGAAGAAATATCTCGAAATATGTCCGTCAGGCCCCTTCCCTTGAGATAAATCTGCAAATATCTCGGAAACGAAGCGAGCTATGGCAAAATATTAAGAGACCTTTTTTGTAGAGAATTAAGTTTCCTACAATTTATGTTGTATGATATTTTTTGATCAGAAGCGTAGTTTTCGAGATATATCGAGATATTTAAAAGTTCCGAAGCCGCACCAACATAATAGAGATACAGAAACACCGTGGCCCCTTTCTTTGAGATAACTCTGCACTATTGCGAGCTGCAAATGCCACTTCCAGCTTAGCTGTGCAGAAGAAGAACAACAAGAAGAAGAAATATCTCGAAATATGTCCGTCAGGCCCCTTCCCTTGAGATATATCTGCAAATATCTCGGAAACGAAGCGAGCTATGGTAAAATGTTAAGAGACCTTTTTTGTAGAGAATTAAGTTTCCTACTTTTTATGTTCTATGATATTTTTTGATCAGATGGGTATTTCCCGAGATGTATCAAGATATTTAAAAGTTCCGAAGCCGCACCAACATAATAGAGATACAGAAACACCGTGGCCCCTTTCTTTGAGATAACTCTGCACTATTGCGAGCTGCAAATGCCACTTCCAGCTTAGCTGTGCAGAAGAAGAACAACAAGAAGGAGAAATATCTCGAAATATGTCCGTCAGGCCCCTTCCCTTGAGATGTATCTGCAAATATCTCGGAAACGAAGCGGGCTATGGCAAAATGTTAAGAGACCTTTTTTGTAGAGAATTAAGTTTCCTACTTTTTATGTTCTATGATATTTTTTGATCAGATGCGTAGTTCTCGAGATATATCAAGATATTTAAAAGTTCCGAAGCCGCACCAACATAATAGAGATACAGAAACACCGTGGCCCCTTTCTTTGAGATAACTCTGCACTATTGCGAGCTGCAAATGCCACTTCCAGCTTAGCTGTGCAGAAGAAGAGCAACAAGAAGAAGAAATATCTCGAAATATGTCCGTCAGGCCCCTTCCCTTGAGATATATCTGCAAATATCTCGGAAGCGACGCGAGCTATGGCAAAATGTTAAGAGACCTTTTTTGTAGAGAATTAAGTTTCCTACTTTTTATGTTCTATGATATTTTTTGATCAGATGCGTAGTTCTCGAGATATATCAAGATATTTAAAAGTTCCAAAGCCGCACCAACAAAATAGAGATACAGAAACACCGTGGCCCCTTTCTTTGAGATAACTCTGCACTATGGCGAGCTGCAAATGCCAGTTCCAGCTTAGCTGTGCAGAAGAAGAACAACAAGAAGAAGAAATATCTCGAAATATGTCCGTCAGGCCCCTTCCCTTGAGATAAATCTGCAAATATCTCGGAAACGAAGCGAGCTATGGCAAAATGTTAAGAGACCTTTTCTGTAGAGAATTAAGTTTCCTACTTTTTATCTTGTATGATATTAATTGATCAGATGCGTAGTTCTCGAGATATATCAAGATATTTAAAAGTTCCGAAGCCGCACCAACATAATAGAGATACAGAAACACCGTGGCCCCTTTCTTTGAGATAACTCTGCACTATTGCGAGCTGTAAATGCCACTTCCAGCTTAGCTGTGCAGAAGAAGAACAACAAGAAGAAGAAATATCTCGAAATATGTCCGTCAGGCCCCTTCACTTGAGATAAATCTGCAAATATCTCGGAAACGAAGCGGGCTATGGTAAAATGTTAAGAGACCTTTTCTGTAGAGAATTAAGTTTCCTACTTTTTATGTTCTATGATACTTTTTGATCAGATGCGTAGTTCTCGAGATATATCAAGATATTTAAAAGTTCCGAAGCCGCACCAACATAATAGAGATACAGAAACACCGTGGCCCCTATCTTTGAGATAACTCTGCACTATTGCGAGCTGTAAATGCCACTTCCAGCTTAGCTGTGCGGAAGAAGAACAACAAGAAGAAGAAATATCTCGAAATATGTCCGTCAGGCCCCTTCCCTTGAGATACATCTGCAAATATCTCGGAAACGAAGCGAGCTATGGCAAAATGTTAAGAGACCTTTTTTGTAGAGAATTAAGTTTCCTACTTTTTATGTTCTATGATATTTTTTGATCAGATGCGTAGTTCCCGAGATGTATCAAGATATTTAAAAGTTCCGAAGCCGCACCAACATAATAGAGATACAGAAACACCGTGGCCCCTTTCTTTGAGATAACTCTGCACTATTGCGAGCTGCAAATGCCACTTCCAGCTTAGCTGTGCAGAAGAAGAACAACAAGAAGAAGAAATATCTCGAAATATGTCCGTCAGGCCCCTTCCCTTGAGATGTATCTGCAAATATCTCGGAAACGAAGCGGGCTATGGCAAAATGTTAAGAGACCTTTTTTGTAGAGAATTAAGTTTCCTACTTTTTATGTTCTATGATATTTTTTGATCAGATGCGTAGTTCTCGAGATATATCAAGATATTTAAAAGTTCCGAAGCCGCACCAACATAATAGAGATACAGAAACACCGTGGCCCCTTTCTTTGAGATAACTCTGCACTATTGCGAGCTGCAAATGCCACTTCCAGCTTAGCTGTGCAGAAGAAGAGCAACAAGAAGAAGAAATATCTCGAAATATGTCCGTCAGGCCCCTTCCCTTGAGATATATCTGCAAATATCTCGGAAGCGACGCGAGCTATGGCAAAATGTTAAGAGACCTTTTTTGTAGAGAATTAAGTTTTCTACTTTTTATCTTCTATGATATTAATTGATCAGATGCGTAGTTCTCGAGATGTATCAAGATATTTAAAAGTTCCGAAGCCGCACCAACATAATAGAGATACAGGAACACCGTGGCCCCTTTCTTTGAGATAACTCTGCACTATTGCGAGCTGCAAATGCCACTTCCAGCTTAGCTGTGCAGAAGAAGAACAACAAGAAGAAGAAATATCTCGAAATATGTCCGTCAGGCCCCTTCCCTTGAGATGTATCTGCAAATATCTCGGAAACGAAGCGGGCTATGGCAAAATGTTAAGAGACCTTTTTTGTAGAGAATTATGTTTCCTACTTTTTATGTTCTATGATATTTTTTGATCAGATGCGTAGTTCTCGAGATATATCAAGATATTTAAAAGTTCCGAAGCCGCACCAACATAATAGAGATACAGAAACACCGTGGCCCCTTTCTTTGAGATAACTCTGCACTATTGCGAGCTGCAAATGCCACTTCCAGCTTAGCTGTGCAGAAGAAGAGCAACAAGAAGAAGAAATATCTCGAAATATGTCCGTCAGGCCCCTTCCCTTGAGATATATCTGCAAATATCTCGGAAGCGACGCGAGCTATGGCAAAATGTTAAGAGACCTTTTTTGTAGAGAATTAAGTTTTCTACTTTTTATCTTCTATGATATTAATTGATCAGATGCGTAGTTCTCGAGATGTATCAAGATATTTAAAAGTTCCGAAGCCGCACCAACATAATAGAGATACAGAAACACCGTGGCCCCTTTCTTTGAGATAACTCTGCACTATTGCGAGCTGCAAATGCCACTTCCAGCTTAGCTCTGCAGAAGAAGAACAACAAGAAGAAGAAATATCTCGAAATATGTCCGTCAGGCCCCTTCCCTTGAGATGTATCTGCAAATATCTTGGAAACGAAGCGAGCTATGGCAAAATGTTAAGAGACGTTTTTTGTAGAGAATTATGTTTCCTACAATTTATGTTGTATGATATTTTTTGATCAGAAGCGTAGTTTTCGAGATATATCGAGATATTTAAAAGTTCCGAAGCCGCACCAACATAATAGAGATACAGAAACACCGTGGCCCCTTTCTTTGAGATAACTCTGCACTATTGCGAGCTGCAAATGCCACTTCCAGCTTAGCTGTGCAGAAGAAGAACAACAAGAAGAAGAAATATCTCGAAATATGTCCGTCAGGCCCCTTCCCTGGAGATATATCTGCAAATATCTCGGAAACGAAGCGAGCTATGGGAAAATGTTAAGAGACCTTTTTTGTAGAGAATTAAGTTTCCTACTTTTTATGTTCTATGATATTTTTTGATCAGATGCGTAGTTCTCGAGATATATCAAGATATTTAAAAGTTCCAAAGCCGCACCAACAAAATAGAGATACAGAAACACCGTGGCCCCTTTCTTTGAAATAACTCTGCACTATTGCGAGCTGCAAATGCCACTTCCAGCTTAGCTGTGCAGAAGAAGAGCAACAAGATGAAGAAATATCTCGAAATATGTCCGTCAGGCCCCTTCCCTTGAGATATATCTGCAAATATCTCGGAAGCGACGCGAGCTATGGCAAAATGTTAAGAGACCTTTTTTGTAGAGAATTAAGTTTTCTACTTTTTATCTTCTATGATATTAATTGATCAGATGCGTAGTTCTCGAGATGTATCAAGATATTTAAAAGTTCCGAAGCCGCACCAACATAATAGAGATACAGAAACACCGTGGCCCCTTTCTTTGAGATAACTCTGCACTATTGCGAGCTGCAAATGCCACTTCCAGCTTAGCTGTGCAGAAGAAGAACAACAAGAAGAAGAAATATCTCGAAATATGTCCGTCAGGCCCCTTCCCTTGAGATGTATCTGCAAATATCTTGGAAACGAAGCGAGCTATGGCAAAATGTTAAGAGACGTTTTTTGTAGAGAATTATGTTTCCTACAATTTATGTTGTATGATATTTTTTGATCAGAAGCGTAGTTTTCGAGATATATCGAGATATTTAAAAGTTCCGAAGCCGCACCAACATAATAGAGATACAGAAACACCGTGGCCCCTATCTTTGAGATAACTCTGCACTATTGCGAGCTGTAAATGCCACTTCCAGCTTAGCTGTGCAGAAGAAGAACAACAAGAAGAAGAAATATCTCGAAATATGTCCGTCAGGCCCCTTCCCTTGAGATACATCTGCAAATATCTCGGAAACGAAGCGAGCTATGGCAAAATGTTAAGAGACCTTTTTTGTAGAGAATTAAGTTTCCTACTTTTTATGTTCTATGATATTTGTTGATCAGATGCGTAGTTCTCGAGATATATCAAGATATTTAAAAGTTCCGAAGCCGCACCAACATAATAGAGATACAGAAACACCGTGGCCCCTTTCTTTGAGATAACTCTGCACTATTGCGAGCTGCAAATGTCACTTCCAGCTTAGCTGTGCAGAAGAAGAACAACAAGAAGAAGAAATATCTCGAAATATGTCCGTCAGGCCCCTTCCCTTGAGATATATCTGCAAATATCTCGGAAACGAAGCGAGCTATGGTAAAATGTTAAGAGACCTTTTTTGTAGAGAATTAAGTTCCCTACTTTTTATGTTCTATGATATTTTTTGATCAGATGCGTAGTTCTCGAGATGTATCAAGATATTTAAAAGTTCCGAAGCCGCACCAACATAATAGAGATACAGAAACACCGTGGCCCCTTTCTTTGAGATAACTCTGCACTATTGCGAGCTGCAAATGCCACTTCCAGCTTAGCTGTGCAGAAGAAGAACAACAAGAAGAAGAAATATCTCGAAATATGTCCGTCAGGCCCCTTCCCTTGAGATGTATCTGCAAATATCTCGGAAACGAAGCGGGCTATGGCAAAATGTTAAGAGACCTTTTTTGTAGAGAATTAAGTTTCCTACTTTTTATGTTCTATGATATTTTTTGATCAGATGCGTAGTTCTCGAGATATATCAAGATATTTAAAAGTTCCGAAGCCGCACCAACATAATAGAGATACAGAAACACCGTGGCCCCTTTCTTTGAGATAACTCTGCACTATTGCGAGCTGCAAATGCCACTTCCAGCTTAGCTGTGCAGAAGAAGAGCAACAAGAAGAAGAAATATCTCGAAATATGTCCGTCAGGCCCCTTCCCTTGAGATATATCTGCAAATATCTCGGAAACGACGCGAGCTATGGCAAAATGTTAAGAGACCTTTTTTGTAGAGAATTAAGTTTTCTACTTTTTATCTTCTATGATATTAATTGATCAGATGCGTAGTTCTCGAGATGTATCAAGATATTTAAAAGTTCCGAAGCCGCACCAACATAATAGAGATACAGAAACACCGTGGCCCCTTTCTTTGAGATAACTCTGCACTATTGCGAGCTGCAAATGCCACTTCCAGCTTAGCTGTGCAGAAGAAGAACAACAAGAAGAAGAAATATCTCGAAATATGTCCGTCAGGCCCCTTCCCTTGAGATGTATCTGCAAATATCTTGGAAACGAAGCGAGCTATGGCAAAATGTTATGAGACGTTTTTTGTAGAGAATTATGTTTCCTACAATTTATGTTGTATGATATTTTTTGATCAGAAGCGTAGTTTTCGAGATATATCGAGATATTTAAAAGTTCCGAAGCCGCACCAACATAATAGAGATACAGAAACACCGTGGCCCCTTTCTTTGAGATAACTCTGCACTATTGCGAGCTGCAAATGCCACTTCCAGCTTAGCTGTGCAGAAGAAGAACAACAAGAAGAAGAAATATCTCGAAATATGTCCGTCAGGCCCCTTCCCTTGAGATGTATCTGCAAATATCTTGGAAACGAAGCGAGCTATGGCAAAATGTTAAGAGACGTTTTTTGTAGAGAATTATGTTTCCTACAATTTATGTTGTATGATATTTTTTGATCAGAAGCGTAGTTTTCGAGATATATCGAGATATTTAAAAGTTCCGAAGCCGCACCAACATAATAGAGATACAGAAACACCGTGGCCCCTTTCTTTGAGATAACTCTGCACTATTGCGAGCTGCAAATGCCACTTCCAGCTTAGCTGTGCAGAAGAAGAACAACAAGAAGAAGAAATATCTCGAAATATGTCCGTCAGGCCCCTTCCCTGGAGATATATCTGCAAATATCTCGGAAACGAAGCGAGCTATGGGAAAATGTTAAGAGACCTTTTTTGTAGAGAATTAAGTTTCCTACTTTTTATGTTCTATGATATTTTTTGATCAGATGCGTAGTTCTCGAGATATATCAAGATATTTAAAAGTTCCAAAGCCGCACCAACAAAATAGAGATACAGAAACACCGTGGCCCCTTTCTTTGAGATAACTCTGCACTATGGCGAGCTGCAAATGCCAGTTCCAGCTTAGCTGTGCAGAAGAAGAACAACAAGAAGAAGAAATATCTCGAAATATGTCCGTCAGGCCCCTTCCCTTGAGATAAATCTGCAAATATCTCGGAAACGAAGCGAGCTATGGCAAAATGTTAAGAGACCTTTTCTGTAGAGAATTAAGTTTCCTACTTTTTACGTTCTATGATATTTTTTGATCAGATGCGTAGTTCTCGAGATATATCAAGATATTTAAAAGTTCCGAAGCCGCACCAACATAATAGAGATACAGAAACACCGTGGCCCCTTTCTTTGAGATAACTCTGCACTATTGCGAGCTGCAAATGCCACTTCCAGCTTAGCTGTGCAGAAGAAGAACAACAAGAAGAAGAAATATCTCGAAATATGTCCGTCAGGCCCCTTCCCTTGAGATATATCTGCAAATATCTCGGAAACGAAGCGAGCTATGGCAAAATGTTAAGAGACCTTTTTTGTAGAGAATTAAGTTTCCTACTTTTTATCTTGTATGATATTAATTGATCAGATGCGTAGTTCTCGAGATATATCAAGATATTTAAAAGTTCCAAAGCCGCACCAACATAATAGAGATACAGAAACACCGTGGCCCCTTTCTTTGAGATAACTCTGCACTATTGCGAGCTGTAAATGCCACTTCCAGCTTAGCTGTGCAGAAGAAGAACAACAAGAAGAAGAAATATCTCGAAATATGTCCGTCAGGCCCCTTCACTTGAGATAAATCTGCAAATATCTCGGAAACGAAGCGGGCTATGGTAAAATGTTAAGAGACCTTTTTTGTAGAGAATTAAGTTTCCTACTTTTTATGTTCTATAATACTTTTTGATCAGATGCGTAGTTCTCGAGATATATCAAGATATTTAAAAGTTCCGAAGCCGCACCAACATAATAGAGATACAGAAACACCGTGGCCCCTATCTTTGAGATAACTCTGCACTATTGCGAGCTGTAAATGCCACTTCCAGCTTAGCTGTGCAGAAGAAGAACAACAAGAAGAAGAAATATCTCGAAATATGTCCGTCAGGCCCCTTCCCTTGAGATACATCTGCAAATATCTCGGAAACGAAGCGAGCTATGGCAAAATGTTAAGAGACCTTTTTTGTAGAGAATTAAGTTTCCTACTTTTTATGTTCTATGATATTTTTTGATCAGATGCGTAGTTCTCGAGATGTATCAAGATATTTAAAAGTTCCGAAGCCGCACCAACATAATAGAGATACAGAAACACCGTGGCCCCTTTCTTTGAGATAACTCTGCACTATTGCGAGCTGCAAATGCCACTTCCAGCTTAGCTGTGCAGAAGAAGAACAACAAGAAGAAGAAATATCTCGAAATATGTCCGTCAGGCCCCTTCCCTTGAGATGTATCTGCAAATATCTTGGAAACGAAGCGAGCTATGGCAAAATGTTATGAGACGTTTTTTGTAGAGAATTATGTTTCCTACAATTTATGTTGTATGATATTTTTTGATCAGAAGCGTAGTTTTCGAGATATATCGAGATATTTAAAAGTTCCGAAGCCGCACCAACATAATAGAGATACAGAAACACCGTGGCCCCTTTCTTTGAGATAACTCTGCACTATTGCGAGCTGCAAATGCCACTTCCAGCTTAACTGTGCAGAAGAAGAACAACAAGAAGAAGAAATATCTCGAAATATGTCCGTCAGGCCCCTTCCCTGGAGATATATCTGCAAATATGTCGGAAACGAAGCGAGCTATAGGAAAATGTTAAGAGACCTTTTTTGTAGAGAATTAAGTTTCCTACTTTTTATGTTCTATGATATTTTTTGATCAGATGCGTAGTTCTCGAGATATATCAAGATATTTAAAAGTTCCAAAGCCGCACCAACAAAATAGAGATACAGAAACACCGTGGCCCCTTTCTTTGAGATAACTCTGCACTATGGCGAGCTGCAAATGCCAGTTCCAGCTTAGCTGTGCAGAAGAAGAACAACAAGAAGAAGAAATATCTCGAAATATGTCCGTCAGGCCCCTTCCCTTGAGATAAATCTGCAAATATCTCGGAAACGAAGCGAGCTATGGCAAAATGTTAAGAGACCTTTTCTGTAGAGAATTAAGTTTCCTACTTTTTATGTTCTATGATATTTTTTGATCAGATGCGTAGTTCTCGAGATATATCAAGATATTTAAAAGTTCCGAAGCCGCACCAACATAATAGAGATACAGAAACACCGTGGCCCCTTTCTTTGAGATAACTCTGCACTATTGCGAGCTGCAAATGCCACTTCGAGCTTAGCTGTGCGGAAGAAGAACAACAAGAAGAAGAAATATCTCGAAATATGTCCGTCAGGCCCCTTCCCTTGAGATATATCTGCAAATATCTCGGAAACGAAGCGAGCTATGGCAAAATGTTAAGAGACCTTTTTTGTAGAGAATTAAGTTTCCTACTTTTTATCTTGTATGATATTAATTGATCAGATGCGTAGTTCTCGAGATATATCAAGATATTTAAAAGTTCCGAAGCCGCACCAACATAATAGAGATACAGAAACACCGTGGCCCCTTTCTTCGAGATAACTCTGCACTATTGCGAGCTGCAAATGCCACTTCCAGCTTAGCTGTGCAGAAGAAGAACAACAAGAAGAAGAAATATCTCGAAATATGTCCGTCAGGCCCCTTCCCTTGAGATGTATCTGCAAATATCTTGGAAACGAAGCGAGCTATGGCAAAATGTTAAGAGACGTTTTTTGTAGAGAATTATGTTTCCTACAATTTATGTTGTATGATATTTTTTGATCAGAAGCGTAGTTTTCGAGATATATCGAGATATTTAAAAGTTCCGAAGCCGCACCAACATAATAGAGATACAGAAACACCGTGGCCCCTTTCTTTGAGATAACTCTGCACTAGTGCGAGCCGCAAATGCCACTTCCAGCTTAGCTGTGCAGAAGAAGAACAACAAGAAGAAGAAATATCTCGAAATATGTCCGTCAGGCCCCTTCCCTTGAGATAAATCTGCAAATATCTCGGAAACGAAGCGAGCTATGGCAAAATGTTAAGAGACCTTTTCTGTAGAGAATTAAGTTTCCTACTTTTTATGTTCTATGATATTTCTTGATCAGATGCGTAGTTCTCGAGATATATCAAGATATTTAAAAGTTCCGAAGCCGCACCAACATAATAGAGATACAGAAACACCGTGGCCCCTTTCTTTGAGATAACTCTGCACTATGGCGAGCTGCAAATGCCACTTCCAGCTTAGCTGTGCAGAAGAAGAACAACAAGAAGAAGAAATATCTCGAAATATGTCCGTCAGGCCCCTTCCCTTGAGATAAATCTGCAAATATCTCGGAAACGAAGCGAGCTATGGCAAAATGTTAAGAGACCTTTTTTGTAGAGAATTAAGTTTCCTACTTTTTATGTTCTATGATATTTTTTGATCAGATGCGTAGTTCTCGAGATATATCAAGATATTTAAAAGTTCCGAAGCCGCGCCAACATAATAGAGATACAGAAACACCGTGGCCCCTTTCTTTGAGATAACTCTGCACTATTGCGAGCTGCAAATGCCACTTCCAGCTTAGCTGTGCAGAAGAAGAACAACAAGAAGAAGAAATATCTCGAAATATGTCCGTCAGGCCCCTTCCCTTGAGATATATCTGCAAATATCTCGGAAACGAAGCGAGCTATGGCAAAATGTTAAGAGACCTTTTTTGTAGAGAATTAAGTTTCCTACTTTTTATGTTCTATGATATTTTTTGATCAGATGCGTAGTTCTCGAGATATATCAAGATATTTAAAAGTTCCGAAGCCGCACCAACATAATAGAGATACAGAAACACCGTGGCCCCTTTCTTCGAGATAACTCTGCACTATTGCGAGCTGCAAATGCCACTTCCAGCTTAGCTGTGCAGAAGAAGAACAACAAGAAGAAGAAATATCTCGAAATATGTCCGTCAGGCCCCTTCCCTTGAGATGTATCTGCAAATATCTTGGAAACGAAGCGAGCTATGGCAAAATGTTAAGAGACGTTTTTTGTAGAGAATTATGTTTCCTACAATTTATGTTGTATGATATTTTTTGATCAGAAGCGTAGTTTTCGAGATATATCGAGATATTTAAAAGTTCCGAAGCCGCACCAACATAATAGAGATACAGAAACACCGTGGCCCCTTTCTTTGAGATAACTCTGCACTATTGCGAGCTGCAAATGCCACTTCCAGCTTAGCTGTGCAGAAGAAGAACAACAAGAAGAAGAAATATCTCGAAATATGTCCGTCAGGCCCCTTCCCTTGAGATATATCTGCAAATATCTCGGAAACGAAGCGAGCTATGGCAAAATGTTAAGAGACCTTTTTTGTAGAGAATTAAGTTTCCTACTTTTTATCTTGTATGATATTAATTGATCAGATGCGTAGTTCTCGAGATATATCAAGATATTTAAAAGTTCCGAAGCCGCACCAACATAATAGAGATACAGAAACACCGTGGCCCCTTTCTTCGAGATAACTCTGCACTATTGCGAGCTGCAAATGCCACTTCCAGCTTAGCTGTGCAGAAGAAGAACAACAAGAAGAAGAAATATCTCGAAATATGTCCGTCAGGCCCCTTCCCTTGAGATGTATCTGCAAATATCTTGGAAACGAAGCGAGCTATGGCAAAATGTTAAGAGACGTTTTTTGTAGAGAATTATGTTTCCTACAATTTATGTTGTATGATATTTTTTGATCAGAAGCGTAGTTTTCGAGATATATCGAGATATTTAAAAGTTCCGAAGCCGCACCAACATAATAGAGATACAGAAACACCGTGGCCCCTTTCTTTGAGATAACTCTGCACTAGTGCGAGCCGCAAATGCCACTTCCAGCTTAGCTGTGCAGAAGAAGAACAACAAGAAGAAGAAATATCTCGAAATATGTCCGTCAGGCCCCTTCCCTTGAGATAAATCTGCAAATATCTCGGAAACGAAGCGAGCTATGGCAAAATGTTAAGAGACCTTTTCTGTAGAGAATTAAGTTTCCTACTTTTTATGTTCTATGATATTTCTTGATCAGATGCGTAGTTCTCGAGATATATCAAGATATTTAAAAGTTCCGAAGCCGCACCAACATAATAGAGATACAGAAACACCGTGGCCCCTTTCTTTGAGATAACTCTGCACTATGGCGAGCTGCAAATGCCACTTCCAGCTTAGCTGTGCAGAAGAAGAACAACAAGAAGAAGAAATATCTCGAAATATGTCCGTCAGGCCCCTTCCCTTGAGATAAATCTGCAAATATCTCGGAAACGAAGCGAGCTATGGCAAAATGTTAAGAGACCTTTTTTGTAGAGAATTAAGTTTCCTACTTTTTATGTTCTATGATATTTTTTGATCAGATGCGTAGTTCTCGAGATATATCAAGATATTTAAAAGTTCCGAAGCCGCGCCAACATAATAGAGATACAGAAACACCGTGGCCCCTTTCTTTGAGATAACTCTGCACTATTGCGAGCTGCAAATGCCACTTCCAGCTTAGCTGTGCAGAAGAAGAACAACAAGAAGAAGAAATATCTCGAAATATGTCCGTCAGGCCCCTTCCCTTGAGATATATCTGCAAATATCTCGGAAACGAAGCGAGCTATGGCAAAATGTTAAGAGACCTTTTTTGTAGAGAATTAAGTTTCCTACTTTTTATGTTCTATGATATTTTTTGATCAGATGCGTAGTTCTCGAGATATATCAAGATATTTAAAAGTTCCGAAGCCGCACCAACATAATAGAGATACAGAAACACCGTGGCCCCTTTCTTCGAGATAACTCTGCACTATTGCGAGCTGCAAATGCCACTTCCAGCTTAGCTGTGCAGAAGAAGAACAACAAGAAGAAGAAATATCTCGAAATATGTCCGTCAGGCCCCTTCCCTTGAGATGTATCTGCAAATATCTTGGAAACGAAGCGAGCTATGGCAAAATGTTAAGAGACGTTTTTTGTAGAGAATTATGTTTCCTACAATTTATGTTGTATGATATTTTTTGATCAGAAGCGTAGTTTTCGAGATATATCGAGATATTTAAAAGTTCCGAAGCCGCACCAACATAATAGAGATACAGAAACACCGTGGCCCCTTTCTTTGAGATAACTCTGCACTATTGCGAGCTGCAAATGCCACTTCCAGCTTAGCTGTGCAGAAGAAGAACAACAAGAAGAAGAAATATCTCGAAATATGTCCGTCAGGCCCCTTCCCTTGAGATATATCTGCAAATATCTCGGAAACGAAGCGAGCTATGGCAAAATGTTAAGAGACCTTTTTTGTAGAGAATTAAGTTTCCTACTTTTTATGTTCTATGATATTTTTTGATCAGATGCGTAGTTCTCGAGATATATCAAGATATTTAAAAGTTCCGAAGCCGCACCAACATAATAGAGATACAGAAACACCGTGGCCCCTTTCTTTGAGATAACTCTGCACTACTGCGAGCCGCAAATGACACTTCCAGCTTAGCTGTGCAGAAGAAGAACAACAAGAAGAAGAAATATCTCGAAATATGTCCGTCAGGCCCCTTCCCTTGAGATGTATCTGCAAATATCTCGGAAACGAAGCGAGCTATGGCAAAATGTTAAGAGACCTTTTTTGTAGAGAATTATGTTTCCTACAATTTATCTTCTATGATATTTTTTGATCAGAAGCGTAGTTTTCGAGATATATCGAGATATTTAAAAGTTCCGAAGCCGCACCAACATAATAGAGATACAGAAACACCGTGGCCCCTTTCTTTGAGATAACTCTGCACTATTGCGAGCTGTAAATGCCACTTCCAGCTTAGCTGTGCAGAAGAAGAACAACACGAAGAAGAAATATCTCGAAATATGTCCGTCAGGCCCCTTCCCTTGAGATGTATCTGCAAATATCTCGGAAACGAAGCGAGCTATGGCAAAATGTTAAGAGACCTTTTTTGTAGAGAATTATGTTTCCTACAATTTATCTTCTATGATATTTTTTGATCAGAAGCGTAGTTTTCGAGATATATCGAGATATTTAAAAGTTCCGAAGCCGCACCAACATAATAGAGATACAGAAACACCGTGGCCCCTTTCTTTGAGATAACTCTGCACTATTGCGAGCTGTAAATGCCACTTCCAGCTTAGCTGTGCAGAAGAAGAACAACACGAAGAAGAAATATCTCGAAATATGTCCGTCAGGCCCCTTCCCTTGAGATAAATCTGCAAATATCTCGGAAACGAAGCGAGCTATGGCAAAATGTTGAGAGACCTTTTTTGTAGAGAATTAAGTTTCCGACTTTTTATGTTCTATGATATTTTTCGATCAGATGCGTAGTTTTCGACATATATCGAGGTATTTAAAAGTTCCGAAGCCGCACCAACATAATAGAGATACAGAAACACCGTGGCCCCTTTCTTTGAGATAACTCTGCACTAGTGCGAGCCGCAAATGCCACTTCCAGCTTAGCTGTGCAGAAGAAGAACAACAAGAAGAAGAAATATCTCGAAATATGTCCGTCAGGCCCCTTCCCTTGAGATAAATCTGCAAATAACTCGGAAACGAAGCGAGCTATGGCAAAATGTTAAGAGACCTTTTTTGTAGAGAATTAAGTTTTCTACTTTTTCTGTTCTATGATATTTTTTGATCAGATGCGTAGTTCTCGAGATATATCAAGATATTTAAAAGTTCCGAAGCCGCACCAACATAATAGAGATACAGAAACACCGTGGCCCCTATCTTTGAGATAACTCTGCACTATTGCGAGCTGTAAATGCCATTTCCAGCTTAGCTGTGCAGAAGAAGAACAACAAGAAGAAGAAATATCTCGAAATATGTCCGTCAGGCCCCTTCCCTTGAGATAAATCTGCAAATATCTCGGAAACGAAGCGAGCTATGGCAAAATGTTAAGAGACCTTTTTTGTAGAGAATTAAGTTACCTACTTTTTACGTTCTATGATATTTTTTGATCAGATGCGTAGTTTTCGAGATATATCGAGGTATTTAAAAGTTCCGAAGCCGCACCAACATAATAGAGATACAGAAACACCGTGGCCCCTTTCTTTGAGATAACTCTGCACTAGTGCGAGCCGTAAATGCCACTTCCAGCTTAGCTGTGCAGAAGAAGAACAACAAGAAGAAGAAATATCTCGAAATATGTCCGTCAGGCCCCTTCCCTTGAGATAAATCTGCAAATATCTCGGAAACGAAGCGAGCTATGGCAAAATGTTAAGAGACCCTTTTGTAGAGAATTAAGTTACCTACTTTTTATGTTCTATGATATTTTTTGATCAGATGCGTAGTTTTCGAGATATATCGAGGTATTTAAAAGTTCCGAAGCCGCACCAACATAATAGAGATACAGAAACACCGTGGCCCCTTTCTTTGAGATAACTCTGCACTAGTGCGAGCCGCAAATGCCACTTCCAGCTTAGCTGTGCAGAAGAAGAACAACAAGAAGAAGAAATATGTCGAAATATGTCCGTCAGGCCCGTTCCTTTGAGCTGAATCTGCAAATATCTCGGAAACGAAGCGAGCTATGGCAAAATGTTAAGAGACGGTTTTTGTAGAGAATTATGTTTCCTACAATTTATGTTTATGATATTTTTTGATCAGAAGCGTAGTTTTCGAGATATATCGAGATATTTAAAAGTTCCGAAGCCGCACCAACATAATAGAGATTCAGAAACACCGCGGCCCCTTTCTTTGAGATAACTCTGCACTAGTGCGAGCCGCAAATGCCACTTCCAGCTTAGCTGTGCAGAAGAAGAACAACAAGAAGAAGAAATATCTCGAAATATGTCCGTCAGGCCCCTTCCCTTGAGATAAATCTGCAAATATCTCGGAAACGAAGCGAGGTATGGCAAAATGTTAAGAGACCTTTTTTGTAGAGAATTAAGTTTCCTACTTTTTATGTTCTATGATATTTTTTAATCAGATGCGTAGTTCTCGAGATATATCAAGATATTTAAAAGTTCCGAAGCCGCACCAACATAATAGAGATACAGAAACACCGTGGCCCCTTTCTTTGAGATAACTCTGCACTAGTGCGAGCCGCAAATGCCACTTCCAGCTTAGCTGTGCAGAAGAAGAACAACAAGAAGAAGAAATATCTCGAAACATGTCCCTCAGGCCCCTTCCCTTGAGATATATCTGCAAATATCTCGGAAACGAAGCGACTTATGGCAAAATGTTAAGAGACCTTTTTTGTAGAGAATTAAGTTTGCTACTTTTTATGTTCTATGATATTTTTTGATCAGACGCGTAGTTCTCGAGATATATCAAGATATTTGAAAGTTCCGACGCCGCACCAACATAATAGGGATACAGAAACACCGTGGCCCCTTTCTTTGAGATAACTCTGCACTATTGCGAGCTGCAAATGCCACTTCCAGCCTAGCTGTGCAGAAGAAGAACAACAAGACGAAGAAATATCTCGAAATATGTCCGTCAGGCCCCTTCCCTTGAGATAAATCTGCAAATATCTCGGAAACGAAGCGAGCTATGGCAAAATGTTAAGAGACCCTTTTTGTAGAGAATTATGTTTCCTACAATTTATGTTCTATGATATTTTTTGATCAGAAGCGTAGTTTTCGAGATATATCGAGATATTTAAAAGTTGCGAAGCCGCACCAACATAATAGAGATACAGAAACACCGTGGCCCCTTTCTTTGAGATAACTCTGCACTAGTGCGAGCCGGAAATGCCACTTCCAGCTTAGCTGTGCAGAAGAAGAACAAGAAGAAGAAGAAATATCTCGAAATATGTCCGTCAGGCCCCTTCCCTTGAGATAAATCTGCAAATATCTCGGAAACGAAGCGAGCTATGGCAAAATGTTAAGAGACCTTTTTTGTAGAGAATTAAGTTTCCTACTTTTTATGTTCTATGATATTTTTTGATCAGATGCGTAGTTCTCGAGATATATCAAGATATTTAAAAGTTCCGAAGCCCCACCAACATAATAGAGATACAGAAACACCGTGGCCCCTTTCTTTGAGATAACTCTGCACTAGTGCGAGCCGCAAATGCCACTTCCAGCTTAGCTGTGCAGAAGAAGAACAACAAGAAGAAGAAATATCTCGAAATATGTCCGTCAGGCCCCTTCCCTTGAGATAAATCTGCAAATATCTCGGAAACGAAGCGAGGTATGGCAAAATGTTAAAAGACCTTTTTTGTAGAGAATTAAGTTTGCTACTTTTTATGTTCTATGACATTTTTTGATCAGACGCGTAGTTCTCGAGATATATCAAGATATTTGAAAGTTCCGACGCCGCACCAGCATAATAGGGATACAGAAACACCGTGGCCCCTTTCTTTCAGATAACTCTGCACTATTGCGAGCTGCAAATGCCACTTCCAGCCTAGCTGTGCAGAAGAAGAACAACAAGACGAAGAAATATCTCGAAATATGTCCGTCAGGCCCCTTCCCTTGAGATAAATCTGCAAATATCTCGGAAACGTAGCGAGCTATGGCAAAATGTTAAGAGACCTTTTTTGTAGAGAATTATGTTTCCCACAATTTATGTTCTATGATATTTTTTGATCAGAAGCGTAGTTTTCGAGATATATCGAGATATTTAAAAGTTGCGAAGCCGCACCAACATAACAGAGATACAGAAACACCGTGGCCCCTTTCTTTGAGATAACTCTGCACTAGTGCGAGCCGCAAATGCCACTTCCAGCTTAGCTGTGCAGAAGAAGAACAACAAGAAGAAGAAATATCTCGAAATATGTCCGTCAGGCCCCTTCCCTTGCGATAAATCTGCAAATATCTCGGAAACGAAGCGAGCTATGGCAAAATGTTAAGAGACCTTTTTTGTAGAGAATTAAGTTTCCTACTTTTTATGTTCTATGATATTTTTTGATCAGATGCGTAGTTCTCGAGATATATCAAGATATTTAAAAGTTCCGAAGCCGCACCAACATAATAGAGATACAGAAACACCGTGGCCCCTTTCTTTGAGATAACTCTGCACTAGTGCGAGCCGCAAATGCCACTTCCAGCTTAGCTGTGCAGAAGAAGAACAACAAGAAGAAGAAATATCTCGAAACATGTTCGTCAGGCCCCTTCCCTTGAGATATATCTGCAAATATGTCGGAAACGAAGCGAGCTATGGCAAAATGTTAAGAGACCTTTTTTGTAGAGAATTAAGTTTGCTACTTTTTATGTTCTATGATATTTTTTGATCAGACGCGTAGTTCTCGAGATATATCAAGATATTTGAAAGTTCCGACGCCGCACCAACATAATAGGGATACAGAAACACCGTGGCCCCTTTCTTTGAGATAACTCTGCACTATTGCGAGCTGCAAATGCCACTTCCAGCCTAGCTGTGCAGAAGAAGAACAACAAGACGAAGAAATATCTCGAAATATGTCCGTCAGGCCCCTTCCCTTGAGATAAATCTGCAAATATCTCGGAAACGAAGCGAGCTATGGCAAAATGTTAAGAGACCTTTTTTGTAGAGAATTATGTTTCCTACAATTTATGTTGTATGACATTTTTTGATCAGAAGCGTAGTTTTCGAGATATATCGAGATATTTCAAAGTTCCGAAGCCGCACCAACATAATAGAGATACAGAAACACCGTGGCCCCTTTCTTTGAGATCACTCTGCACTATTGCGAGCTGCAAATGCCACTTCCAGCTTAGCTGTGCAGAAGAAGAACAACAAGAAGAAGAAGTATCTCGAAATATGTCCGTCAGGCCCGTTCCTTTGAGCTGAATCTGCAAATATCTCGGAAACGAAGCGAGCTATGGCAAAATGTTAAGAGACGGTTTTTGTAGAGAATTATGTTTCCTACAATTTATGTTTATGATATTTTTTGATCAGAAGCGTAGTTTTCGAGATATATCGAGATATTTAAAAGTTCCGAAGCCGCACCAACATAATAGAGATTCAGAAACACCGCGGCCCCTTTCTTTGAGATAACTCTGCACTAGTGCGAGCCGCAAATGCCACTTCCAGCTTAGCTGTGCAGAAGAAGAACAACAAGAAGAAGAAATATCTCGAAATATGTCCGTCAGGCCCCTTCCCTTGAGATAAATCTGCAAATATCTCGGAAACGAAGCGAGCTATGGCAAAATGTTAAGAGACCTTTTTGGTAGAGAATTAAGTTTCCTGCTTTTTATCTTCTATGATATTTTTTGATCAGATGCGTAGTTCTCGAGATATATCAAGATATTTAAAAGTTCCGAAGCCGCACCAACATAATAGAGATACAGAAACACCGTGGCCCCTTTCTTTGAGATAACTCTGCACTATTGCGAGCTGCAAATGCCACTTCCAGCCTAGCTGTGCAGAAGAAGAACAACAAGACGAAGAAATATCTCGAAATATGTCCGTCAGGCCCCTTCGCTTGAGATAAATCTGCAAATATCTCGGAAACGAAGCGAGCTATGGCAAAATGTTAAGAGACCTTTTTTGTAGAGAATTAAGTTCCCTACTTTTTATGTTCTATGATATTTTTTGATCAGATGCGTAGTTCTCGAGATATATCAAGATATTTAAAAGTTCCGAAGCCGCACCAACATAATAGAGATACAGAAACACCGTGGCCCCTTTCTTTGAGATAACTCTGCACTATTGCGAGCTGCAAATGCCACTTCCAGCTTAGCTGTGCCGAAGAAGAACAACAAGAAGAAGAAATATCTCGAAATATGTCCGTCAGGCCCGTTCCTTTGAGCTGAATCTGCAAATATCTCGGGAACGAATCGAGCTATGGCAAAATGTTAAGAGACGTTTTTTGTAGAGAATTATGTTTCCTACAATTTATGCTGTATGATATTTTTTGATCAGAAGCGTAGTTTTCGAGATATATCGAGATATTTAAAAGTTCCGAAGCCGCACCAACATAATAGAGATTCAGAAACACCGTGGCCCCTTTCTTTGAGATAACTCTGCACTAGTGCGAGCCGCAAATGCCACTTCCAGCTTAGCTGTGCAGAAGAAGAACAACAAGAAGAAGAAATATCTCGAAATATGTCCGTCAGGCCCCTTCCCTTGAGATAAATCTGCAAATATCTCGGAAACGAAGCGAGCTATGGCAAAATGTTAAGAGACCTTTTTTGTAGAGAATTAAGTTTCCTACTTTTTATGTTCTATGATATTTTTTGATCAGATGCGTAGTTCTCGAGATATATCAAGATATTTAAAAGTTCCGAAGCCGCACCAACATAATAGAGATACAGAAACACCGTGGCCCCTTTCTTTGAGATAACTCTGCACTATTGCGAGCTGCAAATGCCACTACCAGCCTAGCTGTGCAGAAGAAGAACAACAAGACGAAGAAATATCTCGAAATATGTCCGTCAGGCCCCTTCCCTTGAGATAAATCTGCAAATATCTCGGAAACGAAGCGAGCTATGGCAAAATGTTAAGAGACCTTTTTTGTAGAGAATTATGTTTCCTACAATTTATGTTCTATGATATTTTTTGATCAGAAGCGTAGTTTTCGAGATATATCGAGATATTTAAAAGTTGCGAAGCCGCACCAACATAATAGAGATACAGAAACACCGTGGCGCCTCTCTTTGAGATAACTCTGCACTAGTGCGAGCCGCAAATGCCACTTCCAGCTTAGCTGTGCAGAAGAAGAACAACAAGAAGAAGAAATATCTCGAAACATGTCCGTCAGGCCCCTTCCCTTGAGATAAATCTGCAAATATCTCGGAAACGAAGCGAGCTATGGTAAAATGTTAAGAGACCTTTTTTGTAGAGAATTAAGTTTCCTACTTTTTATGTTGTATGATATTTTTTGATCAGATGCGTAGTTCTCGAGATATATCAAGATATTTAAAAGTTCCGAAGCCGCACCAACATAATAGAGATACAGAAACACCGTGGCCCCTTTCTTTGAGATAACTCTGCACTATTGCGAGCTGCAAATGCCACTTCCAGCTTAGCTGTACAGAAGAAGAAAAACAAGAAGAAGAAATATCTCGAAATATGTCCGTCAGGCCCCTTCCCTTGAGATATATCTGCAAAAATCTCGGAAACGAAGCGAGCTATTGCAAAATGTTAAGAGACCTTTTTTGTAGAGAATTAAGTTTGCTACTTTTTATGTTCTATGATATTTTTTGATCAGACGCGTAGTTCTCGAGATATATGAAGATATTTGAAAGTTCCGACGCCGCACCAACATAATAGGGATACAGAAACACCGTGGCCCCTTTCTTTGAGATAACTCTGCACTATTGCGAGCTGCAAATGCCACTACCAGCCTAGCTGTGCAGAAGAAGAACAACAAGACGAAGAAATATCTCGAAATATGTCCGTCAGGCCCCTTCCCTTGAGATAAATCTGCAAATATCTCGGAAACGAAGCGAGCTATGGCAAAATGTTAAGAGACCTATTTTGTAGAGAATTATGTTTCCTACAATTTACGTTCTATGATATTTTTTGATCAGAAGCGTAGTTTTCGAGATATATCGAGATATTTAAAAGTTGCGAAGCCGCACCAACATAATAGAGATACAGAAACACCGTGGCCCCTTTCTTTGAGATAACTCTGCACTAGTGCGAGCCGCAAATGCCACTTCCAGCTTAGCTGTGCAGAAGAAGAACAACAAGAAGAAGAAATATCTCGAAATATGTCCGTCAGGCCCCTTCCCTTGAGATAAATCTGCAAATATCTCGGAAACGAAGCGAGCTATGGCAAAATGTTAAGAGACCTTTTTTGTAGAGAATTAAGTTTCCTACTTTTTATGTTCTATGATATTTTTTGATCAGATGCGTAGTTCTCGAGATATATCAAGATATTTAAAAGTTCCGAAGCCGCACCAACATAATAGAGATACAGAAACACCGTGGCCCCTTTCTTTGAGATAATTCTGCACTAGTGCGAGCCGCAAATGCCACTTCCAGCTTAGCTGTGCAGAAGAAGAACAACAAGAAGAAGAAATATCTCGAAACATGTCCGTCAGGCCCCTTCCCTTGAGATATATCTGCAAATATCTCGGAAACGAAGCGAGCTATGGCAAAATGTTGAGAGACCTTTTTTGTAGAGAATTAAGTTTGCTACTTTTTATGTTCTATGATATTTTTTGATCAGACGCGTAGTTCTCGAGATATATGAAGATATTTGAAAGTTCCGACGCCGCACCAACATAATAGGGATACAGAAACACCGTGGCCCCTGTCTTTGAGATAACTCTGCACTATTGCGAGCTGCAAATGCCACTACCAGCCTAGCTGTGCAGAAGAAGAACAACAAGACGAAGAAATATCTCGAAATATGTCCGTCAGGCCCCTTCCCTTGAGATAAATCTGCAAATATCTCGGAAATGAAGCGAGCTATGGCAAAATGTTAAGAGACCTTTTTTGTAGAGAATTAAGTTTCCTACTTTTTATGTTCTATGATATTTTTTGATCAGATGCGTAGTTCTCGAGATATATCAAGATATTTGAAAGTTCCGACGCCGCACCAACATAATAGGGATACAGAAACACCGTGGCCCCTTTCTTTGAGATAACTCTGCACTAGTGCGAGCCGCAAATGCCACTTCCAGCTTAGCTGTGCAGAAGAAGAACAACAAGAAGAAGAAATATCTCGAAATATGTCCGTCAGGCCCCTTCCCTTGAGATAAATCTGCAAATATC
Organism: Osmia lignaria lignaria; assembly: GCF_051020975.1. Classification (NCBI taxonomy): domain Eukaryota; kingdom Metazoa; phylum Arthropoda; class Insecta; order Hymenoptera; family Megachilidae; genus Osmia; species Osmia lignaria. The sequence goes on along the minus strand of NW_027478167.1, from coordinate 8,246,257 downwards.
TCGGAAACGAAGCGAGCTATGGCAAAATGTTAAGAGACCTTTTTTGTAGAGAATTAAGTTTCTTACTTTTTATGTTCTATGATATTTTTTGATCAGATGCGTAGTTCTCGAGATATATCAAGATATTTAAAAGTTCCGAAGCCGCACCAACATAATAGAGATACAGAAACACCGTGGCCCCTTTCTTTGAGATAACTCTGCACTATTGCGAGCTGCAAATGCCACTTCCAGCTTAGCTGTACAGAAGAAGAACAACAAGAAGAAGAAATATCTCGAAATATGTCCGTCAGGCCCCTTCCCTTGAGATATATCTGCAAAAATCTCGGAAACGAAGCGAGCTATGGCAAAATGTTAAGAGACCTTTTTTGTAGAGAATTAAGTTTCCTACTTTTTATGTTCTATGATATTTTTTGATCAGATGCGTAGTTCTCGAGATATATCAAGATATTTAAAAGTTCCGAAGCCGCACCAACATAATAGAGATACAGAAACACCGTGGCCCCTTTCTTTGAGATAATTCTGCACTAGTGCGAGCCGCAAATGCCACTTCCAGCTTAGCTGTGCAGAAGAAGAACAACAAGAAGAAGAAATATCTCGAAATATGTCCGTCAGGCCCCTTCCCTTGAGATAAATCTGCAAATATCTCGGAAACGAAGCGAGCTATGGCAAAATGTTAAGAGACCTTTTTTGTAGAGAATTAAGTTTCCTACTTTTTATCTTCTATGATATTTTTCGATCAGATGCGTAGTTCTCGAGATATATCAAGATATTTAAAAGTTCCGAAGCCGCACCAACATAATAGAGATACAGAAACACCGTGGCCCCTTTCTTTGAGATAACTCTGCACTATTGCGAGCTGCAAATGCCACTACCAGCCTAGCTGTGCAGAAGAAGAACAACAAGACTAAGAAATATCTCGAAATATGTCCGTCAGGCCCCTTCCCTTGAGATAAATCTGCAAATATCTCGGAAACGAAGCGAGCTATGGCAAAATGTTAAGAGACCTTTTTTGTAGAGAATTAAGTTTCCTACTTTTTATGTTCTATGATATTTTTTGATCAGATGCGTAGTTCTCGAGATATATCAAGATATTTAAAAGTTCCGAAGCCGCACCAACATAATAGAGATACAGAAACACCGTGGCCCCTTTCTTTGAGATAACTCTGCACTAGTGCGAGCCGCAAATGCCACTTCCAGCTTAGCTGTGCAGAAGAAGAACAACAAGAAGAAGAAATATCTCGAAACATGTCCGTCAGGCCCCTTCCCTTGAGATATATCTGCAAATATCTCGGAAACGAAGCGAGCTATGGCAAAATGTTAAGAGACCTTTTTTGTAGAGAATTAAGTTTGCTACTTTTTATGTTCTATGATATTTTTTGATCAGATGCGTAGTTCTCGAGATATATCAAGATATTTAAAAGTTCCGAAGCCGCACCAACATAATAGAGATACAGAAACACCGTGGCCCCTTTCTTTGAGATAATTCTGCACTAGTGCGAGCCGCAAATGCCACTTCCAGCTTAGCTGTGCAGAAGAAGAACAACAAGAAGAAGAAATATCTCGAAACATGTCCGTCAGGCCCCTTCCCTTGAGATATATCTGCAAATATCTCGGAAACGAAGCGAGCTATGGCAAAATATTAAGAGACCTTTTTTGTAGAGAATTAAGTTTGCTACTTTTTATGTTCTATGATATTTTTTGATCAGAAGCGTAGTTCTCGAGATATATCAAGATATTTAAAAGTTCCGAAGCCGCACCAACATAATAGAGATACAGAAACACCGTGGCCCCTTTCTTTGAGATAACTCTGCACTATTGCGAGCTGCAAATGCCACTTCCAGCTTAGCTGTACAGAAGAAGAAAAACAAGAAGAAGAAATATCTCGAAATATGTCCGTCAGGCCCCTTCCCTTGAGATATATCTGCAAAAATCTCGGAAACGAAGCGAGCTATTGCAAAATGTTAAGAGACCTTTTTTGTAGAGAATTAAGTTTGCTACTTTTTATGTTCTATGATATTTTTTGATCAGACGCGTAGTTCTCGAGATATATGAAGATATTTGAAAGTTCCGACGCCGCACCAACATAATAGGGATACAGAAACACCGTGGCCCCTTTCTTTGAGATAACTCTGCACTATTGCGAGCTGCAAATGCCACTACCAGCCTAGCTGTGCAGAAGAAGAACAACAAGACGAAGAAATATCTCGAAATATGTCCGTCAGGCCCCTTCCCTTGAGATAAATCTGCAAATATCTCGGAAACGAAGCGAGCTATGGCAAAATGTTAAGAGACCTATTTTGTAGAGAATTATGTTTCCTACAATTTATGTTCTATGATATTTTTTGATCAGAAGCGTAGTTTTCGAGATATATCGAGATATTTAAAAGTTGCGAAGCCGCACCAACATAATAGAGATACAGAAACACCGTGGCCCCTTTCTTTGAGATAACTCTGCACTAGTGCGAGCCGCAAATGCCACTTCCAGCTTAGCTGTGCAGAAGAAGAACAACAAGAAGAAGAAATATCTCGAAATATGTCCGTCAGGCCCCTTCCCTTGAGATAAATCTGCAAATATCTCGGAAACGAAGCGAGCTATGGCAAAATGTTAAGAGACCTTTTTTGTAGAGAATTAAGTTTCCTACTTTTTATGTTCTATGATATTTTTTGATCAGATGCGTAGTTCTCGAGATATATCAAGATATTTAAAAGTTCCGAAGCCGCACCAACATAATAGAGATACAGAAACACCGTGGCCCCTTTCTTTGAGATAATTCTGCACTAGTGCGAGCCGCAAATGCCACTTCCAGCTTAGCTGTGCAGAAGAAGAACAACAAGAAGAAGAAATATCTCGAAACATGTCCGTCAGGCCCCTTCCCTTGAGATATATCTGCAAATATCTCGGAAACGAAGCGAGCTATGGCAAAATGTTAAGAGACCTTTTTTGTAGAGAATTAAGTTTGCTACTTTTTATGTTCTATGATATTTTTTGATCAGACGCGTAGTTCTCGAGATATATGAAGATATTTGAAAGTTCCGACGCCGCACCAACATAATAGGGATACAGAAACACCGTGGCCCCTTTCTTTGAGATAACTCTGCACTATTGCGAGCTGCAAATGCCACTACCAGCCTAGCTGTGCAGAAGAAGAACAACAAGACGAAGAAATATCTCGAAATATGTCCGTCAGGCCCCTTCCCTTGAGATAAATCTGCAAATATCTCGGAAACGAAGCGAGCTATGGCAAAATATTAAGAGACCTTTTTTGTAGAGAATTAAGTTTCCTACTTTTTATGTTCTATGATATTTTTTGATCAGATGCGTAGTTCTCGAGATATATCAAGATATTTAAAAGTTCCGAAGCCGCACCAACATAATAGAGATACAGAAACACCGTGGCCCCTTTCTTTGAGATAACTCTGCACTAGTGCGAGCCGCAAATGCCACTTCCAGCTTAGCTGTGCAGAAGAAGAACAACAAGAAGAAGAAATATCTCGAAACATGTCCGTCAGGCCCCTTCCCTTGAGATATATCTGCAAATATCTTGGAAACGAAGCGAGCTATGGCAAAATGTTAAGAGACCTTTTTTGTAGAGAATTAAGTTTGCTACTTTTTATGTTCTATGATATTTTTTGATCAGATGCGTAGTTCTCGAGATATATCAAGATATTTAAAAGTTCCGAAGCCGCACCAACATAATAGAGATACAGAAACACCGTGGCCCCTTTCTTTGAGATAATTCTGCACTAGTGCGAGCCGCAAATGCCACTTCCAGCTTAGCTGTGCAGAAGAAGAACAACAAGAAGAAGAAATATCTCGAAACATGTCCGTCAGGCCCCTTCCCTTGAGATATATCTGCAAATATCTCGGAAACGAAGCGAGCTATGGCAAAATATTAAGAGAGCTTTTTTGTAGAGAATTAAGTTTGCTACTTTTTATGTTCTATGATATTTTTTGATCAGAAGCGTAGTTCTCGAGATATATCAAGATATTTGAAAGTTCCGACGCCGCACCAACATAATAGGGATACAGAAACACCGTGGCCCCTTTCTTTGAGATAACTCTGCACTAGTGCGAGCCGCAAATGCCACTTCCAGCTTAGCTGTGCAGAAGAAGAACAACAAGAAGAAGAAATATCTCGAAATATGTCCGTCAGGCCCCTTCCCTTGAGATAAATCTGCAAATATCTCGGAAACGAAGCGAGCTATGGCAAAATGTTAAGAGACCTTTTTTGTAGAGAATTAAGTTTCTTACTTTTTATGTTCTATGATATTTTTTGATCAGATGCGTAGTTCTCGAGATATATCAAGATATTTAAAAGTTCCGAAGCCGCACCAACATAATAGAGATACAGAAACACCGTGGCCCCTTTCTTTGAGATAACTCTGCACTATTGCGAGCTGCAAATGCCACTTCCAGCTTAGCTGTACAGAAGAAGAACAACAAGAAGAAGAAATATCTCGAAATATGTCCGTCAGGCCCCTTCCCTTGAGATATATCTGCAAAAATCTCGGAAACGAAGCGAGCTATGGCAAAATGTTAAGAGACCTTTTTTGTAGAGAATTAAGTTTCCTACTTTTTATGTTCTATGATATTTTTTGATCAGATGCGTAGTTCTCGAGATATATCAAGATATTTAAAAGTTCCGAAGCCGCACCAACATAATAGAGATACAGAAACACCGTGGCCCCTTTCTTTGAGATAATTCTGCACTAGTGCGAGCCGCAAATGCCACTTCCAGCTTAGCTGTGCAGAAGAAGAACAACAAGAAGAAGAAATATCTCGAAATATGTCCGTCAGGCCCCTTCCCTTGAGATAAATCTGCAAATATCTCGGAAACGAAGCGAGCTATGGCAAAATGTTAAGAGACCTTTTTTGTAGAGAATTAAGTTTCCTACTTTTTATCTTCTATGATATTTTTCGATCAGATGCGTAGTTCTCGAGATATATCAAGATATTTAAAAGTTCCGAAGCCGCACCAACATAATAGAGATACAGAAACACCGTGGCCCCTCTCTTTGAGATAACTCTGCACTATGGCGAGCTGCAAATGCCACTTCCAGCTTAGCTGTGCAGAAGAAGAACAACAAGAAGAAGAAATATCTCGAAATATGTCCGTCAGGCTCCTTCCCTTGAGATATATCTGCAAAAATCTCGGAAACGAAGCGAGCTATGGCAAAATGTTAAGAGACCTTTTTTGTAGAGAATTAAGTTTCCTACTTTTCATGTTCTATGATATTTTTTGATCAGATGCGTAGTTCTCGAGATATATCAAGATATTTAAAAGTTCCGAAGCCGCACCAACATAATAGAGATACAGAAACACCGTGGCCCCTTTCTTTGAGATAATTCTGCACTAGTGCGAGCCGCAAATGCCACTTCCAGCTTAGCTGTGCAGAAGAAGAACAACAAGAAGAAGAAATATCTCGAAACATGTCCGTCAGGCCCCTTCCCTTGAGATATATCTGCAAATATCTCGGAAACGAAGCGAGCTATGGCAAAATGTTAAGAGACCTTTTTTGTAGAGAATTATGTTTCCTACAATTTATGTTCTATGATATTTTTTGATCAGAAGCGTAGTTTTCGAGATATATCGAGATATTTAAAAGTTGCGAAGCCGCACCAACATAATAGAGATACAGAAACACCGTGGCCCCTTTCTTTGAGATAACTCTGCACTAGTGCGAGCCGCAAATGCCAGTTCCAGCTTAGCTGTGCAGAAGAAGAACAACAAGACGAAGAAATATCTCGAAATATGTCCGTCAGGCCCCTTCCCTTGAGATAAATCTGCAAATATCTCGGAAACGAAGCGAGCTGTGGCAAAATGTTAAGAGACCTTTTTTGTAGAGAATTATGTTTCCTACAATTTATGTTCTATGATATTTTTTGATCAGAAGCGTAGTTTTCGAGATATATCGAGATATTTAAAAGTTGCGAAGCCGCACCAACATAATAGAGATACAGAAACACCGTGGCCCCTTTCTTTGAGATAACTCTGCACTAGTGCGAGCCGCAAATGCCACTTCCAGCTTAGCTGTGCAGAAGAAGAACAACAAGAAGAAGATATATCTCGAAATATGTCCGTCAGGCCCCTTCCCTTGAGATAAATCTGCAAATATCTCGGAAACGAAGCGAGCTATGGCAAAATGTTAAGAGACCTTTTTTGTAGAGAATTAAGTTTCCTACTTTTTATGTTCTATGATATTTTTTGATCAGATGCGTAGTTCTCGAGATATATCAAGATATTTAAAAGTTCCGAAGCCGCACCAACATAATAGAGATACAGAAACACCGTGGCCCCTTTCTTTGAGATAACTCTGCACTAGTGCGAGCCGCAAATGCCACTTCCAGCTTAGCTGTGCAGAAGAAGAACAACAAGAAGAAGAAATATCTCGAAACATGTCCGTCAGGCCCCTTCCCTTGAGATATATCTGCAAATATCTCGGAAACGAAGCGAGCTATGGCAAAATGTTAAGAGACCTTTTTTGTAGAGAATTAAGTTTGCTACTTTTGATGTTCTATGATATTTTTTGATCAGATGCGTAGTTCTCGAGATATATCAAGATATTTAAAAGTTCCGAAGCCGCACCAACATAATAGAGATACAGAAACACCGTGGCCCCTTTCTTTGAGATAATTCTGCAGTAGTGCGAGCCGCAAATGCCAGTTCCAGCTTAGCTGTGCAGAAGAAGAACAACAAGACGAAGAAATATCTCGAAATATGTCCGTCAGGCCCCTTCCCTTGAGATAAATCTGCAAATATCTCGGAAACGAAGCGAGCTGTGGCAAAATGTTAAGAGACCTTTTTTGTAGAGAATTATGTTTCCTACAATTTATGTTCTATGATATTTTTTGATCAGAAGCGTAGTTTTCGAGATATATCGAGATATTTAAAAGTTGCGAAGCCGCACCAACATAATAGAGATACAGAAACACCGTGGCCCCTTTCTTTGAGATAACTCTGCACTAGTGCGAGCCGCAAATGCCACTTCCAGCTTAGCTGTGCAGAAGAAGAACAACAAGAAGAAGATATATCTCGAAATATGTCCGTCAGGCCCCTTCCCTTGAGATAAATCTGCAAATATCTCGGAAACGAAGCGAGCTATGGCAAAATGTTAACAGACCTTTTTTGTAGAGAATTAAGTTTCCTACTTTTTATGTTCTATGATATTTTTTGATCAGATGCGTAGTTCTCGAGATATATCAAGATATTTAAAAGTTCCGAAGCCGCACCAACATAATAGAGATACAGAAACACCGTGGCCCCTTTCTTTGAGATAACTCTGCACTAGTGCGAGCCGCAAATTCCACTTCCAGCTTAGCTGTGCAGAAGAAGAACAACAAGAAGAAGAAATATCTCGAAATATGTCCGTCAGGCCCCTTCCCTTGAGATAAATCTGCAAATATCTCGGAAACGAAGCGAGCTATGGCAAAATATTAAGAGACCTTTTTTGTAGAGAATTAAGTTTGCTACTTTTTATGTTCTATGATATTTTTTGATCAGACGCGTAGTTCTCGAGATATATCAAGATATTTGAAAGTTCCGACGCCGCACCAACATAATAGGGATACAGAAACACCGTGGCCCCTTTCTTTGAGATAACTCTGCACTAGTGCGAGCCGCAAATGCCACTTCCAGCTTAGCTGTGCAGAAGAAGAACAACAAGAAGAAGAAATATCTCGAAATATGTCCGTCAGGCCCCTTCCCTTGAGATAAATCTGCAAATATCTCGGAAACGAAGCGAGCTATGGCAAAATGTTAAGAGACCTTTTTTGTAGAGAATTAAGTTTCTTACTTTTTATGTTCTATGATATTTTTTGATCAGATGCGTAGTTCTCGAGATATATCAAGATATTTAAAAGTTCCGAAGCCGCACCAACATAATAGAGATACAGAAACACCGTGGCCCCTTTCTTTGAGATAACTCTGCACTATTGCGAGCTGCAAATGCCACTTCCAGCTTAGCTGTACAGAAGAAGAACAACAAGAAGAAGAAATATCTCGAAATATGTCCGTCAGGCCCCTTCCCTTGAGATATATCTGCAAAAATCTCGGAAACGAAGCGAGCTATGGCAAAATGTTAAGAGACCTTTTTTGTAGAGAATTAAGTTTCCTACTTTTTATGTTCTATGATATTTTTTGATCAGATGCGTAGTTCTCGAGATATATCAAGATATTTAAAAGTTCCGAAGCCGCACCAACATAATAGAGATACAGAAACACCGTGGCCCCTTTCTTTGAGATAATTCTGCACTAGTGCGAGCCGCAAATGCCACTTCCAGCTTAGCTGTGCAGAAGAAGAACAACAAGAAGAAGAAATATCTCGAAATATGTCCGTCAGGCCCCTTCCCTTGAGATAAATCTGCAAATATCTCGGAAACGAAGCGAGCTATGGCAAAATGTTAAGAGACCTTTTTTGTAGAGAATTAAGTTTCCTACTTTTTATCTTCTATGATATTTTTCGATCAGATGCGTAGTTCTCGAGATATATCAAGATATTTAAAAGTTCCGAAGCCGCACCAACATAATAGAGATACAGAAACACCGTGGCCCCTCTCTTTGAGATAACTCTGCACTATGGCGAGCTGCAAATGCCACTTCCAGCTTAGCTGTGCAGAAGAAGAACAACAAGAAGAAGAAATATCTCGAAATATGTCCGTCAGGCTCCTTCCCTTGAGATATATCTGCAAAAATCTCGGAAACAAAGCGAGCTATGGCAAAATGTTAAGAGACCTTTTTTGTAGAGAATTAAGTTTCCTACTTTTCATGCTCTATGATATTTTTTGATCAGATGCGTAGTTCTCGAGATATATCAAGATATTTAAAAGTTCCGAAGCCGCACCAACATAATAGAGATACAGAAACACCGTGGCCCCTTTCTTTGAGATAATTCTGCACTAGTGCGAGCCGCAAATGCCACTTCCAGCTTAGCTGTGCAGAAGAAGAACAACAAGAAGAAGAAATATCTCGAAACATGTCCGTCAGGCCCCTTCCCTTGAGATAAATCTGCAAATATCTCGGAAACGAAGCGAGCTATGGCAAAATGTTAAGAGACCTTTTTTGTAGAGAATTATGTTTCCTACAATTTATGTTCTATGATATTTTTTGATCAGAAGCGTAGTTTTCGAGATATATCGAGATATTTAAAAGTTGCGAAGCCGCACCAACATAATAGAGATACAGAAACACCGTGGCCCCTTTCTTTGAGATAACTCTGCACTAGTGCGAGCCGCAAATGCCACTTCCAGCTTAGCTGTGCAGAAGAAGAACAACAAGAAGAAGAAATATCTCGAAATATGTCCGTCAGGCCCCTTCCCTTGAGATAAATCTGCAAATATCTCAGAAACGAAGCGAGCTATGGCAAAATGTTAAGAGACCTTTTTTGTAGAGAATTAAGTTTCCTACTTTTTATGTTCTATGATATTTTTTTATCAGACGCGTAGTTCTCGAGATATATGAAGATATTTGAAAGTTCCGACGCCGCACCAACATAATAGGGATACAGAAACACCGTGGCCCCTTTCTTTGAGATAACTCTGCACTATTGCGAGCTGCAAATGCCACTACCAGCCTAGCTGTGCAGAAGAAGAACAACAAGACGAAGAAATATCTCGAAATATGTCCGTCAGGCCCCTTCCCTTGAGATAAATCTGCAAATATCTCGGAAACGAAGCGAGCTATGGCAAAATGTTAAGAGACCTTTTTTGTAGAGAATTATGTTTCCTACAATTTATGTTCTATGATATTTTTTGATCAGAAGCGTAGTTTTCGAGATATATCGAGATATTTAAAAGTTGCGAAGCCGCACCAACATAATAGAGATACAGAAACACCGTGGCCCCTTTCTTTGAGATAACTCTGCACTAGTGCGAGCCGCAAATGCCACTTCCAGCTTAGCTGTGCAGAAGAAGAACAACAAGAAGAAGAAATATCTCGAAATATGTCCGTCAGGCCCCTTCCCTTGAGATAAATCTGCAAATATCTCAGAAACGAAGCGAGCTATGGCAAAATGTTAAGAGACCTTTTTTGTAGAGAATTAAGTTTCCTACTTTTTATGTTCTATGATATTTTTTGATCAGATGCGTAGTTCTCGAGATATATCAAGATATTTAAAAGTTCCGAAGCCGCACCAACATAATAGAGATACAGAAACACCGTGGCCCCTTTCTTTGAGATAACTCTGCACTAGTGCGAGCCGCAAATGCCACTTCCAGCTTAGCTGTGCAGAAGAAGAACAACAAGAAGAAGAAATATCTCGAAACATGTCCGTCAGGCCCCTTCCCTTGAGATATATCTGCAAATATCTCGGAAACGAAGCGAGCTATGGCAAAATGTTAAGAGACCTTTTTTGTAGAGAATTAAGTTTGCTACTTTTGATGTTCTATGATATTTTTTGATCAGATGCGTAGTTCTCGAGATATATCAAGATATTTAAAAGTTCCGAAGCCGCACCAACATAATAGAGATACAGAAACACCGTGGCCCCTTTCTTTGAGATAATTCTGCAGTAGTGCGAGCCGCAAATGCCAGTTCCAGCTTAGCTGTGCAGAAGAAGAACAACAAGAAGAAGATATATCTCGAAATATGTCCGTCAGGCCCCTTCCCTTGAGATAAATCTGCAAATATCTCGGAAACGAAGCGAGCTATGGCAAAATGTTAACAGACCTTTTTTGTAGAGAATTAAGTTTCCTACTTTTTATGTTCTATGATATTTTTTGATCAGATGCGTAGTTCTCGAGATATATCAAGATATTTAAAAGTTCCGAAGCCGCACCAACATAATAGAGATACAGAAACACCGTGGCCCCTTTCTTTGAGATAACTCTGCACTAGTGCGAGCCGCAAATGCCACTTCCAGCTTAGCTGTGCAGAAGAAGAACAACAAGAAGAAGAAATATCTCGAAATATGTCCGTCAGGCCCCTTCCCTTGAGATAAATCTGCAAATATCTCGGAAACGAAGCGAGCTATGGTAAAATGTTAAGAGACCTTTTTTGTAGAGAATTAAGTTTCCTACTTTTTATGTTCTATGATATTTTTTGAGCAGATGCGTAGTTCTCGAGATATATCAAGATATTTAAAAGTTCCGAAGCCGCACCAACATAATAGAGATACAGAAACACCGTGGCCCCTATCTTTGAGATAACTCTGCACTATTGCGAGCTGTAAATGCCACTTCCAGCTTAGCTGTGCAGAAGAAGAACAACAAGAAGAAGAAATATCTCGAAATATGTCCGTCAGGCCCCTTCCCTTGAGATAAATCTGCAAATATCTCGGAAACGAAGCGAGCTATGGCAAAATGTTAAGAGACCTTTTTTGTAGAGAATTAAGTTTCTTACTTTTTATGTTCTATGATATTTTTTGATCAGATGCGTAGTTCTCGAGATATATCAAGATATTTAAAAGTTCCGAAGCCGCACCAACATAATAGAGATACAGAAACACCGTGGCCCCTTTCTTTGAGATAACTCTGCACTATTGCGAGCTGCAAATGCCACTTCCAGCTTAGCTGTACAGAAGAAGAACAACAAGAAGAAGAAATATCTCGAAATATGTCCGTCAGGCCCCTTCCCTTGAGATATATCTGCAAAAATCTCGGAAACGAAGCGAGCTATGGCAAAATGTTAAGAGACCTTTTTTGTAGAGAATTAAGTTTCCAACTTTTTATGTTCTATGATATTTTTTGATCAGATGCGTAGTTCTCGAGATATATCAAGATATTTAAAAGTTCCGAAGCCGCACCAACATAATAGAGATACAGAAACACCGTGGCCCCTTTCTTTGAGATAATTCTGCACTAGTGCGAGCCGCAAATGCCACTTCCAGCTTAGCTGTGCAGAAGAAGAACAACAAGAAGAAGAAATATCTCGAAATATGTCCGTCAGGCCCCTTCCCTTGAGATAAATCTGCAAATATCTCGGAAACGAAGCGAGCTATGGCAAAATGTTAAGAGACCTTTTTTGTAGAGAATTAAGTTTCCTACTTTTTATCTTCTATGATATTTTTCGATCAGATGCGTAGTTCTCGAGATATATCGAGATATTTAAAAGTTGCGAAGCCGCACCAACATAATAGAGATACAGAAACACCGTGGCCCCTTTCTTTGAGATAATTCTGCACTAGTGCGAGCCGCAAATGCCACTTCCAGCTTAGCTGTGCAGAAGAAGAACAACAAGACGAAGAAATATCTCGAAATATGTCCGTCAGGCCCCTTCCCTTGAGATAAATCTGCAAATATCTCGGAAACGAAGCGAGCTGTGGCAAAATGTTAAGAGACCTTTTTTGTAGAGAATTATGTTTCCTACAATTTATGTTCTATGATATTTTTTGATCAGAAGCGTAGTTTTCGAGATATATCGAGATATTTAAAAGTTGCGAAGCTGCACCAACATAATAGAGATACAGAAACACCGTGGCCCCTTACTTTGAGATAAATCTGCACTAGTGCGAGCCGCAAATGCCACTTCCAGCTTAGCTGTGCAGAAGAAGAACAACAAGAAGAAGATATATCTCGAAATATGTCCGTCAGGTCCCTTCCCTTGAGATAAATCTGCAAATATCTCGGAAACGAAGCGAGCTATGGCAAAATGTTAACAGACCTTTTTTGTAGAGAATTAAGTTTCCTACTTTTTATGTTCTATGATATTTTTTGATCAGATGCGTAGTTCTCGAGATATATCAAGATATTTAAAAGTTCCGAAGCCGCACCAACATAATAGAGATACAGAAACACCGTGGCCCCTTTCTTTGAGATAACTCTGCACTATTGCGAGCTGCAAATGCCACTTCCAGCTTAGCTGTGCAGAAGAAGAACAACAAGAAGAAGAAATATCTCGAAATATGTCCGTCAGGCCCCTTCCCTTGAGATGTATCTGCAAATATCTCGGAAACGAAGCGAGCTATGGCAACATGTTAAGAGACCTTTTTTGTCGAGAATTATGTTTCCTACAATTTCTGTTCTATGATATTTTTTGATCAGAAGCGTAGTTTTCGAGATATATCGAGATATTTAAAAGTTGCGAAGCCGCACCAACATAATAGAGATACAGAAACACCGTGGCGCCTTTCTTTGAGATAACTCTGCACTAGTGCGAGCCGCAAATGCCACTTCCAGCTTAGCTGTGCAGAAGAAGAACAACAAGAAGAAGAAATATCTCGAAATATGTCCGTCAGGCCCCTTCCCTTGAGATAAATCTGCAAATATCTCGGAAACGAAGCGGGCTATGGTAAAATGTTAAGAGACCTTTTTTGTAGAGAATTAAGTTTCCTACTTTTTATGTTCTATGATATTTTTTGATCAGATGCGTAGTTCTCGAGATATATCAAGATATTTAAAAGTTCCGAAGCCGCACCAACATAATAGAGATACAGAAACACCGTGGCCCCTATCTTTGAGATAACTCTGCACTATTGCGAGCTGTAAATGCCACTTCCAGCTTAGCTGTGCAGAAGAAGAACAACAAGAAGAAGAAATATCTCGAAATATGTCCGTCAGGCCCCTTCCCTTGAGATAAATCTGCAAATATCTCGGAAACGAAGCGAGCTATGGCAAAATGTTCAGAGACCTTTTTTGTAGAGAATTAAGTTTCTTACTTTTTATGTTCTATGATATTTTTTGATCAGATGCGTACTTCGCGAGATATATCAAGATATTTAAAAGTTCCGAAGCCGCACCAACATAATAGAGATACAGAAACACCCTGGCCCCTTTCTTTGAGATAATTCTGCACTAGTGCGAGCCGCAAATGCCACTTCCAGCTTAGCTGTGCAGAAGAAGAACAACAAGAAGAAGAAATATCTCGAAACATGTCCGTCAGGCCCCTTCCCTTGAGATATATCTGCAAATATCTCGGAAACGAAGCGAGCTATGGCAAAATGTTAAGAGACCTTGTTTGTAGAGAATTAAGTTTCCTACTTTTTATGTTCTATGATATTTTTTGATCAGACGCGTAGTTCTCGAGATATATCAAGATATTTGAAAGTTCCGACGCCGCACCAACATAATAGGGATACAGAAACACCGTGGCCCCTTTCTTTGAGATAACTCTGCACTATTGCGAGCTGCAAATGCCACTACCAGCCTAGCTGTGCAGAAGAAGAACAACAAGACGAAGAAATATCTCGAAATATGTCCGTCAGGCCCCTTCCCTTGAGATAAATCTGCAAATATCTCGGAAACGAAGCGAGCTGTGGCAAAATGTTAAGAGACCTTTTTTGTAGAGAATTATGTTTCCTACAATTTATGTTCTATGATATTTTTTGATCAGAAGCGTAGTTTTCGAGATATATCGAGATATTTAAAAGTTGCGAAGCCGCACCAACATAATAGAGATACAGAAACACCGTGGCCCCTTTCTTTGAGATAACTCTGCACTAGTGCGAGCCGCAAATGCCACTTCCAGCTTAGCTGTGCAGAAGAAGAACAACAAGAAGAAGAAATATCTCGAAATATGTCCGTCAGGCCCCTTTCCTTGAGATGTATCTGCAAATATCTCGGAAACGAAGCGAGCTATGGCAACATGTTAAGAGACCTTTTTTGTAGAGAATTATGTTTCCTACAATTTATGTTCTATGATATTTTTTGATCAGATGCGTAGTTCTCGAGATATATCAAGATATTTAAAAGTTCCGAAGCCGCACCAAGATAATAGAGATACAGAAACACCGTGGCCCCTTTCTTTGAGATAATTCTGCACTAGTGCGAGCCGCAAATGCCACTTCCAGCTTAGCTGTGCAGAAGAAGAACAACAAGAAGAAGATATATCTCGAAATATGTCCGTCAGGCCCCTTCCCTTGAGATAAATCTGCAAATATCTCGGAAACGAAGCGAGCTATGGCAAAATGTTAACAGACCTTTTTTGTAGAGAATTAAGTTTCCTACTTTTTATGTTCTATGATATTTTTTGATCAGATGCGTAGTTCTCGAGATATATCAAGATATTTAAAAGTTCCGAAGCCGCACCAACATAATAGAGATACAGAAACACCGTGGCCCCTTTCTTTGAGATAACTCTGCACTAGTGCGAGCCGCAAATGCCACTTCCAGCTTAGCTGTGCAGAAGAAGAACAACAAGAAGAAGAAATATTTCGAAATATGTCCGTCAGGCCCCTTCCCTTGAGATAAATCTGCAAATATCTCGGAAACGAAGCGAGCTATGGCAAAATATTAAGAGACCTTTTTTGTAGAGAATTAAGTTTGCTACTTTTTATGTTCTATGATATTTTTTGATCAGACGCGTAGTTCTCGAGATATATCAAGATATTTGAAAGTTCCGACGCCGCACCAACATAATAGGGATACAGAAACACCGTGGCCCCTTTCTTTGAGATAACTCTGCACTAGTGCGAGCCGCAAATGCCACTTCCAGCTTAGCTGTGCAGAAGAAGAACAACAAGAAGAAGAAATATCTCGAAATATGTCCGTCAGGCCCCTTCCCTTGAGATAAATCTGCAAATATCTCGGAAACGAAGCGAGCTATGGCAAAATGTTAAGAGACCTTTTTTGTAGAGAATTAAGTTTCTTACTTTTTATGTTCTATGATATTTTTTGATCAGATGCGTAGTTCTCGAGATATATCAAGATATTTAAAAGTTCCGAAGCCGCACCAACATAATAGAGATACAGAAACACCGTGGCCCCTTTCTTTGAGATAACTCTGCACTAGTGCGAGCCGCAAATGCCACTTCCAGCTTAGCTGTGCAGAAGAAGAACAACAAGAAGAAGAAATATCTCGAAATATGTCCGTCAGGCCCCTTCCCTTGAGATAAATCTGCAAATATCTCAGAAACGAAGCGAGCTATGGCAAAATGTTAAGAGACCTTTTTTGTAGAGAATTAAGTTTCCTACTTTTTATGTTCTATGATATTTTTTGATCAGATGCGTAGTTCTCGAGATATATCAAGATATTTAAAAGTTCCGAAGCCGCACCAACATAATAGAGATACAGAAACACCGTGGCCCCTTTCTTTGAGATAACTCTGCACTAGTGCGAGCCGCAAATGCCACTTCCAGCTTAGCTGTGCAGAAGAAGAACAACAAGAAGAAGAAATATCTCGAAACATGTCCGTCAGGCCCCTTCCCTTGAGATATATCTGCAAATATCTCGGAAACGAAGCGAGCTATGGCAAAATGTTAAGAGACCTTTTTTGTAGAGAATTAAGTTTGCTACTTTTGATGTTCTATGATATTTTTTGATCAGATGCGTAGTTCTCGAGATATATCAAGATATTTAAAAGTTCCGAAGCCGCACCAACATAATAGAGATACAGAAACACCGTGGCCCCTTTCTTTGAGATAATTCTGCAGTAGTGCGAGCCGCAAATGCCAGTTCCAGCTTAGCTGTGCAGAAGAAGAACAACAAGAAGAAGATATATCTCGAAATATGTCCGTCAGGCCCCTTCCCTTGAGATAAATCTGCAAATATCTCGGAAACGAAGCGAGCTATGGCAAAATGTTAACAGACCTTTTTTGTAGAGAATTAAGTTTCCTACTTTTTATGTTCTATGATATTTTTTGATCAGATGCGTAGTTCTCGAGATATATCAAGATATTTAAAAGTTCCGAAGCCGCACCAACATAATAGAGATACAGAAACACCGTGGCCCCTTTCTTTGAGATAACTCTGCACTAGTGCGAGCCGCAAATGCCACTTCCAGCTTAGCTGTGCAGAAGAAGAACAACAAGAAGAAGAAATATCTCGAAATATGTCCGTCAGGCCCCTTCCCTTGAGATAAATCTGCAAATATCTCGGAAACGAAGCGAGCTATGGTAAAATGTTAAGAGACCTTTTTTGTAGAGAATTAAGTTTCCTACTTTTTATGTTCTATGATATTTTTTGAGCAGATGCGTAGTTCTCGAGATATATCAAGATATTTAAAAGTTCCGAAGCTGCACCAACATAATAGAGATACAGAAACACCGTGGCCCCTATCTTTGAGATAACTCTGCACTATTGCGAGCTGTAAATGCCACTTCCAGCTTAGCTGTGCAGAAGAAGAACAACAAGAAGAAGAAATATCTCGAAATATGTCCGTCAGGCCCCTTCCCTTGAGATAAATCTGCAAATATCTCGGAAACGAAGCGAGCTATGGCAAAATGTTAAGAGACCTTTTTTGTAGAGAATTAAGTTTCTTACTTTTTATGTTCTATGATATTTTTTGATCAGATGCGTAGTTCTCGAGATATATCAAGATATTTAAAAGTTCCGAAGCCGCACCAACATAATAGAGATACAGAAACACCGTGGCCCCTTTCTTTGAGATAACTCTGCACTATTGCGAGCTGCAAATGCCACTTCCAGCTTAGCTGTACAGAAGAAGAACAACAAGAAGAAGAAATATCTCGAAATATGTCCGTCAGGCCCCTTCCCTTGAGATATATCTGCAAAAATCTCGGAAACGAAGCGAGCTATGGCAAAATGTTAAGAGACCTTTTTTGTAGAGAATTAAGTTTCCAACTTTTTATGTTCTATGATATTTTTTGATCAGATGCGTAGTTCTCGAGATATATCAAGATATTTAAAAGTTCCGAAGCCGCACCAACATAATAGAGATACAGAAACACCGTGGCCCCTTTCTTTGAGATAATTCTGCACTAGTGCGAGCCGCAAATGCCACTTCCAGCTTAGCTGTGCAGAAGAAGAACAACAAGAAGAAGAAATATCTCGAAATATGTCCGTCAGGCCCCTTCCCTTGAGATAAATCTGCAAATATCTCGGAAACGAAGCGAGCTATGGCAAAATGTTAAGAGACCTTTTTTGTAGAGAATTAAGTTTCCTACTTTTTATCTTCTATGATATTTTTCGATCAGATGCGTAGTTCTCGAGATATATCGAGATATTTAAAAGTTGCGAAGCCGCACCAACATAATAGAGATACAGAAACACCGTGGCCCCTTTCTTTGAGATAACTCTGCACTATTGCGAGCTGCAAATGCCACTTCCAGCTTAGCTGTACAGAAGAAGAACAACAAGAAGAAGAAATATCTCGAAATATGTCCGTCAGGCCCCTTCCCTTGAGATATATCTGCAAAAATCTCGGAAACGAAGCGAGCTATGGCAAAATGTTAAGAGACCTTTTTTGTAGAGAATTAAGTTTCCAACTTTTTATGTTCTATGATATTTTTTGATCAGATGCGTAGTTCTCGAGATATATCAAGATATTTAAAAGTTCCGAAGCCGCACCAACATAATAGAGATACAGAAACACCGTGGCCCCTTTCTTTGAGATAATTCTGCACTAGTGCGAGCCGCAAATGCCACTTCCAGCTTAGCTGTGCAGAAGAAGAACAACAAGAAGAAGAAATATCTCGAAATATGTCCGTCAGGCCCCTTCCCTTGAGATAAATCTGCAAATATCTCGGAAACGAAGCGAGCTATGGCAAAATGTTAAGAGACCTTTTTTGTAGAGAATTAAGTTTCCTACTTTTTATCTTCTATGATATTTTTCGATCAGATGCGTAGTTCTCGAGATATATCGAGATATTTAAAAGTTGCGAAGCCGCACCAACATAATAGAGATACAGAAACACCGTGGCCCCTTTCTTTGAGATAATTCTGCACTAGTGCGAGCCGCAAATGCCACTTCCAGCTTAGCTGTGCAGAAGAAGAACAACAAGACGAAGAAATATCTCGAAATATGTCCGTCAGGCCCCTTCCCTTGAGATAAATCTGCAAATATCTCGGAAACGAAGCGAGCTGTGGCAAAATGTTAAGAGACCTTTTTTGTAGAGAATTATGTTTCCTACAATTTATGTTCTATGATATTTTTTGATCAGAAGCGTAGTTTTCGAGATATATCGAGATATTTAAAAGTTGCGAAGCTGCACCAACATAATAGAGATACAGAAACACCGTGGCCCCTTACTTTGAGATAAATCTGCACTAGTGCGAGCCGCAAATGCCACTTCCAGCTTAGCTGTGCAGAAGAAGAACAACAAGAAGAAGATATATCTCGAAATATGTCCGTCAGGCCCCTTCCCTTGAGATAAATCTGCAAATATCTCGGAAACGAAGCGAGCTATGGCAAAATGTTAACAGACCTTTTTTGTAGAGAATTAAGTTTCCTACTTTTTATGTTCTATGATATTTTTTGATCAGATGCGTAGTTCTCGAGATATATCAAGATATTTAAAAGTTCCGAAGCCGCACCAACATAATAGAGATACAGAAACACCGTGGCCCCTTTCTTTGAGATAACTCTGCACTATTGCGAGCTGCAAATGCCACTTCCAGCTTAGCTGTGCAGAAGAAGAACAACAAGAAGAAGAAATATCTCGAAATATGTCCGTCAGGCCCCTTCCCTTGAGATGTATCTGCAAATATCTCGGAAACGAAGCGAGCTATGGCAACATGTTAAGAGACCTTTTTTGTAGAGAATTATGTTTCCTACAATTTCTGTTCTATGATATTTTTTGATCAGAAGCGTAGTTTTCGAGATATATCGAGATATTTAAAAGTTGCGAAGCCGCACCAACATAATAGAGATACAGAAACACCGTGGCGCCTTTCTTTGAGATAACTCTGCACTAGTGCGAGCCGCAAATGCCACTTCCAGCTTAGCTGTGCAGAAGAAGAACAACAAGAAGAAGAAATATCTCGAAATATGTCCGTCAGGCCCCTTCCCTTGAGATAAATCTGCAAATATCTCGGAAACGAAGCGGGCTATGGTAAAATGTTAAGAGACCTTTTTTGTAGAGAATTAAGTTTCCTACTTTTTATGTTCTATGATATTTTTTGATCAGATGCGTAGTTCTCGAGATATATCAAGATATTTAAAAGTTCCGAAGCCGCACCAACATAATAGAGATACAGAAACACCGTGGCCCCTATCTTTGAGATAACTCTGCACTATTGCGAGCTGTAAATGCCACTTCCAGCTTAGCTGTGCAGAAGAAGAACAACAAGAAGAAGAAATATCTCGAAATATGTCCGTCAGGCCCCTTCCCTTGAGATAAATCTGCAAATATCTCGGAAACGAAGCGAGCTCTGGCAAAATGTTAAGAGACCTTTTTTGTAGAGAATTAAGTTTCTTACTTTTTATGTTCTATGATATTTTTTGATCAGATGCGTACTTCGCGAGATATATCAAGATATTTAAAAGTTCCGAAGCCGCACCAACATAATAGAGATACAGAAACACCGTGGCCCCTTTCTTTGAGATAACTCTGCACTATTGCGAGCTGCAAATGCCACTTCCAGCTTAGCTGTACAGAAGAAGAACAACAAGAAGAAGAAATATCTCGAAATATGTCCGTCAGGCCCCTTCCCTTGAGATAAATCTGCAAATATCTCGGAAACGAAGCGAGCTATGGCAAAATGTTAAGAGACCTTTTCTGTAGAGAATTAAGTTTCCTACTTTTTATCTTCTATGATATTTTTTGATCAGATGCGTAGTTGTCGAGATATATCAAGATATTTAAAAGTTCCGAAGCCGCACCAACATAATAGAGATACAGAAACACCGTGGCCCCTCTCTTTGAGATAACTCTGCACTATGGCGAGCTGCAAATGCCACTTCCAGCTTAGCTGTGCAGAAGAAGAACAACAAGAAGAAGAAATATCTCGAAATATGTCCGTCAGGCCCCTTCCCTTGAGATATATCTGCAAAAATCTCGGAAACGAAGCGAGCTATGGCAAAATGCTAAGAGACGTTTTTTGTAGAGAATTAAGTTTCCTACTTTTTATGCTCTATGATATTTTTTGATCAGATGCGTAGTTCTCGAGATATATCAAGATATTTAAAAGTTCCGAAGCCGCACCAACATAATAGAGATACAGAAACACCCTGGCCCCTTTCTTTGAGATAATTCTGCACTAGTGCGAGCCGCAAATGCCACTTCCAGCTTAGCTGTGCAGAAGAAGAACAACAAGAAGAAGAAATATCTCGAAACATGTCCGTCAGGCCCCTTCCCTTGAGATATATCTGCAAATATCTCGGAAACGAAGCGAGCTATGGCAAAATGTTAAGAGACCTTGTTTGTAGAGAATTAAGTTTCCTACTTTTTATGTTCTATGATATTTTTTGATCAGACGCGTAGTTCTCGAGATATATCAAGATATTTGAAAGTTCCGACGCCGCACCAACATAATAGGGATACAGAAACACCGTGGCCCCTTTCTTTGAGATAACTCTGCACTATTGCGAGCTGCAAATGCCACTACCAGCCTAGCTGTGCAGAAGAAGAACAACAAGACGAAGAAATATCTCGAAATATGTCCGTCAGGCCCCTTCCCTTGAGATAAATCTGCAAATATCTCGGAAACGAAGCGAGCTGTGGCAAAATGTTAAGAGACCTTTTTTGTAGAGAATTATGTTTCCTACAATTTATGTTCTATGATATTTTTTGATCAGAAGCGTAGTTTTCGAGATATATCGAGATATTTAAAAGTTGCGAAGCCGCACCAACATAATAGAGATACAGAAACACCGTGGCCCCTTTCTTTGAGATAACTCTGCACTAGTGCGAGCCGCAAATGCCACTTCCAGCTTAGCTGTGCAGAAGAAGAACAACAAGAAGAAGAAATATCTCGAAATATGTCCGTCAGGCCCCTTTCCTTGAGATGTATCTGCAAATATCTCGGAAACGAAGCGAGCTATGGCAACATGTTAAGAGACCTTTTTTGTAGAGAATTATGTTTCCTACAATTTATGTTCTATGATATTTTTTGATCAGATGCGTAGTTCTCGAGATATATCAAGATATTTAAAAGTTCCGAAGCCGCACCAAGATAATAGAGATACAGAAACACCGTGGCCCCTTTCTTTGAGATAATTCTGCACTAGTGCGAGCCGCAAATGCCACTTCCAGCTTAGCTGTGCAGAAGAAGAACAACAAGAAGAAGAAATATCTCGAAATATGTCCGTCAGGCCCCTTCCCTTGAGATAAATCTGCAAATATCTCGGAAACGAAGCGAGCTATGGCAAAATGTTAAGAAACCTTTTTTGTAGAGAATTAAGTTTCCTACTTTTTATCTTCTATGATATTTTTTGATCAGATGTGTAGTTCTCGAGATATATCAAGATATTTAAAAGCTCCGAAGCCGCACCAACATAATAGAGATACAGAAACACCGTGGCCCCTTTCTTTGAGATAACTCTGCGCTTTTGAGAGCTGGAAATGCCACTTCCAGTTTAGCTGTGCAGAAGAAGAACAACAAGAAGAAGAAGTATCTCGAAATATGTCCGTCAGGCCCCTTCCCTTGAGATATATCTGCAAATATCTCGGAAACGAAACGAGCTATCGCAAAATGTTAAGAGACCTTTTTTGTAAAGAATTATGTTTCCTACAATTTATGTTCTATGATATTTTTTGATCAGAAGCGTAGTTTTCGAGATATATCGAGATATTTAAAAGTTCCGAAGCCGCACCAACATAATAGAGATACAGAAACACCGTGGCCCCTTTCTTCGAGATAACTCTGCACTAGCGCGAGCCGCAAATGCCGCTTCCAGCTTAGCTGTGCAGAAGAAGAACAACAAGAAGAAGAAATATCTCGAAATATGTCCGTCAGGCCCCTTCCCTCGAGATAAATCTGCATATATCTCGGAAACGAAGCGAGCTATGGCAAAATGTTAAGAGACCTTTTTTGTAGAGAATTAAGTTTTCTACTTTCTATAGTCTATGATATTTTTTGATCAGATGCGTAGTTCTCGAGATATATCAAGATATTTAAAAGTTCCGAAGCTGCACCAACATAATAGAGGTACAGAAACACCGTGGCCTCTTTCTTTGAGATAACTCTGCACTATTGCGAGCTGCAAATGCCACTTCCAGCTTAGCTGTGCAGAAGAAGAACAACAAGAAGAAGAAATATCTCGAAATATGTCCGTCAGGCCCCTTCCCTTGAGATAAATCTGCAAATATCTCGGAAACGAAGCGAGCTATGGCAAAATGTTAAGAGACCTTTTTTGTAGAGAATTATGTTTCCTACAATTTATGTTCTATGATATTTTTTGATCAGATGCGTAGTTCTCGAGATATATCAAGATATTTAAAAGTTCCGAAGCCGCACCAACATAATAGCGATACAGAAACACCGTGGCCCCTTTCTTCGAGATAACTCTGCACTAGCGCGAGCCGCAAATGCCGCTTCCAGCTTAGCTGTGCAGAAGAAGAACAACAAGAAGAAGAAATATCTCGAAATATGTCCGTCAGGCCCCTTCCCTTGAGATAAATCTGCAAATATCTCGGAAACGAAGCGAGCTATGGCAAAATGTTAAGAGACCTTTTTTGTAGAGAATTAAGTGTCCTACTTTTTATCTTCTATGATATTTTTTGATCAGATGTGTAGTTCTCGAGATATATCAAGATATTTAAAAGCTCCGAAGCCGCACCAACATAATAGAGATACAGAAACACCGTGGCCCCTTTCTTTGAGATAACTCTGCGCTTTTGAGAGCTGGAAATGCCACTTCCAGTTTAGCTGTGCAGAAGAAGAACAACAAGAAGAAGAAGTATCTCGAAATATGTCCGTCAGGCCCCTTCCCTTGAGATATATCTGCAAATATCTCGGAAACGAAACGAGCTATCGCAAAATGTTAAGAGACCTTTTTTGTAAAGAATTATGTTTCCTACAATTTATGTTCTATGATATGTTTTGATCAGAAGCGTAGTTTTCGAGATATATCGAGATATTTAAAAGTTCCGAAGCCGCACCAACATAATAGAGATACAGAAACACCGTGGCCCCTTCCTTCGAGATAACTCTGCACTAGCGCGAGCCGCAAATGCCGCTTCCAGCTTAGCTGTGCAGAAGAAGAACAACAAGAAGAAGAAATATCTCGAAATATGTCCGTCAGGCCCCTTCCCTCGAGATAAATCTGCATATATCTCGGAAACGAAGCGAGCTATGGCAAAATGTTAAGAGACCTTTTTTGTAGAGAATTAAGTTTTCTACTTTCTATAGTCTATGATATTTTTTGATCAGATGCGTAGTTCTCGAGATATATCAAGATATTTAAAAGTTCCGAAGCTGCACCAACATAATAGAGGTACAGAAACACCGTGGCCTCTTTCTTTGAGATAACTCTGCACTATTGCGAGCTGCAAATGCCACTTCCAGCTTAGCTGTGCAGAAGAAGAACAACAAGAAGAAGAAATATCTCGAAATATG
Source organism: Osmia lignaria lignaria (assembly GCF_051020975.1). NCBI lineage: Eukaryota > Metazoa > Arthropoda > Insecta > Hymenoptera > Megachilidae > Osmia > Osmia lignaria. The sequence goes on along the minus strand of NW_027478167.1, from coordinate 8,222,147 downwards.
TCCGTCAGGCCCCTTCCCTTGAGATAAATCTGCAAATATCTCGGAAACGAAGCGAGCTATGGCAAAATGTTAAGAGACCTTTTTTGTAGAGAATTAAGTTTCCTACTTTTTATGTTCTATGATATTTTTTGATCAGATGCGTAGTTCTCGAGATATATCAAGATATTTAAAAGTTCCGAAGCCGCACCAACATAATAGAGATACAGAAACACCGTGGCCCCCTTCTTTGAGATAACTCTGCACTATTGCGAGCTGTAAATGCCACTTCCAGCTTAGCTGTGCAGAAGAAGAACAACAAGAAGGAGAAATATCTCGAAATATGTCCGTCAGGCCCCTTCCCTTGAGATAAATCTGCAAATATCTCGGAAACGAAGCGAGCTATGGCAAAATGTTAAGAGACCTTTTTTGTAGAGAATTAAGTTTCCTACTTTTTATGTTCTATGATATTTTTTGATCAGATGCGTAGTTCTCGAGATATATCAAGATATTTAAAAGTTCCGAAGCCGCACCAACATAATAGAGATACAGAAACACCGTGGCCCCTTTCTTTGAGATTACTCTGCACTATTGCGAGCTGGAAATGCCACTTCCTGTTTAGCTGTGCTGAAGAAGAACAACAAGAAGAAGAAATATCTCGAAATATGTCCGTCAGGCCCCTTCCCTTGAGATATATCTGCAAATATCTCGGAAACGAAACGAGCTATGGCAAAATGTTAAGAGACCTTTTTTGTAGAGAATTATGTTTCCTACAATTTATGTTCTATGATATTTTTTGATCAGATGCGTAGTTCTCGAGATATATCAAGATATTTAAAAGTTCCGAAGCCGCACCAACATAATAGAGATACAGAAACACCGTGGCCCCTTTCTTCGAGATAACTCTGCACTAGCGCGAGCCGCAAATGCCGCTTCCAGCTTAGCTGTGCAGAAGAAGAACAACAAGAAGAAGAAATATCTCGAAATATGTCCGTCAGGCCCCTTCCCTTGAGATAAATCTGCAAATATCTCGGAAACGAAGCGAGCTATGGCAAAATGTTAAGAGACCTTTTTTGTAGAGAATTAAGTTTGCTACTTTTTATGTTCTATGATATTTTTTGATCAGACGCGTAGTTCTCGAGATATATCAAGATATTTGAAAGTTCCGAAGCCGCATCAACATAATAGAGATACAGAAACACCGTGGCCCCTTTCTTTGAGATAACTTTGCACTATTGCGAGCTGCAAATGCCACTTCCAGCCTAGCTGTGCAGAAGAAGAACAACAAGAAGAAGAAATATCTCGAAATATGTCCGTCAGGCCCCTTCCCTTGAGATAAATCTGCAAATATCTCGGAAACGAAGCGAGCTATGGCAAAATGTTAAGAGACCTTTTTTGTAGAGAATTAAGTTTGCTACTTTTTATGTTCTATGATATTTTTTGATCAGACGCGTAGTTCTCGAGATATATCAAGATATTTGAAAGTTCCGAAGCCGCACCAACATAATAGAGATACAGAAACACCGTGGCCCCTTTCTTTGAGATAACTCTGCACTTTTGCGAGCTGCAAATGCCACTTCCAGCTTAGCTGTGCAGAAGAAGAACAACAAGAAGAAGAAATATCTCGAAATATGTCCGTCAGGCCCCTTCCCTTGAGATAAATCTGCAAATATCTCGGAAACGAACCGAGCTATGGCAAAATGTTAAGAGACCTCTTTTGTAGAGAATTAAGTATCCTACTTTTTATGTTCTATGATATTTTTTGATCAGATTCGTAGTTCTCGAGATATATCAAGATATTTAAAAGTTCCGAAGCCGCACCAACATAATAGAAATACAGAAACACTGTGGCCCCTTTCTTTGAGATAACTCTGCACTATTGCGAGCTGCAAATGCCACTTCCAGCTTAGCTGTGCAAAAGAAGAACAACAAGAAGAAGAAATATCTCGAAATATGTCCGTCAGGCCCCTTCCCTTGAGATAAATCTGCAAATATCTCGGAAACGAAGCGAGCTATGGCAAAATGTTAAGAGATCTTTTTTGTAGAGAATTAAGATTTCTACTTTTTATGTTCCATGATATTTTTTGATCAGATGCGTAGTTCTCGAGATATATCAAGATATTTAAAAGTTCCGAAGCTGCACCAACATAATAGAGATACAGAAACACCGTGGCCCCTTTCTTTGAGATAACTCTGCACTAGTGCGAGCCGCAAATGCCACTTCCAGCTTAGCTGTGCAGAAGAAGAACAACAAGAAGAAGAAATTTCTCGAAATATGTCCGTTAGGCCCCTTCCCTTGAGATAAATGTGCAAATATCTCGGAAACGAAGCGAGCTATGGCAAAATGTTAAGAGACCTTTTCTATAGAGAATTAAGTTTGCTACTTTTTATGTTCTATGATATTTTTTGATCAGATGCGTAGTTCTCGAGATATATCAAGATATTTAAAAGTTCCGAAGCCGCACCAACATAATAGAGATACAGAAACACCGTGGCCCCCTTCTTTGAGATAACTCTGCACTATTGCGAGCTGCAAATGCGACTTCCAGCTTAGCTGTGCAGAAGAAGAACAACAAGAAGAAGAAATATCTCGAAATATGTCCGTCAGGCCCCTTCCCTTGAGATAAATCTGCAAATATCTCGGAAACGAAGCGAGCTATGGCAAAATGTTAAGAGACCTTTTTTGTAGAGAATTAAGTTTCCTACTTTTTATGTTCTATGATATTTTTTGATCAGATGCGTAGTTCTCGAGATATATCAAGATATTTAAAAGTTCCGAAGCCGCACCAACATAATAGAGATACAGAAACACCGTGGCCCCTTTCTTTGAGATAACTCTGCACTATTGCGAGCTGTAAATGCCACTTCCAGCTTAGCTGTGCAGAAGAAGAACAACAAGAAGAAGAAATATCTCGAAATATGTACGTCAGGCCCCTTCCCTTGAGATAAATCTGCAAATATCTCGGAAATGAAGCGAGCTATGGCAAAATGTTGAGAGACCTTTTTTGTAGAGAATTATGTTTCCTACAATTTACGTTCTATGATATTTTTTGCTCAGACGCGTAGTTTTCGAGATATATCGAGATATTTAAAAGTTCCGAAGCCGCACCAACATAATAGAGATACAGAAACACCGTGGCCCCTTTCTTTGAGATAACTCTGCACTAGTGCGAGCCGCAAATGCCACTTCCAGCTTAGCTGTGCAGAAGAAGAACAACAAGAAGAAATATCTCGAAATATGTCCGTCAGGCCCCTTCCCTTGAGATATATCTGCAAATATCTCGGAAACGAAGCGAGCTATGTCAAAATGTTAAGAGATCTTTTTTGTAGAGAATTATGTTTCCTACAATTTATGTTCTATGATATTTTTTGATCAGAAGCGTAGTTTTCGAGATATATGGAGATATTTAAAAGTTCCGAAGCCGCAGCAACATAATAGAGATACAGAAACACCGTGGCCCCTTCCTTTGAGATAACTCTGCACTAGTGCGAGCCGCAAATGCCACTTCCAGCTTAGCTGTGCAGAAGAAGAACAACAAGAAGAAGAAATATCTCGAAATATGTCCGTCAGGCCCCTTCCCTTGAGATGTATCTGCAAATATCTCGGAAACGAAGCGAGCTATGGCAAAATGTTGAGAGACCTTTTTTGTAGAGAATTATGTTTCCTACAATTTATGTTCTATGATATTTTTTGATCAGAAGCGTAGTTTTCGAGATATATCGAGATATTTAAAAGTTCCGAAGCCGCAGCAACATAATAGAGATACAGAAACACCGTGGCCCCTTCCTTTGAGATAACTCTGCACAAGTGCGAGCCGCAAATGCCACTTCCAGCTTAGCTGTGCAGAAGAAGAACAACAAGAAGAAGAAATATCTCGAAATATGTCCGTCAGGCCCCTTCCCTTGAGATGTATCTGCAAATATCTCGGAAACGAAGCGAGCTATGGCAAAATGTTAAAAGACCTTTTTTCTACAGAATTAAGTTTGCTACTTTTTATGTTCTATGATATTTTTTGATCAGACGCGTAGTTCTCGAGATATATCAAGATATTTAAAAGTTCCGAAGCCCCACCAACATAATAGAGATACAGAAACACCGTGGCCCCGTTCTTTGAGATAACTCTGCACTATTGCGAGCTGCAAATGCCACTTCCAGCTTAGCTGTGCAGAAGAAGAACAACAAGAAGAAGAAGTATCTCGAAATATGTCCGTCAGGCCCCTTCCCTTGAGATGTATCTGCAAATATCTCGGAAACGAAGCGAGCTATGGCAAAATGTTCAGAGACCTTTTTTGTAGAGAATTAAGTTTCCTACTTTTTATGTTGTATGATATTTTTTGATCAGATGCGTAGTTCTCGAGATATATCAAGATATTTAAAAGTTCCGAAGCCGCACCAACATAGTAGAGATACAGAAACACCGTGGCCCCTTTCTTTGAGATAACTCTGCACTTTTGCGAGCTGGAAATGCCACTTCCAGTTTAGCTGTGCAGAAGAAGAACAACAAGAAGAAGAAATATCTCGAAATATGACCGTCAGGCCCGTTCCTTTGAGCTGAATCTGCAAATATCTCGGAAACGAAGCGAGCTATGGCAAAATGTTAAGAGACGTTCTTTGTAGAGAATTATGTTTCCTACAATTTATGTTCTATGATATTTTTTGATCAGACGCGTAGTTTTCGAGATATATCGAGATATTTAAAAGTTCCGAAGCCGCACCAACATAATAGAGATACAGAAACACCGTGGCCCCTTTCTTTGAGATAACTCTGCACTAGTGCGAGCCGAAAATGCCACTTCCAGCTTAGCTGTGCAGAAGAAGAACAACAAGAAGAAGAAATATCTCGAAATATGTCCGTCAGGCCCCTTCCCTTGAGATATATCTGCAAATATCTCGGAAACGAAGCGAGCTATGGCAAAATGTTAAGAGACCTTTTTTGTAGAGAATTATGTTTCCTACAATTTATGTTCTATGATATTTTTTGATCAGAAGCGTAGTTTTCGAGATATATCGAGACATTTAAAAGTTCCGAAGCCGCACCAACATAATAGAGGTACAGAAACACCGTGGCCCCTTTCTTTGAGATAACTCTGCACTAGTGCGAGCCGCAAATGCCACTTCCAGCTTAGCTGTGCAGAAGAAGAACAACAAGAAGAAGAAATATCTCGAAATATGTCCGTTAGGCCCCTCCCCTTGAGATAAATGTGCAAATATCTCGGAAACGAAGCGAGCTATGGCAAAATGTTAAGAGACCTTTTCTATAGAGAATTAAGTTTCCTACTTTTTATGTTCTATGATATTTTTTGATCAGATGCGTAGTTCTCGAGATATATCAAGATATTTAAAAGTTCCGAAGCCGCACCAACATAATAGAGATACAGAAACACCGTGGCCCCTTTCTTTGAGATAACTCTGCACTATTGCGAGCTGGAAATGCCACTTCCAGTTTAGCTGTGCAGAAGAAGAACAACAAGAAGAAGAAATATCTCGAAATATGTCCGTCAGGCCCCTTCCCTTGAGATAAATCTGCAAATATCTCGGAAACGAAGCGAGCTATGGCAAAATGTTAAGAGACCTTTTTTGTAGAGAATTAAGTTTCCTACTTTTTATGTTGTATGATATTTTTTGATCAGATTCGTAGTTCTCGAGATATATCAAGATATTTAAAAGTTCCGAAGCCGCACCAACATAATAGAAATACAGAAACACCGTGGCCCCTTTCTTTGAGATAACTCTGCACTATTGCGAGCTGCAAATGCCACTTCCAGCGTAGCTGTGCAGAAGAAGAACAACAAGAAGAAGAAATATGTCGAAATATGTCCGTCAGGCCCCTTCCCTTGAGATAAATCTGCAAATATCTCGGAAACGAAGCGAGCTATGGCAAAATGTTAAGAGACCTTTTTTGTAGAGAATCAAGTTTCCTACTTTGTATGTTCTATGATATTTTTTGATCAGATGCGTAGATCTCGAGATATATCAAGATATTTAAAAGTTCCGAAGCTGCACCAACATAATAGAGATACAGAAACACCGTGGCCCCTTTCTTTGAGATAACTCTGCACTAGTGCGAGCCGCAAATGCCACTTCCAGCTTAGCTGTGCAGAAGAAGAACAACAAGAAGAAGAAATATCTCGAAATATGTCCGTTAGGCCCCTTCCCTTGAGATAAATGTGCAAATATCTCGGAAACGAAGCGAGCTATGGCAAAATGTTGAGAGACCTTTTTTGTAGAGTATTAAGTTTCCTACTATTTATGTTCTATGATATTTTTTGATCAGATGCGTAGTTCTCGAGATATATCAAGATATTTAAAAGTTCCGAAGCCGCACCAACATAATAGAGATACAGAAACACCGTGGCCCCTTTCTTTGAGGTAACTCTGCACTATTGCGAGCTGCATTTGCCACTTCCAGCTTCGCTGTGCAGAAGAAGAACAACAAGAAGAAGAAATATCTCGAAATATGTCCGTTAGGCCCCTTCCCTTGAGATAAATCTGCAAATATCTCGGAAACGAAGCGAGCTATGGCAAAATGTTAAGAGATCTTTTTTGTAGAGAATTAAGTTTCCTACTTTTTATGTTCTATGATATTTTTTGATCAGATGCGTAGTTCTCGAGATATATGAAGATATTTAAAAGTTCCGAAGCCGCACCAACATAATAGAGATACAGAAACACCGTGGCCCCTTTCTTTGAGATAACTCTGCACTATTGCGAGCTGGAAATGCCACTTCCAGTTTAGCTGTGCAGAAGAAGAACAACAAGAAGAAGAAATATCTCGAAATATGTCCGTCAGGCCCCTTCCCTTGAGATAAATCTGCAAATATCTCGGAAACGAAGCGAGCTATGGCAAAATGTAAAGAGACGTTTTTTGTAGAGAATTATGTTTCCTACAATTTATGTTCTATGATATTTTTTGATCAGAAGCGTAGTTTTCGAGATATATCGAGATATTTAAAAGTTCCCAAGCCGCACCAACATAATAGAGATACAGAAACACCGTGGCCCCTTTCTTTGAGATAACTCTGCACTATTGCGAGCTGCAAATGCCACTTCCAGCTTAGCTGTGCAGAAGAAGAACAACAAGAAGAAGAAATATCTCGAAATATGTCCGTCAGGCCCCTTCCCTTGAGATAAATCTGCAAATATCTCGGAAACGACGCGAGCTATGGCAAAATGTTAAGAGACCTTTTTTGTAGAGAATTAAGTTTCCTACGTTTTATGTTCTGTGATATTTTTTGATCAGATGCGTAGTTCTCGAGATATATCAAGATATTTAAAAGTTCCGAAGCCGCACCAACATAATAGAGATACAGAAACACCGTGGCCCCTTTCTTTGAGATAACTCTGCACTATTGCGAGCTGCAAATGCCACTTCCAGCTTAGCTGTGCAGAAGAAGAACAACAAGAAGAAGAAATATCTCGAAATATGTCCGTCAGGCCCCTTCCCTTGAGATAAATCTGCAAATATCTCGGAAACGAAGCGAGCTATGGCAAAATGTTAAGAGATCTTTTTTGTAGAGAATTAAGTTTCCTACTTTTTATGTTCTATGATATTTTTTGATCAGATGCGTAGTTCTCGAGATATATGAAGATATTTAAATGTTCCGAAGCCGCACCAACATAATAGAGATACAGAAACACCGTGGCCCCTTTCTTTGAGATAACTCTGCACTAGTGCGACCCGCAAATGCCACTTCCAGCTTAGCTGTGCAGAAGAAGAACAACAAGAAGAAGAAATATCTCGAAATATGTCCGTCAGGCCCCTTCCCTTGAGATAAATCTGCAAATATCTCGGAAACGAAGCGAGCTATGGCAAAATGTTAAGAGACCTTTTTGGTAGAGAATTAAGTTTCCTGCTTTTTATCTTCTATGATATTTTTTGATCAGATGCGTAGTTCTCGAGATATATCAAGATATTTAAAAGTTCCGAAGCCGCACCAACATAATAGAGATACAGAAACACCGTGGCCCCTTTCTTTGAGATAACTCTGCACTATTGCGAGCTGCAAATGCCACTTCCAGCCTAGCTGTGCAGAAGAAGAACAACAAGACGAAGAAATATCTCGAAATATGTCCGTCAGGCCCCTTCGCTTGAGATAAATCTGCAAATATCTCGGAAACGAAGCGAGCTATGGCAAAATGTTAAGAGACCTTTTTTGTAGAGAATTAAGTTTCCTACGTTTTATGTTCTGTGATATTTTTTGATCAGATGCGTAGTTCTCGAGATATATCAAGATATTTAAAAGTTCCGAAGCCGCACCAACATAATAGAGATACAGAAACACCGTGGCCCCTTTCTTTGAGATAACTCTGCACTATTGCGAGCTGCAAATGCCACTTCCAGCTTACCTGTGCAGAAGAAGAACAACAAGAAGAAGAAATATCTCGAAATATGTCCGTCAGGCCCCTTCCCTTGAGATAAATCTGCAAATATCTCGGAAACGAAGCGAGCTATGGCAAAATGTTAAGAGATCTTTTTTGTAGAGAATTAAGTTTCCTACTTTTTATGTTCTATGATATTTTTTGATCAGATGCGTAGTTCTCGAGATATATGAAGATATTTAAATGTTCCGAAGCCGCACCAACATAATAGAGATACAGAAACACCGTGGCCCCTTTCTTTGAGATAACTCTGCACTAGTGCGAGCCGCAAATGCCACTTCCAGCTTAGCTGTGCAGAAGAAGAACAACAAGAAGAAGAAATATCTCGAAATATGTCCGTCAGGCCCCTTCCCTTGAGATAAATCTGCAAATATCTCGGAAACGACGCGAGCTATGGCAAAATGTTAAGAGACCTTTTTTGTAGAGAATTAAGTTTCCTACGTTTTATGTTCTATGATATTTTTTGATCAGATGCGTAGTTCTCGAGATATATCAAGATATTTAAAAGTTCCGAAGCCGCACCAACATAATAGAGATACAGAAACACCGTGGCCCCTTTCTTTGAGATAACTCTGCACTATTGCGAGCTGCAAATGCCACTTCCAGTTTAGCTGTGCAGAAGAAGAACAACAAGAAGAAGAAATATCTCGAAATATGTCCGTCAGGCCCCTTCCCTTGAGATAAATCTGCAAATATCTCGGAAACGAAGCGAGCTATGGCAAAATGTTAAGAGACGATTTTTGTAGAGAATTATGTTTCCTACAATTTATGTTCTATGATATTTTTTGATCAGCAGCGTAGTTTTCGAGATATATCGAGATATTTAAAAGTTCCGAAGCCGCACCAACATAATAGAGATACAGAAACACCGTGGCCCCTTTCTTTGAGATAACTCTGCACTATTGCGAGCTGGAAATGCCACTTCCAGTTTAGCTGTGCAGAAGAAGAACAACAAGAAGAAGAAATATCTCGAAATATGTCCGTCAGGCCCCTTCCCTTGAGATAAATCTGCAAATATCTCGGAAACGAAGCGAGCTATGGCAAAATGTTAAGAGACCTTTTTTGTAGAGAATTAAGTTTCCTACTTTTTATGTTCTATGATATTTTTTGATCAGATTCGTAGTTCTCGAGATATATCAAGATATTTAAAAGTTCCGAAGCCGCTCCAACATAATAGAAATACAGAAACACCGTGGCCCCTTTCTTTGAGATAACTCTGCACTATTGCGAGCTGCAAATGCCACTTCCAGCTTAGCTGTGCAGAAGAAGAACAACAAGAAGAAGAAATATCTCGAAATATGTCCGTCAGGCCCCTTCCCTTGAGATAAATCTGCAAATATCTCGGAAACGAAGCGAGCTATGGCAAAATGTTAAGAGATCTTTTTTGTAGAGAATTAAGTTTCCTACTTTTTATGTTCTATGATATTTTTTGATCAGATGCGTAGTTCTCGAGATATATGAAGATATTTAAATGTTCCGAAGCCGCACCAACATAATAGAGATACAGAAACACCGTGGCCCCTTTCTTTGAGATAACTCTGCACTAGTGCGAGCCGCAAATGCCACTTCCAGCTTAGCTGTGCAGAAGAAGAACAACAAGAAGAAGAAATATCTCGAAATATGTCCGTCAGGCCCCTTCCCTTGAGATAAATCTGCAAATATCTCGGAAACGACGCGAGCTATGGCAAAATGTTAAGAGACCTTTTTTGTAGAGAATTAAGTTTCCTACGTTTTATGTTCTATGATATTTTTTGATCAGATGCGTAGTTCTCGAGATATATCAAGATATTTAAAAGTTCCGAAGCCGCACCAACATAATAGAGATACAGAAACACCGTGGCCCCTTTCTTTGAGATAACTCTGCACTATTGCGAGCTGCAAATGCCACTTCCAGTTTAGCTGTGCAGAAGAAGAACAACAAGAAGAAGAAATATCTCGAAATATGTCCGTCAGGCCCCTTCCCTTGAGATAAATCTGCAAATATCTCGGAAACGAAGCGAGCTATGGCAAAATGTTAAGAGACGATTTTTGTAGAGAATTATGTTTCCTACAATTTATGTTCTATGATATTTTTTGATCAGCAGCGTAGTTTTCGAGATATATCGAGATATTTAAAAGTTCCGAAGCCGCACCAACATAATAGAGATACAGAAACACCGTGGCCCCTTTCTTTGAGATAACTCTGCACTATTGCGAGCTGGAAATGCCACTTCCAGTTTAGCTGTGCAGAAGAAGAACAACAAGAAGAAGAAATATCTCGAAATATGTCCGTCAGGCCCCTTCCCTTGAGATAAATCTGCAAATATCTCGGAAACGAAGCGAGCTATGGCAAAATGTTAAGAGACCTTTTTTGTAGAGAATTAAGTTTCCTACTTTTTATGTTCTATGATATTTTTTGATCAGATTCGTAGTTCTCGAGATATATCAAGATATTTAAAAGTTCCGAAGCCGCTCCAACATAATAGAAATACAGAAACACCGTGGCCCCTTTCTTTGAGATAACTCTGCACTATTGCGAGCTGCAAATGCCACTTCCAGCTTAGCTGTGCAGAAGAAGAACAACAAGAAGAAGAAATATCTCGAAATATGTCCGTCAGGCCCCTTCCCTTGAGATAAATCTGCAAATATCTCGGAAACGAAGCGAGCTATGGCAAAATGTTAAGAGATCTTTTTTGTAGAGAATTAAGTTTCCTACTTTTTATGTTCTATGATATTTTTTGATCAGATGCGTAGTTCTCGAGATATATGAAGATATTTAAATGTTCCGAAGCCGCACCAACATAATAGAGATACAGAAACACCGTGGCCCCTTTCTTTGAGATAACTCTGCACTAGTGCGAGCCGCAAATGCCACTTCCAGCTTAGCTGTGCAGAAGAAGAACAACAAGAAGAAGAAATATCTCGAAATATGTCCGTTAGGCCCCTTCCCTTGAGATAAATGTGCAAATATCTCGGAAACGAAGCGAGCTATGGCAAAATGTTGAGAGACCTTTTTTGTAGAGTATTAAGTTTCCTACTATTTATGTTCTATGATATTTTTTGATCAGATGCGTAGTTCTCGAGATATATCAAGATATTTAAAAGTTCCGAAGCCGCACCAACATAATAGAGATACAGAAACACCGTGGCCCCTTTCTTTGAGATAACTCTGCACTATTGCGAGCTGCATTTGCCACTTCCAGCTTCGCTGTGCAGAAGAAGAACAACAAGAAGAAGAAATATCTCGAAATATGTCCGTTAGGCCCCTTCCCTTGAGATAAATCTGCAAATATCTCGGAAATGAAGCGGGCTATGGCAAAATGTTAAGAGACCTTTTCTATAGAGAATTAAGTTTCCCACTTTTTATGTTCTATGATATTTTTTGATCAGACGCGTAGTTCTCGAGATATATCAAGATATTTGAAAGTTCCGAAGCCGCACCAACATAATAGAGATACAGAAACACCGTGGCCCCTTTCTTTGAGATAACTCTGCACTATTGCGAGCTGCAAATGCCACTTCCAGCTTAGCTGTGCAGAAGAAGAACAACAAGAAGAAGAAATATCTCGAAATATGTCCGTCAGGCCCCTTCCCTTGAGATAAATCTGCAAATATCTCGGAAACGAAGCGAGCTATGGCAAAATGTTAAGAGATCTATTTTGTAGAGAATTAAGTTTCCTACTTTTTATGTTGTATGATATTTTTTGATCAGATGCGTAGTTCTCGAGATATATCAAGATATTTAAAAGTTCCGAAGCCGCACCAACATAATAGAGATACAGAAACACCGTGGCCCCTTTCTTTGAGATAACTCTGCACTATTGCGAGCTGGAAATGCCACTTCCAGTTTAGCTGTGCAGAAGAAGAACAACAAGAAGAAGAAATATCTCGAAATATGTCCGTCAGGCCCCTTCCCTTGAGATAAATCTGCAAATATCTCGGAAACGAAGCGAGCTATGGCAAAATGTAAAGAGACGTTTTTTGTGGAGAATTATGTTTCCTACAATTTATGTTCTATGATATTTTTTGATCAGAAGCGTAGTTTTCGAGATATATCGAGATATTTAAAAGTTCCGAAGCCGCACCAACATAATAGAGATACAGAAACACCGTGGCCCCTTTCTTTGGGATAACTCTGCACTATTGCGAGCTGCAAATGCCACTTCCAGCTTAGCTGTGCAGAAGAAGAACAACAAGAAGAAGAAATATCTCGAAATATGTCCGTCAGGCCCCTTCCCTTGAGATAAATCTGCAAATATCTCGGAAACGAAGCGAGATATGGCAAAATGTTAAGAGACCTTTTTTGTAGAGAATCAAGTTTCCTACTTTGTATGTTCTATGATATTTTTTGATCAGATGCGTAGATCTCGAGATATATCAAGATATTTAAAAGTTCCGAAGCTGCACCAACATAATAGAGATACAGAAACACCGTGGCCCCTTTCTTTGAGATAACTCTGCACTAGTGCGAGCCGCAAATGCCACTTCCAGCTTAGCTGTGCAGAAGAAGAACAACAAGAAGAAGAAATATCTCGAAATATGTCCGTTAGGCCCCTTCCCTTGAGATAAATGTGCAAATATCTCGGAAACGAAGCGAGCTATGGCAAAATGTTAAGAGACGTTTTTTGTAGAGAATTATGTTTCCTACAATTTATGTTCTATGATATTTTTTGATCAGAAGCGTAGTTTTCGAGATATATCGAGATATTTAAAAGTTCCGAAGCCGCACCAACATAATAGAGATACAGAAACACCGTGGCCCCTTTCTTTGAGATAACTCTGCACTATTGCGAGCTGGAAATGCCACTTCCAGTTTAGCTGTGCAGAAGAAGAACAACAAGAAGAAGAAATATCTCGAAATATGTCCGTCAGGCCCCTTCCCTTGAGATAAATCTGCAAATATCTCGGAAACGAAGCGAGCTATGGCAAAATGTTAAGAGACCTTTTTTGTAGAGAATTAAGTTTCCTACTTTTTATGTTCCATGATATTTTTTGATCAGATGCGTAGTTCTCGAGATATATGAAGATATTTAAAAGTTCCGAAGCTGCACCAACATAATAGAGATACAGAAACACCGTGGCCCCTTTCTTTGAGATAACTCTGCACTAGTGCGAGCCGCAAATGCCACTTCCAGCTTAGCTGTGCAGAAGAAGACCATCAAGAAGAAGAAATATCTCGAAATATGTCCGTTAGGCCCCTTCCCTTGAGATAAATGTGCAAATATCTCGGAAACGAAGCGAGCTATGGCAAAATGTTAAGAGACCTTTTCTATAGAGAATTAAGTTTCCTACTTTTTATGTTCTATGATATTTTTTGATCAGATGCGTAGTTCTCGAGATATATCAAGATATTCAAAAGTTCCGAAGCCGCACCAACATAATAGAGATACAGAAACACCGTGGCCCCTTTCTTTGAGATAACTCTGCACTATTGCGAGCTGTAAATGCCACTTTCAGCTTAGCTGTGCAGAAGAAGAACAACAAGAAGAAGAAATATCTCGAAATATGTACGTCAGGCCCCTTCCCTTGAGATAAATCTGCAAATATCTCGGAAATGAAGCGAGCTATGGCAAAATGTTAAGAGACCTTTTTTGTAGAGAATTAAGTTTCCTACTTTTTATGTTCTATGATATTTTTTGATCAGATGCGTAGTTCTCGAGATATATCAAGATATTTAAAAGTTCCGAAGCCGCACCAACATAGTAGAGATACAGAAACACCGTGGCCCCTTTCTTTGAGATAACTCTGCACTATTGCGAGCTGGAAATGCCACTTCCAGTTTAGCTGTGCAGAAGAAGAACAACAAGAAGAAGAAATATCTCGAAATATGTCCGTCAGGCCCGTTCCTTTGAGCTGAATCTGCAAATATCTCGGAAACGAAGCGAGCTATGGCAAAATGTTAAGAGACGTTTTTTGTAGAGAATTATGTTTCCTACAATTTATGTTCTATGATATTTTTTGATCGGAAGCGTAGTTTTCGAGATATATCGAGATATTTAAAAGTTCCGAAGCCGCACCAACATAATAGAGATACAGAAACACCGTGGCCCCTTTCTTTGAGATAACTCTGCACTATTGCGAGCTGGAAATGCCACTTCCAGTTTAGCTGTGCAGAAGAAGAACAACAAGAAGAAGAAATATCTCGAAATATGTCCGTCAGGCCCCTCCCCTTGAGATAAATCTGCAAATATCTCGGAAACGAAGCGAGCAATGGCAAAATGTTAAGAGACCTTTTTTGTAGAGAATCAAGTTTCCTACTTTGTATGTTCTATGATATTTTTTGATCAGATGCGTAGATCTCGAGATATATCAAGATATTTAAAAGTTCCGAAGCTGCACCAACATAATAGAGATACAGAAACACCGTGGCCCCTTTGTTTGAGATAACTCTGCACTAGTGCGAGCCGCAAATGCCACTTCCAGCTTAGCTGTGCAGAAGAAGAACAACAAGAAGAAGAAATATCTCGAAATATGTCCGTTAGGCCCCTTCCCTTGAGATAAATGTGCAAATATCTCGGAAACGAAGCGAGCTATGGCAAAATGTTGAGAGACCTTTTTTGTAGAGTATTAAGTTTCCTACTATTTATGTTCTATGATATTTTTTGATCAGATGCGTAGTTCTCGAGATATATCAAGATATTTAAAAGTTCCGAAGCCGCACCAACATAATACAGATACAGAAACACCGTGGCCCCTTTCTTTGAGATAACTCTGCACTATTGCGAGCTGCATTTGCCACTTCCAGCTTCGCTGTGCAGAAGAAGAACAACAAGAAGAAGAAATATCTCGAAATATGTCCGTTAGGCCCCTTCCCTTGAGATAAATCTGCAAATATCTCGGAAATGAAGCGGGCTATGGCAAAATGTTAAGAGACCTTTTCTATAGAGAATTAAGTTTCCTACTTTTTATGTTCTATGATATTTTTTGATCAGACGCGTAGTTCTCGAGATATATCAAGATATTTGAAAGTTCCGAAGCCGCACCAACATAATAGAGATAGAGAAACACCGTGGCCCCTTTCTTTGAGATAACTCTGCACTATTGCGAGCTGCAAATGCCACTTCCAGCTTAGCTGTGCAGAAGAAGAACAACAAGAAGAAGAAATATCTCGAAATATGTCCGTCAGGCCCCTTCCCTTGAGATAAATCTGCAAATATCTCGGAAACGAAGCGAGCTATGGCAAAATGTTAAGAGACCTATTTTGTAGAGAATTAAGTTTCCTCCTTTTTATGTTGTATGATATTTTTTGATCAGATGCGTAGTTCTCGAGATATATCAAGATATTTAAAAGTTCCGAAGCCGCACCAACATAATAGAGATACAGAAACACCGTGGCCCCTTTCTTTGAGATAACTCTGCACTATTGCGAGCTGGAAATGCCACTTCCAGTTTAGCTGTGCAGAAGAAGAACAACAAGAAGAAGAAATATCTCGAAATATGTCCGTCAGGCCCTTTCCCTTGAGATAAATCTGCAAATATCTCGGAAACGAAGCGAGCTATGGCAAAATGTAAAGAGACGTTTTTTGTAGAAAATTATGTTTCCTACAATTTATGTTCTATGATATTTTTTGATCAGAAGCGTAGTTTTCGAGATATATCGAGATATTTAAAAGTTCCGAAGCCGCACCAACATAATAGAGATACAGAAACACCGTGGCCCCTTTCTTTGAGATAACTCTGCACTATTGCGAGCTGTAAATGCCACTTCCAGCTTAGCTGTGCAGAAGAAGAACAACAAGAAGAAGAAATATCTCGAAATATGTACGTCAGGCCCCTTCCCTTGAGATAAATCTGCAAATATCTCGGAAATGAAGCGAGCTATGGCAAAATGTTAAGAGACCTTTTTTGTAGAGAATTAAGTTTCCTACTTTTTATGTTCTATGATATTTTTTGATCAGATGCGTAGTTCTCGAGATATATCAAGATATTTAAAAGTTCCGAAGCCGCACCAACATAGTAGAGATACAGAAACACCGTGGCCCCTTTCTTTGAGATAACTCTGCACTATTGCGAGCTGGAAATGCCACTTCCAGTTTAGCTGTGCAGAAGAAGAACAACAAGAAGAAGAAATATCTCGAAATATGTCCGTCAGGCCCGTTCCTTTGAGCTGAATCTGCAAATATCTCGGAAACGAAGCGAGCTATGGCAAAATGTTAAGAGACGTTTTTTGTAGAGAATTATGTTTCCTACAATTTATGTTCTATGATATTTTTTGATCAGAAGCGTAGTTTTCGAGATATATCGAGATATTTAAAAGTTCCGAAGCCGCACCAACATAATAGAGATACAGAAACACCGTGGCCCCTTTCTTTGAGATAACTCTGCACTATTGCGAGCTGGAAATGCCACTTCCAGTTTAGCTGTGCAGAAGAAGAACAACAAGAAGAAGAAATATCTCGAAATATGTCCGTCAGGCCCCTCCCCTTGAGATAAATCTGCAAATATCTCGGAAACGAAGCGAGCAATGGCAAAATGTTAAGAGACCTTTTTTGTAGAGAATCAAGTTTCCTACTTTGTATGTTCTATGATATTTTTTGATCAGATGCGTAGATCTCGAGATATATCAAGATATTTAAAAGTTCCGAAGCTGCACCAACATAATAGAGATACAGAAACACCGTGGCCCCTTTGTTTGAGATAACTCTGCACTAGTGCGAGCCGCAAATGCCACTTCCAGCTTAGCTGTGCAGAAGAAGAACAACAAGAAGAAGAAATATCTCGAAATATGTCCGTTAGGCCCCTTCCCTTGAGATAAATGTGCAAATATCTCGGAAACGAAGCGAGCTATGGCAAAATGTTGAGAGACCTTTTTTGTAGAGTATTAAGTTTCCTACTATTTATGTTCTATGATATTTTTTGATCAGATGCGTAGTTCTCGAGATATATCAAGATATTTAAAAGTTCCGAAGCCGCACCAACATAATACAGATACAGAAACACCGTGGCCCCTTTCTTTGAGATAACTCTGCACTATTGCGAGCTGCATTTGCCACTTCCAGCTTCGCTGTGCAGAAGAAGAACAACAAGAAGAAGAAATATCTCGAAATATGTCCGTTAGGCCCCTTCCCTTGAGATAAATCTGCAAATATCTCGGAAATGAAGCGGGCTATGGCAAAATGTTAAGAGACCTTTTCTATAGAGAATTAAGTTTCCTACTTTTTATGTTCTATGATATTTTTTGATCAGACGCGTAGTTCTCGAGATATATCAAGATATTTGAAAGTTCCGAAGCCGCACCAACATAATAGAGATAGAGAAACACCGTGGCCCCTTTCTTTGAGATAACTCTGCACTATTGCGAGCTGCAAATGCCACTTCCAGCTTAGCTGTGCAGAAGAAGAACAACAAGAAGAAGAAATATCTCGAAATATGTCCGTCAGGCCCCTTCCCTTGAGATAAATCTGCAAATATCTCGGAAACGAAGCGAGCTATGGCAAAATGTTAAGAGACCTATTTTGTAGAGAATTAAGTTTCCTCCTTTTTATGTTGTATGATATTTTTTGATCAGATGCGTAGTTCTCGAGATATATCAAGATATTTAAAAGTTCCGAAGCCGCACCAACATAATAGAGATACAGAAACACCGTGGCCCCTTTCTTTGAGATAACTCTGCACTATTGCGAGCTGGAAATGCCACTTCCAGTTTAGCTGTGCAGAAGAAGAACAACAAGAAGAAGAAATATCTCGAAATATGTCCGTCAGGCCCTTTCCCTTGAGATAAATCTGCAAATATCTCGGAAACGAAGCGAGCTATGGCAAAATGTAAAGAGACGTTTTTTGTAGAAAATTATGTTTCCTACAATTTATGTTCTATGATATTTTTTGATCAGAAGCGTAGTTTTCGAGATATATCGAGATATTTAAAAGTTCCGAAGCCGCACCAACATAATAGAGATACAGAAACACCGTGGCCCCTTTCTTTGGGATAACTCTGCACTATCGCGAGCTGCAAATGCCACTTCCAGCTTAGCTGTGCAGAAGAAGAACAACAAGAAGAAGAAATATCTCGAAATATGTCCGTCAGGCCCCTTCCCTTGAGATAAATCTGCAAATATCTCGGAAACGACGCGAGCTATGGCAAAATGTTAAGAGACCTTTTTTGTAGAGAATTAAGTTTCCTACGTTTTATGTTGTGTGATATTTTTTGATCAGATGCGTAGTTCTCGAGATATATCAAGATATTTAAAAGTTCCGAAGCCGCACCAACATAATAGAGATACAGAAACACCGTGGCCCCTTTCTTTGAGATAACTCTGCACTATTGCGAGCTGCAAATGCCACTTCCAGCTTAGCTGTGCAGAAGAAGAACAACAAGAAGAAGAAATATCTCGAAATATGTCCGTCAGGCCCCTTCCCTTGAGATAAATCTGCAAATATCTCGGAAACGAAGCGAGCTATGGCAAAATGTTGAGAGACCTTTTTTGTAGAGTATAAAGTTTCCTACTATTTATGTTCTATGATATTTTTTGATCAGATGCGTAGTTCTCGAGATATATCAAGATATTTAAAAGTTCCGAAGCCGCACCAACATAATAGAGATACAGAAACACCGTGGCCCCTTTCTTTGAGATAACTCTGCACTATTGCGAGCTGCATTTGCCACTTCCAGCTTCGCTGTGCAGAAGAAGAACAACAAGAAGAAGAAATATCTCGAAATATGTCCGTTAGGCCCCTTCCCTTGAGATAAATCTGCAAATATCTCGGAAATGAAGCGGGCTATGGCAAAATGTTAAGAGACCTTTTCTATAGAGAATTAAGTTTCCTACTTTTTATGTTCTATGATATTTTTTGATCAGACGCGTAGTTCTCGAGATATATCAAGATATTTAAAAGTTCCGAAGCCGCACCAACATAATAGAGATACAGAAACACCGTGGCCCCTTTCTTTGAGATAACTCTGCACTATTGCGAGCTGCAAATGCCACTTCCAGCTTAGCTGTGCAGAAGAAGATCAACAAGAAGAAGAAATATCTCGAAATATGTCCGTCAGGCCCCTTCCCTTGAGATAAATCTGCAAATATCTCGGAAACGAAGCGAGCTATGGCAAAACGTTAAGAGACGTTTTTTGTAAAGAATTATGTTTCCTACAATTTATGTTCTACGGTATTTTTTGATCAGAAGCGTAGTTTTCGAGATATATCGAGATATTTAAAAGTTCCGAAGCCGCACCAACATAACAGAGATACAGAAACACCGTGGCCCCTTTCTTTGAGATAACTCTGCACTGGTGCGAGCCGCAAATGCCACTTCCAGCTTAGCTGTGCAGAAGAAGAACAACAAGAAGAAGAAATATCTCGAAATATGTCCGTCAGGCCCCTTCCCTTGAGATATATCTGCAAATATCTCGGAAACGAAGCGAGCTATGGCAAAATGTTAAGAGACCTTTTTTGTAGAGAATTATGTTTGCTACAATTTATGTTCTATGATATTTTTTGATCAGAAGCGTAGTTTTCGAGATATATCGAGATATTTGAAAGTTCCGAAGCCGCACCAACATAATAGAGATACAGAAACACCGTGGCCCCTTTCTTTGAGATATCTCTGCACTAGTGCGAGCCGCAAATGCCACTTCCAGCTTAGCTGTGCAGAAGAAGAACAACAAGAAGAAGAAATATCTCGAAATATGTCCGTCAGGCCCCTTCCCTTGAGATAAATCTGCAAATATCTCGGAAACGAAGCGAGCTATGGCAAAATGTTAAGAGACCTTTTTTGTAGAGAATTAAGTTTCCTACTTTTTATGTTCTATGATATTTTTTGATCAGATGCGTAGTTCTCGGGATATATCAAGATATTTAAAAGTTCCGAAGCCGCACCAACATAATAGAGATACAGAAACACCGTGGTCCCCTTCTTTGAGATAACTCTGCACTATTGCGAGCTGCAAATGCCACTTCCAGCTTAGCTGTGCAGAAGAAGAACAACAAGAAGAAGAAATATCTCGAAATATGTCCGTCAGGCCCCTTCCCTTGAGATAAATCTGCAAATATCTCGGAAACGAAGCGAGCTATGGCAAAATGTTAAGAGACCTTTTTTGTAGAGAATTAAGTTTCCTACTTTTTATGTTCTATGATATTTTTTGATCAGATGCGTAGTTCTCGAGATATATCAAGATATTTAAAAGTTCCGAAGCCGCACCAACATAATAGAGATACAGAAACACCGTGGCCCCTTTCTTTGAGATAACTCTGCACTAGTGCGAGCCACAAATGCCACTTCCAGCTTAGCTGTGCAGAAGAAGAACAACAAGAAGAAGAAATATCTCGAAATATGTCCGTTAGGCCCCTTCCCTTGAGATAAATGTGCAAATATCTCGGAAACGAAGCGAGCTATGGCAAAATGTTAAGAGACCTTTTCTATAGAGAATTAAGTTTCCTACTTTTTATGTTCTATGATATTTTTTGATCAGATGCGTAGTTCTCGAGATATATCAAGATATTTAAAAGTTCCGAAGCCGCACCAACATAATAGAGATACAGAAACACCGTGGCCCCTTTCTTTGAGATAACTCTGCACTATTGCGAGCTGGAAATGCCACTTCCAGTTTAGCTGTGCAGAAGAAGAACAACAAGAAGAAGAAATATCTCGAAATATGTCCGTCAGGCCCCTCCCCTTGAGATAAATCTGCAAATATCTCGGAAACGAAGCGAGCTATGGCAAAATGTTAAGAGACCTTTTTTGTAGAGAATTAAGTTTCCTACTTTTTATGTTCTATGATATTTTTTGATCAGATTCGTAGTTCTCGAGATATATCAAGATATTTAAAAGTTCCGAAGCCGCACCAACATAATAGAAATACAGAAACACCGTGGCCCCTTTCTTTGAGATAACTCTGCACTATTGCGAGCTGCAAATGCCACTTCCAGCTTAGCTGTGCAGAAGAAGAACAACAAGAAGAAGAAATATCTCGAAATATGTCCGTCAGGCCCCTTCCCTTGAGATAAATCTGCAAATATCTCGGAAACGAAGCGAGCTATGGCAAAATGTTAAGAGACCTTTTTTGTAGAGAATTAAGTTTCCTACTTTTTATGTTCTATGATATTTTTTGATCAGATGCGTAGTTCTCGAGATATATCAAGATATTTAAAAGTTCCGAAGCCGCACCAACATAATAGAGATACAGAAACACCGTGGCCCCTTTCTTCGAGATAACTCTGCACTATTGCGAGCTGCAAATGCCACTTCCAGCTTAGCTGTGCAGAAGAAGAACAACAAGAAGAAGAAATATCTCGAAATATGTCCGTTAGGCCCCTTCCCTTGAGATACATCTGCAAATATCTCGGAAATGAAGCGGGCTATGGCAAAATGTTAAGAGACCTTTTCTATAGAGAATTAAGTTTCCTACTTTTTATGTTCTATGATATTTTTTGATCAGACGCGTAGTTCTCGAGATATATCAAGATATTTGAAAGTTCCGAAGCCGCACCAACATAATAGAGATAGAGAAACACCGTGGCCCCTTTCTTTGAGATAACTCTGCACTATTGCGAGCTGCAAATGCCACTTCCAGCTTAGCTGTGCAGAAGAAGAACAACAAGAAGAAGAAATATCTCGAAATATGTCCGTCAGGCCCCTTCCCTTGAGATAAAGCTGCAAATATCTCGGAAACGAAGCGAGCTATGGCAAAATGTAAAGAGACGTTTTTTGTAGAAAATTATGTTTCCTACAATTTATGTTCTATGATATTTTTTGATCAGAAGCGTAGTTTTCGAGATATATCGAGATATTTAAAAGTTCCGAAGCCGCACCAACATAATAGAGATGCAGAAACACCGTGGCCCGTTTCTTTGGGATAACTCTGCACTATTGCGAGCTGCAAATGCCACTTCCAGCTTAGCTGTGCAGAAGAAGAACAACAAGAAGAAGAAATATCTCGAAATATGTCCGTCAGGCCCCTTCCCTTGAGATAAATCTGCAAATATCTCGGAAACGACGCGAGCTATGGCAAAATGTTAAGAGACCTTTTTTGTAGAGAATTAAGTTTCCTACTTTGTATGTTCTATGATATTTTTTGATCAGATGCGTAGATCTCGAGATATATCAAGATATTTAAAAGTTCCGAAGCTGCACCAACATAATAGAGATACAGAAACACCGTGGCCCCTTTGTTTGAGATAACTCTGCACTAGTGCGAGCCGCAAATGCCACTTCCAGCTTAGCTGTGCAGAAGAAGAACAACAAGAAGAAGAAATATCTCGAAATATGTCCGTTAGGCCCCTTCCCTTGAGATAAATGTGCAAATATCTCGGAAACGAAGCGAGCTATGGCAAAATGTTGAGAGACCTTTTTTGTAGAGTATTAAGTTTCCTACTATTTATGTTCTATGATATTTTTTGATCAGATGCGTAGTTCTCGAGATATATCAAGATATTTAAAAGTTCCGAAGCCGCACCAACATAATAGAGATACAGAAACACCGTGGCCCCTTTCTTTGAGATAACTCTGCACTATTGCGAGCTGCATTTGCCACTTCCAGCTTCGCTGTGCAGAAGAAGAACAACAAGAAGAAGGAATATCTCGAAATATGTCCGTTAGGCCCCTTCCCTTGAGATAAATCTGCAAATATCTCGGAAATGAAGCGGGCTATGGCAAAATGTTAAGAGACCTTTTCTATAGAGAATTAAGTTTCCTACTTTTTATGTTCTATGATATTTTTTGATCAGACGCGTAGTTCTCGAGATATATCAAGATATTTGAAAGTTCCGAAGCCGCACCAACATAATAGAGATAGAGAAACACCGTGGCCCCTTTCTTTGAGATAACTCTGCACTATTGCGAGCTGCAAATGCCACTTCCAGCTTAGCTGTGCAGAAGAAGAACAACAAGAAGAAGAAATATCACGAAATATGTCCGTCAGGCCCCTTCCCTTGAGATAAATCTGCAAATATCTCGGAAACGAAGCGAGCGATGGCAAAATGTTAAGAGACCTATTTTGTAGAGAATTAAGTTTCCTACTTTTTATGTTGTATGATATTTTTTGATCAGATGCGTAGTTCTCGAGATATATCAAGATATTTAAAAGTTCCGAAGCCGCACCAACATAATAGAGATACAGAAACACCGTGGCCCCTTTCTTTGAGATAACTCTGCACTATTGCGAGCTGGAAATGCCACTTCCAGTTTAGCTGTGCAGAAGAAGAACAACAAGAAGAAGAAATATCTCGAAATATGTCCGTCAGGCCCCTTCCCTTGAGATAAATCTGCAAATATCTCGGAAACGACGCGAGCTATGGCAAAATGTTAAGAGACCTTTTTTGTAGAGAATTAAGTTTCCTACGTTTTATGTTCTGTGATATGTTTTGAACAGATGCGTAGTTCTCGAGATATATCAAGATATTTAAAAGTTCCGAAGCCGCACCAACATAATAGAGATACAGAAACACCGTGGCCCCTTTCTTTGAGATAACTCTGCACTATTGCGAGCTGCAAATGCCACTTCCAGCTTAGCTGTGCAGAAGAAGAACAACAAGAAGAAGAAATATCTCGAAATATGTCCGTCAGGCCCCTTCCCTGGAGATAAATCTGCAAATATCTCGGAAACGAAGCGAGCTATGGCAAAATGTTAAGAGATCTTTTTTGTAGAGAATTAAGTTTCCTACTTTTTATGTTCTATGATATTTTTTGATCAGATGCGTAGTTCTCGAGATATATGAAGATATTTAAATGTTCCGAAGCCGCACCAACATAATAGAGATACAGAAACGCCGTGGCCCCTTTCTTTGAGATAACTCTGCACTAGTGCGAGCCGCAAATGCCACTTCCAGCTTAGCTGTGCAGAAGAAGAACAACAAGAAGAGGAAATATCTGAAATATGTCCGTCAGGCCCCTTCCCTTGAGATATATCTGCAAATATCTCGGAAACGAAGTGAGCTATGGCAAAATGTTAAGAGACCTTTTTTGTAGAGAATTATGTTTCCTACAATTTATGTTCTATGATATTTTTTGATCAGAAGCGTAGTTTTCGAGATATATCGAGACATTTAAAAGTTCCGAAGCCGCACCAACATAATAGAGGTACAGAAACACCGTGGCCCCTTTCTTTGAGATAACTCTGCACTAGTGCGAGCCGCAAATGCCACTTCCAGCTTAGCTGTGCAGAAGAAGAACAACAAGAAGAAGAAATATCTCGAAATATGTCCGTCAGGCCCCTTCCCTTGAGATAAATCTGCAAATATCTCGGAAACGACGCGAGCTATGGCAAAATGTTAAGAGACCTTTTTTGTAGAGAATTAAGTTTCCTACGTTTTATGTTCTATGATATTTTTTGATCAGATGCGTAGTTCTCGAGATATATCAAGATATTTAAAAGTTCCGAAGCCGCACCAACATAATAGAGATACAGAAACACCGTGGCCCCTTTCTTTGAGATAACTCTGCACTATTGCGAGCTGCAAATGCCACTTCCAGCTTAGCTGTGCAGAAGAAGAACAACAAGAAGAAGAAATATCTCGAAATATGTCCGTCAGGCCCCTTCCCTTGAGATAAATCTGCAAATATCTCGGAAACGAAGCGAGCTATGGCAAAATGTAAAGAGACGTTTTTTGTAGAAAATTATGTTTCCTACAATTTATGTTCTATGATATTTTTTGATCAGAAGCGTAGTTTTCGAGATATATCGAGATATTTAAAAGTTCCGAAGCCGCACCAACATAACAGAGATACAGAAACACCGTGGCCCCTTTCTTTGGGATAACTCTGCACTATTGCGAGCTGCAAATGCCACTTCCAGCTTAGCTGTGCAGAAGAAGAACAACAAGAAGAAGAAATATCTCGAAATATGTCCGTCAGGCCCCTTCCCTTGAGATAAATCTGCAAATATCTCGGAAACGACGCGAGCTATGGCAAAATGTTAAGAGACCTTTTTTGTAGAGAATTAAGTTTCCTACGTTTTATGTTCTATGATATTTTTTGATCAGATGCGTAGTTCTCGAGGTATATCAAGATATTTAAAAGTTCCGAAGTCGCACCAACATAATAGAGATACAGAAACACCGTGGCCCCTTTCTTTGAGATAACTCTGCACTACTGCGAGCTGTAAATGCCACTTCCAGCTTAGCTGTGCAGAAGAAGAACAACAAGAAGAAGAAATATCTGAAATATGTCCGTCAGGCCCCTTCCCTTGAGATATATCTGCAAATATCTCGGAAACGAAGTGAGCTATGGCAAAATGTTAAGAGACCTTTTTTGTAGAGAATTATGTTTCCTACAATTTATGTTCTATGATATTTTTTGATCAGAAGCGTAGTTTTCGAGATATATCGAGACATTTAAAAGTTCCGAAGCCGCACCAACATAATAGAGGTACAGAAACACCGTGGCCCCTTTCTTTGAGATAACTCTGCACTAGTGCGAGCCGCAAATGCCACTTCCAGCTTAGCTGTGCAGAAGAAGAACAACAAGAAGAAGAAATATCTCGAAATATGTCCGTCAGGCCCCTTCCCTTGAGATAAATCTGCAAATATCTCGGAAACGACGCGAGCTATGGCAAAATGTTAAGAGACCTTTTTTGTAGAGAATTAAGTTTCCTACGTTTTATGTTCTATGATATTTTTTGATCAGATGCGTAGTTCTCGAGATATATCAAGATATTTAAAAGTTCCGAAGCCGCACCAACATAATAGAGATACAGAAACACCGTGGCCCCTTTCTTTGAGATAACTCTGCACTATTGCGAGCTGCAAATGCCACTTCCAGCTTAGCTGTGCAGAAGAAGAACAACAAGAAGAAGAAATATCTCGAAATATGTCCGTCAGGCCCCTTCCCTTGAGATAAATCTGCAAATATCTCGGAAACGAAGCGAGCTATGGCAAAATGTAAAGAGACGTTTTTTGTAGAAAATTATGTTTCCTACAATTTATGTTCTATGATATTTTTTGATCAGAAGCGTAGTTTTCGAGATATATCGAGATATTTAAAAGTTCCGAAGCCGCACCAACATAACAGAGATACAGAAACACCGTGGCCCCTTTCTTTGGGATAACTCTGCACTATTGCGAGCTGCAAATGCCACTTCCAGCTTAGCTGTGCAGAAGAAGAACAACAAGAAGAAGAAATATCTCGAAATATGTCCGTCAGGCCCCTTCCCTTGAGATAAATCTGCAAATATCTCGGAAACGACGCGAGCTATGGCAAAATGTTAAGAGACCTTTTTTGTAGAGAATTAAGTTTCCTACGTTTTATGTTCTGTGATATTTTTTGATCAGATGCGTAGTTCTCGAGATATATCAAGATATTTAAAAGTTCCGAAGCCGCACCAACATAATAGAGATACAGAAACACCGTGGCCCCTTTCTTTGAGATAACTCTGCACTATTGCGAGCTGCAAATGCCACTTCCAGCTTAGCTGTGCAGAAGAAGAACAACAAGAAGAAGAAATATCTCGAAATATGTCCGTCAGGCCCCTTCCCTGGAGATAAATCTGCAAATATCTCGGAAACGAAGCGAGCTATGGCAAAATGTTAAGAGACCTTTTTTGTAGAGAATTAAGTTTCCTACTTTTTATGTTCTATGATATTTTTTGATCAGATGCGTAGTTCTCGAGATATATGAAGATATTTAAATGTTCCGAAGCCGCACCAACATAATAGAGATACAGAAACGCCGTGGCCCCTTTCTTTGAGATAACTCTGCACTAGTGCGAGCCGCAAATGCCACTTCCAGCTTAGCTGTGCAGAAGAAGAACAACAAGAAGAGGAAATATCTCGAAATATGTCCGTCAGGCCCCTTCCCTTGAGATAAATCTGCAAATATCTCGGAAACGACGCGAGCTATGGCAAAATGTTAAGAGACCTTTTTTGTAGAGAATTAAGTTTCCTACGTTTTATGTTCTATGATATTTTTTGATCAGATGCGTAGTTCTCGAGGTATATCAAGATATTTAAAAGTTCCGAAGTCGCACCAACATAATAGAGATACAGAAACACCGTGGCCCCTTTCTTTGAGATAACTCTGCACTACTGCGAGCTGTAAATGCCACTTCCAGCTTAGCTGTGCAGAAGAAGAACAACAAGAAGAAGAAATATCTGAAATATGTCCGTCAGGCCCCTTCCCTTGAGATATATCTGCAAATATCTCGGAAACGAAGCGAGCTATGGCAAAATGTTAAGAGACCTTTTTTGTAGAGAATTATGTTTCCTACAATTTATGTTCTATGATATTTTTTGATCAGAAGCGTAGTTTTCGAGATATATCGAGACATTTAAAAGTTCCGAAGCCGCACCAACATAATAGAGGTACAGAAACACCGTGGCCCCTTTCTTTGAGATAACTCTGCACTAGTGCGAGCCGCAAATGCCACTTCCAGCTTAGCTGTGCAGAAGAAGAACAACAAGAAGAAGAAATATCTCGAAATATGTCCGTCAGGCCCCTTCCCTTGAGATAAATCTGCAAATATCTCGGAAACGACGCGAGCTATGGCAAAATGTTAAGAGACCTTTTTTGTAGAGAATTAAGTTTCCTACGTTTTATGTTCTATGATATTTTTTGATCAGATGCGTAGTTCTCGAGATATATCAAGATATTTAAAAGTTCCGAAGCCGCACCAACATAATAGAGATACAGAAACACCGTGGCCCCTTTCTTTGAGATAACTCTGCACTATTGCGAGCTGCAAATGCCACTTCCAGCTTAGCTGTGCAGAAGAAGAACAACAAGAAGAAGAAATATCTCGAAATATGTCCGTCAGGCCCCTTCCCTTGAGATAAATCTGCAAATATCTCGGAAACGAAGCGAGCTATGGCAAAATGTTAAGAGACCTTTTTTGTAGAGAATTATGTTTCCTACAATCTACGTTCTACGATATTTTTTGATCAGAAGCGTAGTTTTCGAGATATATCGAGATATTTAAAAGTTCCGAAGCCGCACCAACATAATAGAGATACAGAAACACCGTGGTCCCTTTCTTTGAGATAACTCTGCACTAGTGCGAGCCGCAAATGCCACTTCCAGCTTAGCTGTGCAGAAGAAGAACAACAAGAAGAAGAAATATCTCGAAATATGTCCGTCAGGCCCCTTCCCTTGAGATAAATCTGCAAATATCTCGGAAACGAAGCGAGCTATGGCAAAATGTTAAGAGACCTTTTTTGTAGAGAGTTAAGTTTCCTACTTTTTATGTTCTATGATATTTTTTGATCAGACGCGTAGTTCTCGAGATATATCAAGATATTTAAAAGTTCCGAAGCCGCACCAACATAATAGAGATACAGAAACACCGTGGCCCCTTTCTTTGAGATAACTCTGCACTATTGCGAGCTGCAAATGCCACTTCCAGCTTAGCTGTGCAGAAGAAGAACAACAAGAAGAAGAAATATCTCGAAATATGTCCGTCAGGCCCGCTCCTTTGAGCTGAATCTGCAAATATCTCGGAAACGAAGCGAGCTATGGCAAAATGTTAAGAGACGTTTTTTGTAGAGAATTATGTTTCCTACAATTTATGTTCTATGATATTTTTTGATCAGAAGCGTAGTTTTCGAGATATATCGAGATACTTAGAAGTTCCGAAGCCGCACCGACATAATAGAGATTCAGAAACACCGTGGCCCCTTTCTTTGAGATAACTCTGCACTATTGCGAGCTGGAAATGCCACTTCCAGTTTAGCTGTGCAGAAGAAGAACAACAAGAAGAAGAAATATCTCGAAATATGTCCGTCAGGCCCCTTCCCTTGAGATAAATCTGCAAATATCTCGGAAACGAAGCGAGCTATGGCAAAATGTTAACAGACCTTTTTTGTAGAGAATTATGTTTCCTACAATTTATGTTCTATGATATTTTTTCATCACAAGCGTAGTTTTCGAGATATATCAAGATATTTAAAAGTTCCGAAGCCGCACCAACATAATAGAGATACAGAAACACCGTGGCCCCTTTCTTTGAGATAACTCTGCACTATTGCGAGCTGCAAATGCCACTTCCAGCTTAGCTGTGCAGAAGAAGAACAACAAGAAGAAGAAATATCTCGAAATATGTCCGTCAGGCCCCTTCCCTTGAGATAAATCTGCAAATATCTCGGAAACGAAGCGAGCTATGGCAAAATGTTAAGAGATCTTTTTTGTAGAGAATTAAGTTTCCTACTTTGTATGTTCTATGATATTTTTTGATCAGATGCGTAGATCTCGAGATATATCAAGATATTTAAAAGTTCCGAAGCTGCACCAACATAATAGAGATACAGAAACACCGTGGCCCCTTTGTTTGAGATAACTCTGCACTAGTGCGAGCCGCAAATGCCACTTCCAGCTTCGCTGTGCAGAAGAAGAACAACAAGAAGAAGAAATATCTCGAAATATGTTCGTTAGGCCCCTTCCCTTGAGATAAATCTGCAAATATCTCGGAAATGAAGCGGGCTATGGCAAAATGTTAAGAGACCTTTTCTATAGAGAATTAAGTTTCCTACTTTTTATGTTCTATGATATTTTTTGATCAGACGCGTAGTTCTCGAGATATATCAAGATATTTGAAAGTTCCGAAGCCGCACCAACATAATAGAGATAGAGAAACACCGTGGCCCCTTTCTTTGAGATAACTCTGCACTATTGCGAGCCGCAAATGCCACTTCCAGCTTAGCTGTGCAGAAGAAGAACAACAAGAAGAAGAAATATCTCGAAATATGTCCGTCAGGCCGCTTCCCTTGAGATATATCTGCAAATATCTCGGAAACAATGCGAGCTATGGCAAAATGTTAAGAGACCTTTTTTGTAGAGAATTATGTTTCCTACAATTTATGTTCTATGATATTTTTTGATCAGAAGCGTAGTTTTCGAGATATATGGAGATATTTAAAAGTTCCGAAGCCGCACCAACATAATAGAGATACAGAAACACCGTGGCCCCTTTCTTTGAGATAACTCTGCACTAGTGCGAGCCGCAAATGCCACTTCCAGCTTAGCTGTGCAGAAGAAGAACAACAAGAAGAAGAAATATCTCGAAATATGTCCGTCAGGCCCCTTCCCTTGAGATATATCTGCAAATATCTCGGAAACGATGCGAGCTATGGCAAAATGTTAAGAGACCTTTCTTGTAGAGAATTAAGTTTCCTACTTTTTATGTTCTATGATATTTTTTGATCAGATTCGTAGTTCTCGAGATATATCAAGATATTTAAAAGTTCCGAAGCCGCACCAACATAATAGAAATACAGAAACACCGTGGCCCCTTTCTTTGAGATAACTCTGCACTATTGCGAGCTGGAAATGCCACTTCCAGTTTAGCTGTGCAGAAGAAGAACAACAAGAAGAAGAAATATCTCGAAATATGTCCGTCAGGCCCGTTCCTTTGAGCTGAATCTGCAAATATCTCGGAAACGAAGCGAGCTATGGCAAAATGTTAAGAGACGTTTTTTGTAGAGAATTATGTTTCCTACAATTTATGTTCTATGATATTTTTTGATCAGAAGCGTAGTTTTCGAGATATATCGAGATATTTAAAAGTTCCGAAGCCGCACCAACATAATAGAGATACAGAAACACCGTGGCCCCTTTCTTTGAGATAACTCTGCACTATTGCGAGCTGGAAATGCCACTTCCAGTTTAGCTGTGCAGAAGAAGAACAACAAGAAGAAGAAATATCTCGAAATATGTCCGTCAGGCCCCTTCCCTTGAGATAAATCTGCAAATATCTCGGAAACGAAGCGAGCTATGGCAAAATGTTAAGAGACCTTTTTTGTAGAGAATTAAGTTTCCTACTTTTTATGTTCTATGATATTTTTTGATCAGATTCGTAGTTCTCGAGATATATCAAGATATTTAAAAGTTCCGAAGCCGCACCATCATAATAGAAATACAGAAACACCGTGGCCCCTTTCTTTGAGATAACTCTGCACTATTGCGAGCTGCAAATGCCACTTCCAGCTTAGCTGTGCAGAAGAAGAACAACAAGAAGAAGAAATATCTCGAAATATGTCCGTCAGGCCCCTTCCCTTGAGATAAATCTGCAAATATCCCGGAAACGAAGCGAGCTATGGCAAAATGTTAAGAGACCTTTTTTGTAGAGAATTAAGTTTCCTACTTTTTATGTTCTATGATATTTTTTGATCAGATGCGTAGTTCTCGAGATATATCAAGATATTTAAAAGTTCCGAAGCCGCACCAACATAATAGAGATACAGAAACACCGTGGCCCCTTTCTTTGAGATAACTCTGCACTATTGCGACCTGTAAATGCCACTTCCAGCTTAGCTGTGCAGAAGAAGAACAACAAGAAGAAGAAATATCTCGATATATGTACGTCAGGCCCCTTCCCTTGAGATAAATCTGCAAATATCTCGGAAATGAAGCGAGCTATAGCAAAATGTTAAGAGACCTTATTTGTAGAGAATTAAGTTTCCTACTTTTTATGTTCTATGATATTATTTGATCAGATGCGTAGTTCTCGAGATATATCGAGATATTTAAAAGTTCCGAAGCCGCACCAACATAGTAGAGATACAGAAACATCGTGGCCCCTTTCTTTGAGATAACTCTGCACTAGTGCGAGCCGCAAATGCCACTTCCAGCTTAGCTGTGCAGAAGAAGAACAACAAGAAGAAGAAATATCTCGAAATATGTCCGTCAGGCCCCTTCCCTTGAGATAAATCTGCAAATATCTCGGAAACGAAGCCAGCTATGGCAAAATGTTAAGAGACCTTTTTTGTAGAGAATTAAGTTTCCTACTTTTTATGTTCTATGATATTTTTTGATCAGATGCGTAGTTCTCGAGATATATCAAGATATTTAAAAGTTCCGAAGCCGCACCAACATAGTAGAGATACAGAAACACCGTGGCCCCTTTCTTTGAGATAACTCTGCACTATTGCGAGCCGCAAATGCCACTTCCAGCTTAGCTGTGCAGAAGAAGAACAACAAGAAGAAGAAATATCTCGAAATATGTCCGTCAGGCCGCTTCCCTTGAGATATATCTGCAAATATCTCGGAAACGATGCGAGCTATGGCAAAATGTTAAGAGACCTTTTTTGTAGAGAATTATGTTTCCTACAATTTATGTTCTATGATATTTTTTGATCAGAAGCGTAGTTTTCGAGATATATGGAGATATTTAAAAGTTCCGAAGCCGCACCAACATAATAGAGATACAGAAACACCGTGGCCCCTTTCTTTGAGATAACTCTGCACTAGTGCGAGCCGCAAATGCCACTTCCAGCTTAGCTGTGCAGAAGAAGAACAACAAGAAGAAGAAATATCTCGAAATATGTCCGTCAGGCCCCTTCCCTTGAGATATATCTGCAAATATCTCGGAAACGATGCGAGCTATGGCAAAATGTTAAGAGACCTTTCTTGTAGAGAATTATGTTTCCTACAATTTATGTTCTATGATATTTTTTGATCAGAAGCGTAGTTTTCGAGATATATGGAGATATTTAAAAGTTCCGAAGCCGCACCAACATAATAGAAATACAGAAACACCGTGGCCCCTTTCTTTGAGATAACTCTGCACTATTGCGAGCTGCAAATGCCACTTCCAGCTTAGCTGTGCAGAAGAAGAACAACAAGAAGAAGAAATATCTCGAAATATGTCCGTCAGGCCCATTCCCTTGAGATAAATCTGCAAATATCTCGGAAACGAAGCGAGCTATGGCAAAATGTTAAGAGACCTTTTTTGTAGAGAATTAAGTTTCCTACTTTTTATGTTCTATGATATTTTTTGATCAGATGCGTAGTTCTCGAGATATATCAAGATATTTAAAAGTTCCGAAGCCGCACCAACATAATAGAGATACAGAAACACCGTGGCCCCTTTCTTTGAGATAACTCTGCACTATTGCGAGCTGTAAATGCCACTTCCAGCTTAGCTGTGCAGAAGAAGAACAACAAGAAGAAGAAATATCTCGAAATATGTACGTCAGGCCCCTTCCCTTGAGATAAATCTGCAAATATCTCGGAAACGATGCGAGCTATGGCAAAATGTTAAGAGACCTTTTTTGTAGAGAATTATGTTTCCTACAATTTATGTTCTATGATATTTTTTGATCAGAAGCGTAGTTTTCGAGATATATGGAGATATTTAAAAGTTCCGAAGCCGCACCAACATAATAGAGATACAGAAACACCGTGGCCCCTTTCTTTGAGATAACTCTGCACTAGTGCGAGCCGCAAATGCCACTTCCAGCTTAGCTGTGCAGAAGAAGAACAACAAGAAGAAGAAATATCTCGAAATATGTCCGTCAGGCCCCTTCCCTTGAGATATATCTGCAAATATCTCGGAAACGATGCGAGCTATGGCAAAATGTTAAGAGACCTTTCTTGTAGAGAATTAAGTTTCCTACTTTTTATGTTCTATGATATTTTTTGATCAGATTCGTAGTTCTCGAGATATATCAAGATATTTAAAAGTTCCGAAGCCGCACCAACATAATAGAAATACAGAAACACCGTGGCCCCTTTCTTTGAGATAACTCTGCACTATTGCGAGCTGCAAATGCCACTTCCAGCTTAGCTGTGCAGAAGAAGAACAACAAGAAGAAGAAATATCTCGAAATATGTCCGTCAGGCCCATTCCCTTGAGATAAATCTGCAAATATCTCGGAAACGAAGCGAGCTATGGCAAAATGTTAAGAGACCTTTTTTGTAGAGAATTAAGTTTCCTACTTTTTATGTTCTATGATATTTTTTGATCAGATGCGTAGTTCTCGAGATATATCAAGATATTTAAAAGTTCCGAAGCCGCACCAACATAATAGAGATACAGAAACACCGTGGCCCCTTTCTTTGAGATAACTCTGCACTATTGCGAGCTGTAAATGCCACTTCCAGCTTAGCTGTGCAGAAGAAGAACAACAAGAAGAAGAAATATCTCGAAATATGTACGTCAGGCCCCTTCCCTTGAGATAAATCTGCAAATATCTCGGAAATGAAGCGAGCTATAGCAAAATGTTAAGAGACCTTATTTGTAGAGAATTAAGTTTCCTACTTTTTATGTTCTATGATATTTGATCAGATGCGTAGTTCTCGAGATAT
This sequence comes from Osmia lignaria lignaria, assembly GCF_051020975.1. Lineage (NCBI taxonomy): Eukaryota > Metazoa > Arthropoda > Insecta > Hymenoptera > Megachilidae > Osmia > Osmia lignaria. Next base: position 8,187,868 of record NW_027478167.1, on the reverse strand, counting down.
ATCGAGATATTTAAAAGTTCCGAACCCGCACCAACATAGTAGAGATACAGAAACATCGTGGCCCCTTTCTTTGAGATAACTCTGCACTATTGCGAGCTGGAAATGCCACTTCCAGTTTAGCTGTGCAGAAGAAGAACAACAAGAAGAAGAAATATCTCGAAATATGTCCGTCAGGCCCGTTCCTTTGAGCTGAATCTGCAAATATCTCGGAAACGAAGCGAGCTATGGCAAAATGTTAAGAGACGTTTTTTGTAGAGAATTATGTTTGCTACAATTTATGTTCTATGATATTTTTTGATCAGAAGCGTAGTTTTCGAGATATATCGAGATATTTAAAAGTTCCGAAGCCGCACCAACATAATAGAGATACAGAAACACCGTGGCCCCTTTCTTTGAGATAACTCTGCACTAGTGCGAGCCGCAAATGCCACTTCCAGCTTAGCTGTGCAGAAGAAGAACAACAAGAAGAAGAAATATCTCGAAATATGTCCGTCAGGCCGCTTCCCTTGAGATATATCTGCAAATATCTCGGAAACGATGCGAGCTATGGCAAAATGTTAAGAGACCTTTTTTATAGAGAATTATGTTTCCTACAATTTATGTTCTATGATATTTTTTGATCAGAAGCGTAGTTTTCGAGATATATGGAGATATTTAAAAGTTCCGAAGCCGCACCAACATAATAGAGATACAGAAACACCGTGGCCCCTTTCTTTGAGATAACTCTGCACTAGTGCGAGCCGCAAATGCCACTTCCAGCTTAGCTGTGCAGAAGAAGAACAACAAGAAGAAGAAATATCTCGAAATATGTCCGTCAGGCCCCTTCCCTTGAGATATATCTGCAAATATCTCGGAAACGATGCGAGCTATGGCAAAATGTTAAGAGACCTTTCTTGTAGAGAATTAAGTTTCCTACTTTTTATGTTCTATGATATTTTTTGATCAGATTCGTAGTTCTCGAGATATATCAAGATATTTAAAAGTTCCGAAGCCGCACCAACATAATAGAAATACAGAAACACCGTGGCCCCTTTCTTTGAGATAACTCTGCACTATTGCGAGCTGCAAATGCCACTTCCAGCTTAGCTGTGCAGAAGAAGAACAACAAGAAGAAGAAATATCTCGAAATATGTCCGTCAGGCCCCTTCCCTTGAGATAAATCTGCAAATATCTCGGAAACGAAGCGAGCTATGGCAAAATGTTAAGAGACCTTTTTTGTAGAGAATTAAGTTTCCTACTTTTTATGTTCTATGATATTTTTTGATCAGATGCGTAGTTCTCGAGATATATCAAGATATTTAAAAGTTCCGAAGCCGCACCAACATAATAGAGATACAGAAACACCGTGGCCCCTTTCTTTGAGATAACTCTGCACTATTGCGAGCTGTAAATGCCACTTCCAGCTTAGCTGTGCAGAAGAAGAACAACAAGAAGAAGAAATATCTCGAAATATGTCCGTCAGGCCCCTTCCCTTGAGATAAATCTGCAAATATCTCGGAAACGAAGCGAGCTATGGCAAAATCTTAGGAGACCTTTTTTGTAGAGAATTAAGTTTCCTACTTTTTATGTTCTATGATATTTTTTGATCAGATGCGTAGTTCTCGAGATATATCAAGATATTTAATAGTTCCGAATCCGCACCAACATAATTGAGATACAGAAACACCGTGGCCCCTTTCTTTGAGATAACTCTGCACTATTGCGAGCTGCAAATGCCACTTCCAGCTTAGCTGTGCAGAAGAACAACAAGAAGAAGAAATATCTCGAAATATGTCCGTCAGGCCCCTTCCCTTGAGATATATCTGCAAATATCTCGGAAACGAAGCGAGCTATGGCAAAATCTTAAGAGACCTTTTTTGTAGAGAATTAAGTTTCCTACTTTTTATGTTCAATGATATTTTTTGATCAGATGCGTAGTTCTCGAGATATATCGAGATATTTAAAAGTTCCGAAGCTGCACCAATATAATAGAGGTACAGAAACACCGTGGCCTCTTTCTTTGAGATAACTCTGCACTATTGCGAGCTACAAATGCCACTTCCAGCTTAGCTGTGCAGAAGAAGAACAACAAGAAGAAGAAATATCTCGAAATATGTCCGTCAGGCCCCTTCCCTTGAGATAAATCTGCATATATCTCGGAAACGAAGTGAGCTATGGCAAAATGTAAAGAGACCTTTTGTGTAGCGAATTAATTTTCCTACTTTTTATGTTCTATGATATTTTTTGATCAGATGCGTAGTTCTCGAGATATATCAAGATATTTAAAAGTTCCGAAGCCGCACCAACATAATAGAGATACAGAAACACCGTGGCCCCTTTCTTTGAGATAACTCTGCACTATTGCGAGCTGGAAATGCCACTTCCAGTTTAGCTGAGCAGAAGAAGAACAACAAGAATGAGAAATATCTCGAAATATGTCCGTCAGACCCCTTCCCTTGAGATAAATCTGCAAATATCTCGGAAACGAAGCGAGCTATGGCAAAATGTTAAGATACCTTTTTTGTAGAGAATTAAGTTTCCTAGTTTTATGTTCTATGATATTTTTTTATCAGATGCGTAGTTCTCGAGATATATCAAGATATTTAAAAGTTCCGAAGCTGCACCAACATAATAGAGGTACAGAAACACCGTGGCCGCTTTCTCTGAGATAACTCTGCACTATTCCGAGCTGCAAATGCCACTTCCAGCTTAGCTGTGCAGAAGAAGAACAACAAGAAGAAGAAGTATCTCGAAATATGTCCGTCAGGCACCTTCCCTTGAGATAAATCTGCAAATATCTCGGAAACGAAGCGAGCTATAGCAAAATGTTTAGATACCTATTTTGTAGAGAATTGTGTTTCCTACAATTTACGTTTTATGATATTTTTTGATCAGATGCGTGGTTTTCGAGATATATCGAGATATTTAAAAGTTCCGAAGCCGCACCAACATAATAAAGATACACAAACACCGTGGCATCTTTCTTTGAAATAACTCTGCACTATTGCGCGCTGCAAATGCCACTTCAAGCTTAGCTGTGCAGAAGAAGAACAACAAGAAGAAGAAATATCTCGAAATATGTCCGTCAGGCCCCTTGCCTTGAGATAAATCTGCAAATATCTCGGAAACGAAGCGAGCTATAGCAAAATGTTAAGATACCTTTTTTGTAGAGAATTATGTTTCCTACAATTTACGTTCTATGATATTTTTTGATCAGATGCGTGGTTTTCGAGATATATCGAGATATTTAAAAGTTCCGAAGCCGCACCAACACAATAAAGATACACAAACACCGTGGCCTCTTTCTTTGAAATAACTCTGCACTATTCCGAGCTGCAAATGCCACTTCCAGCTTAGCTGTGCAGAAGAAGAACAACAAGAAGAAGAAATATCTCGAAATATGTCCGTCAGGCCCCTTCCCTTGAGCTATATTTGCAAATATCTCGGAAACGATGCGAGCTATGGCAAAATCTTTAGAGACCTTTTTTGTAGAGAATTAAGTTTCCTACTATTCACGTTGTATGAGGTTTTTTTGATCAGATGCTTAGTTTTCGAGATATATCATGATATTTAAAAGTTCCGAAGCCGCACCAACATAATAGAGATACAGAAACACCGTGGCCCCTTTTTGTGAGATAACTCTGCACTACTGCGAGCTGCAAATGCCAGTTCCAGCTTAGCTGTGCAGAAAAAGCACAACAAGAACAAGAAATATCTCGGAATATGTCCGTCAGGCCCCTTCCCTTGAGCTAAATCTGCAAATATCTCGGAAACAAAGCGTGCTATGGCAAAATGTTAAGAGACCTTTTTTGTAGAGAATTAAGTTTCCTACTTTTTATATTGTATGATATTTTTTGATCAGATGCGTAGTTCACGAGATATATCAAGATATTTAAAAGTTCCGAAGCCGCACCAACATAATAGAGATACAGAAACACCGTGGCCCATTTCTGTGAGATAACTCTGCACTATTGCGAGCAGCAAATGCCAGTTCCTGCTTAGCTGTGCAGAAGAAGCACAACAAGAGCAAGAAATATCTCGGAATATGTACGTCAGGCCCCTTCCCTTGAGATATATCTGCAAATATCTCGGAAACGAAACGAGCTATGGCAAAATGTTAAGAGACCTTTTTTGTAGAGAATTATGTTTCCTACAATTTCTGTTCTATGATATTTTTTGATCAGAAGCGTAGTTTTCGAGATATATCGTGATATTCAAAAGATCCGAAGCCGCACCAACATAATAGAGATACAGAAACACCGTGGCCCCTTTCTTTGAGATAACTCTGCACTATTGCGAGCTGCAAATGCCACTTCGAGCTTAGCTGTGCAGAAGAAGAACAACAAGAAGAAGAAATATCTCGAAATATGTCCGTCAGGCACCTTCCCTTGAGATAAATCTGCAAATATCTCGGAAACGAAGCGAGCTATAGCAAAATGTTTAGATACCTTTTTTGTAGAGAATTATGTTTCCTACAATTTACGTTTTATGATATTTTTTGATCAGATGCGTGGTTTTCGAGATATATCGAGATATTTAAAAGCTCCGAAGCCGCACCAACATAATAAAGATACACAAACACCGTGGCATCTTTCTTTGAAATAACTCTGCACTATTGCGAGCTGCCAATGCCACTTCGAGCTTAGCTGTGCAGAAGAAGAACAACAAGAAGAAGAAATATCTCGAAATATGTCCGTCAGACCCCTTCCCTTGAGATAAATCTGCAAATATCTCGGAAACGAAGCGAGCTATGGCAAAATGTTAAGATACCTTTTTTGTAGAGAATTAAGTTTCCTAGTTTTATGTTCTATGATATTTTTTGATGAGATGCGTAGTTCTCGAGATATATCAAGATATTTAAAAGTTCCGAAGCTGCACCAACATAATAGAGGTACAGAAACACCGTGGCCTCTTTCTCTGAGATAACTCTGCACTATTGCGAGCTGCAAATACCACTTCCAGCTTAGCTGTGCAGAAGAAGAACATGAAGAAGAAGAAATATCTCGAAATATGTCCGTCAGGCCCCTTCCCTTGAGATAAATCTGCAAATATCTCGGAAACGAAGGGAGCTATGGCAAAATGTTAAGAGATCTTTTTTGTAGAGAATTATGTTTCCTACAATTTATGTTCTATGATATTTTTTGATCAGCAGCGTAGTTTTCGAGATATATCGAGATATTTAAAAATTCCGAAGCCGCACCAACATAATAGAGATACAGAAACACCGTGGCCCCTTTCTTTGAGATAACTCTGCACTATTGCGAGCTGCAAATGCCACTTCCAGTTTCGCTGTGCAGAAGAAGAACAACAAGAATAAGAAATATCTCGAAATATGTCCGTCAGGCCCCTTCCCTTGAGATAAATCTGCAAATATCTCGGAAACGAAGCGAGCTATGGCAAAATGTTAAGAGACCTTTTTTGTAGAGAATTAAGTTTCCTACTTTTTATGTTCTATGATATTTTTTGATCAGATGCGTAGTTCTCGAGATATATCGAGATATTTAAAAGTTCCGAAGCCGCACCAACATTATAGAGATACAGAAACACCGTGGCCCCTTTCTTTGAGATAACTCTGCACTATTGCGAGCTGCAAATGCCACTTCCAGCTTAGCTGTGCAGAAGAAGAACAACAAGAAGAAGAAATATCTCGAAATATGTCCGTCAGACCTCTTCCCTTGAGATAAATCTGCAAATATCTCGGAAACGAAGGGAGCTATGGCAAAATGTTAAGAGATCTTTTTTGTAGAGAATTATGTTTCCTACAATTTATGTTCTATGATATTTTTTGATCAGAAGCGTAGTTTTCGAGATATATCGAGATATTTAAAAATTCCGAAGCCGCACCAACATAATAGAGATACAGAAACACCGTGGCCCCTTTCTTTGAGATAACTCTGCACTATTGCGAGCTGCAAATGCCACTTCCAGTTTCGCTGTGCAGAAGAAGAACAACAAGAATAAGAAATATCTCGAAATATGTCCGTCAGGCCCCTTCCCTTGAGATAAATCTGCAAATATCTCGGAAACGAAGCGAGCTATGGCAAAACGTTAAGAGACCTTTTTTGTAGAGA